>NC_067481.1:81294390-81654390 GCF_947179515.1 Apodemus sylvaticus
CCTTAGCAGATCTCCGTACCCTGATCTGGGATCAGGATGGACTTTAACTGGGGTGGTACACTAAAGTGTGAATCTAGTTTCATAGAAACTATTAGTACCTGAAACAGAGTATAACTGACCAACCACACACATCAATCAAAACCAATCAAAATAGAGTGTGGACTCATTTCAGGTGTCATCAGACTCCTGGAGGAAGTCTTCATAGTATTTCAGAGCCCAGCATTTGAAGGGAGAAGGATCTCCATTTCCCATCTGTGCCCCCATTGAGAACACCCCACTCAAGAAATGCATCTGAAATGGGAGCATGGCTCAGTGGTCAGGTGACAGTGACTATTAGCATATCTTTATGTGTATGTGTGGTGTGTGTGTGTGTGTGTGTGTACATGCTGAGATGTGGAAGCACTCATGTACACATGTGTATATAGGCCTAAAGTTGATGTTGAGTGTCTTCCTTAACTTCTCTACCTCATATTTTGAGACACGGTCTCTCCTTGCACCCAGAGCTCACTATTGTGTTTTGCCAGGCTATTGATGCCACCTTGCCCACTCAACTTTTAAGTGGTTTCTTGGGATCAGAAGTCTAGTCTCAGTCTCATATTGCAAGCACTTTACTTATGGGACCATCTCTCCATCACCCTATTATTATTGTTTGCATAACTTCCATTATAAACTGATTTACAATACTGAAATACAACATACTTTGTGCATAGGATGGTGTAGTACTTTCTTACCCTCTTTTCTTTATTTTTAAATCCTCATCTCTGAGGCTACAGAGATGACTTTCTGTTAATAGTACTTGTTGCACAATCATGGAGACCACGGCTCAGATTCCAGCTACCACTTAACAATATGGGAATCCTAGAGCTGTTGTAAATTCCAGCTCCAAGGAAGCCACATGCTCTACTAGCCTATCTCCCACACATACATATGAAGATGCAGTGCAGTCTCAAGACATTTGTGTGTGTATATACAAATATATATATATACATACAAATAAATAAAAACAACTCTCTAAAAAAAGTCTCATCTTCATGGAACCAACGTATCAACAATCTATATAGCCATCTGGTTCTAAGGAGAACATCTTTTTTGTTGTTTTGGGTTTTTTTGTTGTTTTTGTTTTGTTTTGTCTTTATTCGATATATTTTTTATTTACATTTCAAATGATTTCCCCTGTTCTGGCCCCCCATTCCCCGAAAGTCCCATAAGCCCTCTTCCCTCCCCACCCCGCCTGTTTCTCCCATCTACCCCTTCCCACTTCCCTGTTCTGGTTTTGCCTTATACTGCTACACTGAGTCTTTCCAGAATCAAGGGCCACTCCTCCGTTCTTCTTGAACATCATTTGATGTGTGGATTATGTTTAGGGTATTCCAATTTTCTAGGCTAATATCCACTTATTACTGAGTGCATACCATGATTGATCTTTTGAAACTGGGTTACCTCACTTAGTATGATGTTCTCCAGTCCATAGATTTGTCCAAGAATTTCATGAATTAATTGTTTCTAATGGCTGAATAGCACTTCGTTGTGTATATATACCACATTTTTTGCATCCATTCTTCCATTGAGGGATACCTGGGTTCTTTCCAGCTTCTGGCTATTATAAATAGGGCTGCTATGAACATATCCTTATTACCTGCTGGGGAATCCTCTGGTATATGCCCAGGAGTGGTATAGCAGGATCCTTCGGAAGTGACATGCCCAGTTTTCTAAGGAACTGCCAAACTGATTTCCAGAGCGATTGTACCAATTTGTAACCCCACCAGCAGTGGAGGAGTGTTCCTCTTTCTCCACATCCTCACCAACACCTACTGTTTCCTGAATTTTTAATCTTAGTCATTCTGACTGGTATAAGGTGAAATCTCAGGGTTCATTTGATTTGCATTTTTCTAATGACTAATGAAGTTGAGCATTTTTTAAGATGCTTCTCAGCCATCAGAAGTTCTTCAGGTGAAAATTCTTTGTTTAGCTCTGTACCCCATTTTTTAAATAGGGTTATTTGGTTTTCTGGGGTCTAACTTCTTGAGTTCTTTGTATATATTGGATATTAGCCCTCTATCTGATGTAGGGTTGGTGAAGATCTTTTCCCAATTTGTTGGTTGCCGATTTGTCCTTTTGATGGTGTCCTTTGCCTTACAGAAACTTTGTAATTTTATGAGGTCCCATTTGTCAATTCTTGAACTTAGAGCCTAAGCTATTGGTGTTCTGTTCAGGAAATTTCCCCCTGTACCGATGCTAAGGAGAACTTCTTAAAAATTAAAACAGAGGACCTTCTCATGCTTTGAAATATGGTAACAGCATTGTTCTGATGCCTGGTGAAGGCATGACAAACAGAATATGCAGTGGCCCTCCATAGGAACAGAGTCCCTGTGTCATGTCAGAGCCCTTTCTCCTATGCCTTGTATAGATCCTCCTACCCTAGAACTCATTTCCTTTTAGATCCTGCCCTTCTTTCTTGGAATGTCTGATCAATCAATGCCACAACTTCATAGTCTTGTTCTGATATTCACACTTCCCATATGGCCTCTACATTCCAACCTGTAAAATGAGAATAACGGAGTCTACCCTGTTTATCCTACAAGGCTCTTCTGAGGGTCAGCTGTAGGTGTAGATGTGGCAGGCTCAGGAAACTCAAGCACACACAAATGATTTCCAGGGATCCCAGAATGTGGTGTCTGCATTCCTTACAGACTACACCCTTCATGTGGCTATGTTAGATGTCAATGCATTTCAGAGGTAAGTTTTAGCAATGTGGCAGAATTAGCACAAAACACATTTTTGACAAATCAGTGCCTGTCCTGGGAATAACTAGAGTCTGTTGTACTTCTGATAGCACAATGTCTACAGACTTGGTGTTTGATCTGGCCCAATACAGCTCCTGTCCAAATGTACTCTATTTGAAAACACTTTTAGTACGTGTGTGTGTGTGTGTGTGTGTGTGTGTGTGTGCTTGCGTGCAGCACAAAGGCCAGATAACTTGCAGGAATCAACCTTTTCTTTCACCATATGGGGCCTGGAGATGGAACTCAGACTGTCAGGTTTGGTGGTGAGCACCTCTCTTCACTGAGAGATCTCACTGATCCTGCTGATTTTTCCAAATATATTTATCATCAAAATAGTAGGTTTTGCTAGAATATTCTCCCTCTTTTAAGTCACCATTCCCCAGGCTGAGTACTTGTCACTTCTACAACAGTCTGTTTGTTCTATGACTCAGCCCAGACAACTGCTCACACAGAGCATTTTATTTAATTGTGCCATAAGAGTCAGCTCAACTGATGGTCTAGTCACTCACCTGGCTGTGATCTACCCCTGGCCCAGGATCTCTCGAAGAGATTGCTTTGTGTTTGCTGCTGACAAGCGACCAAAGGACTTTCAAGCCAAGAAAAACATTTCCATGGTTCCCCAGGAGGTAACAACGTCCAGTTGTGGTTTCAGACTGAATCGAGCAATTAGATCTGTGTCTGCCCCTGCCCCAAACCTCAAAAATGTTAACATCTTGCACGTGTCAAGAGGGTTATTTATGAAACTATTTGCTTGTCAACCCCAGGAGGACATTTTGTACTTCTTTCACTAAAATACTGTGTATTTATGAGCTGTGGCCCAAAAACTAACTTTGGCAAGAATATTTGTCAGAGAAAAATTCTATCAGCCATCCATGAAGCACAGGCCACACTTGGTCAACATCGGGGTAACTGGGACCATCCTACTAAGGAGCTGGTCTGCGGCTGGCTTCTGTAGGGAATGGATTCCAGATGTGTGCTTTTTGTGTGGGGAGGGTGGGGGAAGCATTTCAAGTTCAGATAAGATGTTTGATTTTTCTCTCCTTCCTTTTCCTCCCTCTCTCCCCAATCCTACTCTTGAAGCATGTACAGACAACTAACATTCACATAAAATATGCAGAGAGCCTACCTGTCATCTCCTGAATTTTGCTTTCCTGATTTTTGCAATCCCCTGTCTGGGCTTCTGACTTCCCAGCTTTAGTATCCGGTTATCCTACAGTGTGGCACACAGAGAGCCAGTAGTTGGCTTGGAGAAGAGATTGCTCAGTGCAGGGTGAATACACTCTTATCTGCGATGGTAGAACACCCACAAGAGCCTGTTGGCAGTAACTTCTCTAGGTGCTGCCCTTGTCAAAGCCATGAACCTCCAACATGTCCTTGTGGTCGGCTCCATTGGCCAACAGTGTCTTCTGCTGACAGGGTCCCCGAGCCCATCCATCATAACTGATTTCTTGCTTTCTCAAGAGCGTGGCCAATGAACTTAACAATCATTTTCCACTCTCTTCAGGGCTGAAGGACCCAAGGGAGGTGTAGTTTGTTCGTGTGTATATTGTTCAGTGACAGAAGTGAGAAGACAAGGGCATATACACAGGGACCTAGAGAGACTCAGGGGGATAGAGATATCTTTTCACTTAGAGAGGTAACAGTGGGGCAGAGGCTCCATGGTCTCTGCAGTAATTCCTGTAGCTACTACTCCTGTGTAAGAGTACGTTTTTGCTCATAAAAGCCTTCTGAGCATTGACTAAAGGCTTATTTCTAAATGTCTCCATTTGCAGTGACATGCATGGCATGCATAGAGATAAAGTAAAACCTTTTATCTACTTTCCTTACCATGCTACAAGTGAGATTCACAAAGTTTAGTTAGCATTATCCTCCATTATTAAATATTAGATATGCAATACACTCTACTCTCTGATTCTTCACAACTGGAAAGATTGGTCTGGGGGGGATGGCACCCATTAAAGTGCTTGCCACACATGCAGAAGGACCTGAGTTTTGCCTAGGCATGGTGGCACCACATGCTTTTACTGTCAGGTCTTGGGAGACTGACAGAGGTAAGAATGATCTCTGTAAATTCTAGACCAGACAGGGTTAAAGAGAAGCCTTCTCTCAAAGGAAGGCCAATGTTCTGATACCAGACACAAGAAAATCTAATACCAGGTGAGCGTGGTGGCTCTCCTGTTACCACCAGTAAAGGGAACAGAGACAACAGGGTGTCCCCTGAGTAAGCTAGCTACCTACACTAGTCTATGTAATTGAGTCCTGGGTTTGAGATCCTGGTTCAAAGAATAATCTGGAAGAACAGTGTAGGAAGATTTCTGACTTCAAGTCTTGGCCTTCATGTGCATATACAATGGCACACAAATGTGACCACATACACATGACCATCCACACACACACCATCCATACATATATGGACATGTACACACACACACACACACACACACACACACACAAATGGGAAATCTGCAAAGATTTATCATTTCTACTTTCAGAATGAAAAATGAGGAAGGGAGGAGGGAGGGAGGAAGGGAAGAAGGGAGGGAAGGATGGAGGAGGAAGGGAGGGAGGGAGGGAGGAAAAGTTGAATAGACAAACAGAATCATCAGCTCCTAGGAGCTGGTGTTCTTGTCTGTTCACTGTCCATCCATCCCTAGATGATCTTCCGGAGAGATGCGTGCGGCCTGCAGGACACATCCCTGGGATGAGGGCTCAAGTGTGTACATCCAAGAAGCCTCTTGAGCTGAAAGTCTTTAGGGAAGAGGACTGCATGTGGTCCTTGAGCCTTTTGGCAACCGTGGTACCCACAGATCCAGCAGGGGGTTATTCGGGGCTAAGTCCAAGCTGAAACTCCCTGAAAGCTTTCAGGCCTGGTCTTTGGAACTCAAGGTCCCCTGAGTGTTTCTCTCTGCCAAAGCCAGGAGACACAATCAAGTTGTCTACATTCATTCATCTCTTGTCCTTGGCTTTAGCCTGTCTTGCCAATCGTGCCCAATGCCTTCTGGGAAAGGAAAGAACCAAGGGTCCCAGATCACAGTGCATGTTATGGAGACTCAGAAAAGGTTTTCCAGAGCTGTGAAGGTGGTCCAGCCATAAACCCCAGACTCAAGTGTGGATAAAGAGCTGTTGACTCAGCCATCCAAGAACATAGTAAAAATGAGGAAGACCTTGGCAGCTTCCAGAAATGACAAGGAGGGTGGGACGTGCCTGGAGGCTTCACTGAAACAGAACTTATATCTTGGAGTCACCAGTTCTACAGTTCCCAATATATATTCTTTCACATTTGAGCATAGGTAAGACTATCATAAGTCTTTCTCTCTCTCTCTCTCTCTCTCTCTCTCTCTCTGTGTGTGTGTGTGTGTGTGTGTGTCTCTCGTGTGTGTGTGTGTGTGTGTGTCTCGTTGTGTGTGTGTGTGTGTGTGTGTGTGTGTGTGTGTTTGCACAAATGAATACAGAATCCCTCAGGGGTTACAGGTGAGGTGGTTTTGAGCCACCAATGTGGATGATAGGAACTACACTCTAGTCTCCTGCAAGAACAGCAAACTTTGAGTCATCTCTCCAGCTCCACATACCTTAGTTCTTATCCTTGTTCTGCTAATCTGTGGGGCTGGTTATTAACTCTACCTAGAGATCTCAGTCTTTTCATGTTACAAAGAAAGAAAAAAAAGAAAGACATTTTATCTTCCTTTGTGGCAGGAAGATGTGTATTAGAACTCTTCAGACAAGTAGCTTTGCTCTGTGGATACATATACATTACATATACATGCACATGCACATATACATATATATCACATACATCACATACATCACATACATCACATACATCATATATATTACACATATACATCATATACATCATATATATTACACATATACATCATATACATCATATACATCATATATATTACACATATACATACTGTGGATGAGCTACTACCTTAGTTTTGTCTGAATATTTTTCCTGTTGCTGTACTAAAATGCTGGGACAAAAGCAATTTAAAGGAGAAAGGTCTTATCTCACCTCATGGTTCAAGCCCCGGTGTGTCATGATGGGGACTTAAAGAAGGTGTCCCCGTTTCACCTACAGTAAAGAAACAGAGAGCAATGCTTGCATGCACGCTACGGCTCAGCCCATTTGCTCTATTTCGTTTAGCCTAGAATCGCCTGCTCATGGAATGGTCCTACCCACGATTGATAAGGTTCTGCCAACATCAATTAGCATAATCCAAATAATCCCCACAGGCATGCCCGGAGGGTCATCTTCTGTCCCCAGATGACTTTGGATTCCATCAAGCTAGCCAGTAACATTGTCATAGTTTCCTTAAAATGGGACTAATGGTGTACACATTCTGTATAGGTGTTGTAAGCTTATATGATAACATGAATACAAACAGACTGTGTTCTGGCACATACTCAGCACTCAGTAAGTGAGCATTTTAAAATAGCTAGTTAATGAAATTCCACCGAGGCAAGTTAAAGCCTAAGGACTATGAATGTATTTGAACACCGTGTCAATATAAAGAATTATCAGTCCCTTTCACAGTCAGGTAAATTGAAGTTCAGGAATACCAAATTTGGTCAAGTTGTATAGCTCAATCATTCAGGCAATGAAATCATATCTGAAGAAAAAAGAAATCTGCTTCCAGGTAGAACATGTATCTGGAAATACTCTTTGCTGGGGGAGGGATACAGGCAGTTCGTTGGCAGAACTCAGAAAGTGGGGTGGAGCCGTAGATTTGGGAGGAGGGCAGTGCATGTCTTGTGGGTGGCCCTTGCTCAAGGTCACAGTCAGGAAGAATTGGAACTTTATCCCAGCCAGGCTAGGACTATAAAAAACCCAGCTGTTTCGCAGAGAGAAACTCCTAAGCTCAAATCCTCTGTTAGCTGCCTTCTTTCTGACCTTGGAAATTTATTTAATTTCTTTGAGCCTCCTCAGACTCTGACATCTGGGTAGCAAATGCCTAATTTTCCATAAGAAGCAATGAGTACCTTCTCGTTATAGTTCTTGTTCTTTCTCTTGCTCACCTCAGCTGTGAAGAACTGAGTCTCTGTGGAAGCCCACGGCCTCCTGAACAATGTCCACTGCTCCATGCAAAATCCTTACTGGACAGGGTCATGGGGACAGCATGCTGATCTCACAGACGCAGAGAAGAGACCAGTGTAGACTCAGACACTGGAGAAAGATCAGCTGTGAATTGCTGGGTGTGATCCTAGTACTGGAGAAGCAAAAACAGGAGAATTGGGAATGAAAGGTCAGCCTCAGATACACAGTAAATATGAGATGCCATCAAAAGGGAGAAAGGGCATTCCTCTTGAATTATCTAAAATGTTCGTTACCCAGAATCCTGCACTCCGCTCCAAAATTTTACTCTAAAATTTGCTATTTCTCTCCAGAGATGATTACTCTGACTTCTCTTCTCACCCCTAAGCCTTACGTCTAGCCATTTTTCCATACTACTCATACATACACATTCATACACACCCTCACACAGTAACACAGCATGGTGAGCCACGTTACAATGCCTCCAGGTAAATTTCCAGCTAAGAAAGAAATTCCAAATCACTAATGTTGTGAGTGAAAGAATAAAAGGGAAGAGCACACACTTTGAACCAGTGGCATGGCCCAAGCACAAGTCCAAATGCCTTCGCTTGTAAAATAGTGCCAACCTCACCAACATTTTGAGAATGAAATAAAACAAAGTAGCTGAGCATTTATTACCGAGAGAAGTGATGGCTGTGGTTGTGAATAGGATACTAATGAGAGGTCAGAACAGTTTTCCCAAGATGCTAGTGCACTGACTTTAGATGATGTCACTTCCCAGGTCTGCAGCTTACCAAGAAATGAGCTGGCTTATATTACGTAACCTCACTTAACCTTAGACTGTGTCTCTCTTTGTCTCTTTCTGTCTCTGTGTCACTGTGTCTATCTCCTTTTCTCTGCCTCTCTCTCTGTTCTGTCTCTTTCTCTGTGTGTAGTCTGTTTCTGTCTGTCTCTCTGGTACAGGGCACTGGCTGCCCGGCTAGCTGGCTATAGAACATCCTTGAATGCTATTCCTCACAGACTCTCATCCTTTCTCCCTGAGAGGGAGTCTCTCACTGGCCTGAAACTCATCCAGTAGGCTAGGCTATGTAGCCAGCTGGTCCTGGGTACCGGCCTGTCTCTGCCTTTCCTTATACTGGGATTTCAAGTGCACACCACCACACCCTGGCCTCATTTTCTTAACCTGAAAAATGGAGGGGACAGTGTCATGGCATATTTATTTTGTTTGTTTGAATGGTATTTATTATTGCTTTTAAATAGATAGTTTTGATATTGTGGGTAGATTTAGGAATCAAACCCAAGAAGAGGTTATCACTTTTACTGCCATCCTTTGTACTTTCCAGGTTCCTTCATATTTCCTTTCGACTATTGAAAGGAGGTGTGATAGTGGTCATACAACCAGCAAAAGCACATCTTCTGCTAGAAACCGGAAACCGATTTAAAGTTTGGCCCCCTGCCACACACACACACACACACACACACACACACACACACACAAATTGTTGCTCCCTCAGACTCATTATGTAATTTCTCATCATTATGGAGACAGCCAAAATATCGGAAGCTAAAATCATAATTAATGGTACCAGGGGCAATGGAAAGAAGGGGGCCACCCAATTACCGACGAGTAAAATCAACCTCCGGTAAACAACCCTGGCTAATCGTCCAGAAAAGAGACGCTTCCGTTTCCCCACCCATTGCTCGCATTCTTTTTTGAAGTCCATTTCAGAAAGACAGAGACATAAATATAGATTAGCACTCAAATAAGTGGCCAGTGAATCAAAATATTTTGGGGGGAAGGAGTCTCTGATTTGCTTGCCTTTGATTGCAGCTGTGATTGCTCCTGTCCCAGTGAGTTGGCTCCCCGGGCATTCTGGGAAATTATGAAGCCTTAATGGAGAGCCAGGTGCAGGGCTTTCCCTTCGCATGACTGGGCACCAACCTCGAAACTTAAACTCACTCAGCAACTGAATGTTTGAGGCCAAGTGGGAAAGCATGAGTGTCTAGTTCCCTTTTCTATTGCTGTGAAGAGACGCCAGGACCAGGGCAACGTATAAAACAAAGCGTTTAATTGTGGCCTTGGTTAGTTTCAGAGGGTGAGTCCATGACCATTTTGGTGAGGAGGATGGCAGTAGGCACGGAGGCACTGGAGCAGTAGCTGAGAGCTAACAACCTGATATATAAGTTGGAGGCCCAGAGAGGCTGGGAATAGAGTAGGATTTTTGAAATCTCAAAGCACCCTACCCCCACTCCAATAAGGCCACACCTCCTAATCCTTTCAAACAGTTTTACCAACTTAGGACCAAACATTCAAATATACTAGGCTATTATTTTCGATCAAACCACCACAATGAGCATGTTTGTCTGAACGCTTGTAGATGGAGTGCAAAAGCCAGAGAGTGGTAGGGGTAATTCCACAGTTACTTAGAATCCATATGGTGAGGGACACATGTGCTGTCCAATCCACCACAGCCTATGCAGCCTTTGACAAGTGAGTAAAGTCCCTCCCTCTAAGAGTTGTTCTCCCACCTGTGGAGAGCTGTGGGACTGTGGAGAGGATTCCCTTGTCGTGCAGGCATAATCACAAGGCTAGCACCTGGCATTTTCATTCAGCCTCTGCTTAGCCAACAAGGAGGGACTGGACCACTTAAGTGGAAACCTCAGGTCAGAGGCTATAGTTGCTGCAGGCCCAACTGAGGTCTTTGCAGAACCAAAGAATTTCATCAGCTCACAGAGAACGGAGAGAAGTTGGGCAAATGCCAGAGTGATGTGTCTCATCAATTTTATTTTACACATGACTTTAAAATCCTTGCACATGCTAATAAGAAACCTTCCATGGGAATACATACCTAGGCCTTGTGTTTTGTTTGTTTTGGTTTTTTTTTTTTAAGACAGAGTTTTGCCTTGAAGCAATCCCACTAAAATCAAGGACTAGACAGGACTGCCCCCTTTCTCCTTATCTTTTCAATATTGTAATTGAGGTACTAGCTCGGGCAATTAGACAACATAAGGAGGTCAAAGGGATATAAATTGGAAAGGAAGAAATCAAACTATCATTATTTGCAGATGATATGATAGTCTACCTAAGTGACCCAAAAAAACTCCACTAGAGAACTCCTACAGCTGATAAACAACTTCAGCAAAGTGGCAGGTTATAAAATCAACTCAAGCAAATCAGTAGCCTTCCTATCCTCAAAGGATAAGCAGGCTGAGAAAGAAATTAGGGAAATGACACCCTTCACAATAGCCACAAACAGTATAAAGTACCTTGGGGTGACTCTTACCAAACATGTGAAAGATCTGTATGATAAGAACTTCAAGACTCTGAAGAAGGAAATAGAAGAAGACCTCAAAAAATGGAAAAACCTCCCATGCTCATGGATTGGCAGGATTAATATATTAAAATGGCCATTTTGCCAAAAGCAATATACAGATTCAATGCAATACCCACCCCAACTCAATTCTTCATAGAGTTAGAAAGAGCAATTCTCAAATTCATCTGGAATAACAAAAAACCCAGGATACCTAAAACTATTCTCAACAACAAAAGAAATTGTGGGGGAATCAGTAATCTTGACCTCAAGCAATACTACAGAGCAATAGTGTTAAAAACTGCATGGTATTGGTACAGTGACAGGCAGGCAGATCAATGGAACAGGACTGAAGATCCAGAAATGAACCCACACACCTATGGCCACTTGATCCTCGACAAAGGGCCTGAAAACATCCAATGGAAAAAAGATAGCCTTTTCAACAAATGGTGCTGGTTCAACTGGAGGTCAGCATGCAGAAGAATACAAATTGATCCATCCTTGTCTCCTTGTGCTAAGCTCAACTCCAAATGGATCAAGGACCTCCACATAAAGCCAGATACTCTGAAGCAAATAGAAAAGAAACTGGGGAAGACCATGAGTACATCGGTACAGGGGGAAAGTTCCTGAACATAACACCAATAGCATATTCTCTAAGATCAAGAATTGACAAATGGGACCTCATAAAATTACAAAGTTTCTGTAAAGCAAAGGACACCATCAAAAGGACAAATCAGCAACCAACAAATTGGGAAAAGATCTTCACCAACCCTATATCAGATAGAGAGCTAATATCCAATATATACAAAGAACTGAAGAAGTCAGACCTCAGTAAACCAAATAACCCTATTTAAAAAATGGGGTACAGAGTTAAACAAAGAATTCTCACCTGAAGAACTTCAGATGGCAGAGAAACATCTTAAAAAATGCTCAACTTCATTAGTCATCAGGGAAATGCAAATCAAAACAACCCTGAGATTTCACCTTACACCAGTCAGAATGGCTAAGATTAAAAACTCAGGAGGCAGCAGGTGTTGGCAAGGATGTGGAGAAAGAGGAACACTCCTCCACTGCTGGTGGGGTTGCAAATTGTAACAACCACTCTGGAAATCACTCTGGCGGTTCCTCAGAAAACTGGGCACCTCACTTTCGAAAGATCCTGCTATACCACTCCTGGGCATATACCCAGAGGATTCCCCAGCAGGTAATAAGGATATATGCTCCACTATGTTCATAGCAGCCCTATTTATAATAGGCAGAAGCTGGAAAGAACCTAGGTATCCCTCAACAGAAGAATGGATGCAAAAAAATGTGGTATATATACATAATGGAGTACTATTCAGCCATTAGAAACAATGAATTCATGAAATTCTTAGGCAAATGGATGGAGCTAGAGAACATCATACTAAATGAGGTAACCCAGTCTCAAAAGATGAATCATGGTATGCACTCACTAATAAGTGGATATTAACCTGGAAAACTGGAATACCCAAAACATAATCCACACATCAAATGAGGTACAAGAAGAATGGAGGAGTGGCCCCTGGTTCTGGAAAGACTCAGTGTGGCAATATAAGGCAAAACCAGAACAAGGAATTGGGAAGGGGTGGGTGGGAGAACAGGGGGAGGGAAGGGGGCTTATGTGACTTTCGGGGAGTGGGGGGCCAGAAAAGGGGAAATCATTTGAAATGTAAATAAAAAATATATCAAATAAAAAAAATAAAATAAAATAAAAAATACAGAGTTTTGCAGTGTAACCCATGCTAGCCTGAAACTCACTCTGTAGTCCAGACTGGCAGAGGACTCAAGATCCTGCTGTTTCTGCCTCGTAGGTGCTGAGATTACTAGTTTACATCTAGCAGATATCTTCTGATGGTAGAGAACCTGCCATGGACAGAGAATCCCCACTAACATCAAGAATTGCAATGGCCCAGATCAGCTGTCTGAGAGCAAAGCAAAGACATCCAAATGATTCCTTTCAGCATGCTAACAGAGCCTCTGAGAATCCCAGGGCACAGGAACAACTGATGGATGCTAACTACCTACACTGTATAATCAAACACGTTATAATGAGCTGTTGACGGTTTCAGTATTTAGTACCTGCAGTTCAGCTCTTAATTCTTCTATATATTGTGCTATCTACATGCGGTTAAACTATAAACTTCATGCAAAATAGATTGTCTGTTCTTTAGCTTACAAAGTTCAAATTTACTCCGGTACATCAAAAAATTAAGGATGTTTTCACAGAGATAAAGGAATATGCTAATTAGAAAGAGAGGGGGATGGAGAGAGAGAAAGGAGGAAGAAGGAGGGAAGGAACGACAGGAAGGAAGGGAGGGAGAGAGGGAGAGATAAAGGGAAGGAAAGAGGGATGGCGGGGCAGAGGAGAGAGGAAGGGAGGAATTTCCTTATGTTCAGAGGGAGCAGGTGCTTGGTCCGTTCCACTCATCCAGTTATTAGAGCTTGGGAATCACTGTTTGCAAGGCCAGTCTATAGAATGGCCTGGGTGGTACATTCTTAATCATTTCTCCAACTCCCGAGTGTCCTAGGCATGAAGAGTCAAGCTAGGTTAGCATTAGAGCGGGGGAATGGCCTCACGAACAGCCCGAGATCCCAGGGATCACAGAGAATCAACAGAAGATATATTTAACATGGAAAAAGGATTGTACTGGGCTCATGCAATAATTTATTCGTCATTGCTGCTCTGTCCTGTTTTCTTTCTTTTTTATTTTTTTTAATTTTATTCCCCTCCTGCTCCACCCTCCAACTCTTCCACATCCCATACCTCCTCCCCTCCCCCTGTATCCACAAGGATGTCACCCTCACACCCACCCTCATCCCACCTGATCTCTAAACTCTCCTGGGGCCTCCAGTCTCTTGAGAGTTAGGTGCATCTTCTCTGACTCAACCCAGACCAGGCAGTCCTCTGCTGTATATGCGTTGGGGGCCTCATCAGCTTGTGTATGCTGCCTGGTTGGTGATCCAGTGTCTGAGAGATCTTGGGGGTCCAGGTTAGTTGAGACTGCTGCTCTTTCTATGGGGTCGCCCTCCTTCTAAGCTTCTTCCAGCTTTTCCCTAATTCAACCACAGGGGCCAGCAGCTTCTGTCCAATGGTTCTGTCCACACCTCCATGATAGTGTGAGGTCTTGGGGCCTCCCCTTGAGCTGAATCCCACTTTGGTCCTGTTGCTGGACTTTCTTTTCCTCAGGCTCCTCTCCATTTCCATTCCTGTAGTTCTTTCAGACAGGATCAATTATGGGTCAGAGTTTTGACTGTGGGATGGCAACCCCATCCCTCAAAAGACTTGATACCCTGTCTTTCTGCTGGAGGTTCTGCTCTGTTTTCTAATCCAGGCAGCATGGAGGACTTGACAGCACGGTGAGGAGCAGAGAATCTAGAAGGCCTTTGGACAGACCCAACAAGCAGCTGAAAGAGTCAGATGCAGATATTTTCACTCACCCAATGGACAGAAGCTGCTGAATTAGGGGAAAGCTGGAAGAAGCTGAGGAGGAGGGCAGCCCTGTAGGAGGACTGGCAGTCTCAATTAACCTGCACCCTCCCCCATATCTCTCAGGTACTGGAACACTAAACAGGCAGCATACACAAGCTGATATGAGGCCCCCAACACATATACAGCAGAGGACTGCCTGGTCTGGGTTTAGTCAGAGAAGATGCACCTTACCCTCAAGAGACTGGAGGCCCCAGGAGTTTAGTCAGGTCAGGTGGGGTGGGGGTGGGAGAGACATCCTCGTGGATACAGGGGGGACGGGAGGAGGTATGGGATGTGGAACAGCCCTCAGAGGGTAGACCAACAGGGGAATAAAATAAAAAAATAAAAAGACAGAAAGAGAACAAGGCAGAGCAGCAGTGATGATGAATAAATTATTGCATGTGTCCAATACAATCCTTGTTACATGTTAAATATATCTTCTGTTGATTCTCTGTGACATTTACACTTGTAATTCTCCTGCCTTTGCCTCCCAAGAACCAGAATCACATCCATTTCAGGATTGATCTTTCTACAGTACCTGAGTCCACACTGGAGTATTTTGTGTGCCTGCAAGATTGGTACACTGTCCCCTGAGGATTTTGCATAGATCAGAGGGTATTGTTCTGGAAAGCCTTGGGCTTCCTCAGTGATGTGGGTAGCATCAACCTTAAGATGTCCCTCTTTTGTGAGGGACATCTAAAACATTTTGGAACTGAATCCCAGATAAGCTAGGGCTGTAGAAAACCAAATGCATTGCAGAGGGAAACTCCTAAGCTCAATTCATCTGTTAGCTGCCTCCTTTTCTGACCTTGAAATTTTTTTACTTAACCTATTTGAGCCTAACATCTTCAAAGAAGACCTAATATGAATTCCATCTAAAGTCTGAATTCTTATGGACAGGCCCGGGCAGGTCCTATGGGCAGAAGACAGAATAAGGAAAAAGATCCAGGTGACAAAACTAAGAATTTGACACTGTACAGCAGCAGCTCATCTGGTCCGAGTGTCATATTAGAGAAGAAAAGCTACACATTGTGCAGTCTGCCCAGACACAAGGAACTGCCTACATAAGGCACACACAGAATGACAGCAAAGGGAGGCTCTCATTTGCAGAAGCTGTGAAATGGGCTTTTGTCGCAATCATGCAATGCTGTGCCTGAGGAATTGCCCTTAAATTTTAATCTAAATCACAGACACCATCCCACCTTTGTTTCTATTCTCTGATGACATAGGGTGGGGAATAATCCTCTTACAACCATACAAAAATTTCATTCTGTCCCTGAGCCCAGAAAACAATGTTCCCTGCCCAGACAGAGAGATCCCTGTTTCTCCGATTCTCCAACGTTCCCATCTCAGATGACTCCAGTCCATTGGCACGGCAAAGGGTCTCAAAAAGACGGTAAATGTATTGGCTGATGAGCTCCGTTCCTTCCCAGCAAAGAGATCTCTAACGGGAGACTACAATGGGATTCCCATGAAAATAAATTCTTCATCTCCCCAAGGACAGCACAGCAATTTCCCATTTGCAGTGTTGTCCTAATAAATATAAAGGAAGTCATAATTCACTGTTATTATTTAAAATAGTCCTCACTTTTATGACTCCTCTTTTGAGCAGGATGTTTTTGATTAAGTAGCAGCTGGCTTTCACCGAGTCCAATGCTGGTATAAGGTCTTTGCTAACCTGGGTGGGAGGTGGGGGTGTGGGGGGGAGCAAGAAAGCAGACAGAAATGGCTGCTCAGTAGCTAAAAGCTACTGAGGGACAAATACAAATTTGTCACCTTGAAATGAGTTGATAGAGCCTCTAGGTTTGGAATGTGTGGGGAGGGGGTCCGGGTTCTAGTACTTGCTTTGTCCTGTTCTGGTGGAAGAACTTTGAGTGTCTCTCTGAAAGAATGACAGATACTGGTCAAGATGAGTGGCTACAGAGACCAGTGCCTTTTCTGGATGTCCCCCCCCTCCACACACACACACAATAACTTCCTAAGGTTAGAACAGGAGGAAATAGAGGCCCTGGGGGCCTTTGGGATGGCTTATATCTGTAGGGACCAATATAGGGCTACTGAAATTCAAACTCAAGTTACAGGGCATTAGATTCTAGAACAGTGGTTTTCAATCTTCCTAATGCTGTGCCTGTTTAATACAATTCTTCATGTTGTGATGACTTCCCCCAACCATAAAACAATTTTTGTTGCTACTTTATAGCTGTAGTTTTGCTATTGCTAAGAGCTATAATGGAAGCCGGGCATGGTGGCACACGCCTGTAATCCCAGTACTTGGGAAGCAGAGGCAGGCAGATTTCTGAGTTTCAAGGCCAGCCTGGTCTACAGAGTGAGTTCCAGGACAGCCAGGGCTATACAGAGAAATCCTGTCTCAGAAAAGCAAAAAAAAAAAAGAGAGAGAGAGAGAGAGAGAGAGAGAGAGAGAGAGAGAGAGAGAGAGAGAGAGAGAGAGAGAGGGAGAGAGAGAGAGAGAGAGAGAATGGAAATGTCTATGTTTCCCAATGGTCTTAATGACCCCCATGAAAAAGTCTTAGGAAGAATCATTTTGGATTTGTTACAGCATGTTTGTCTGTTTGTTTGTTTGTATGTTTGCTTGCTTGCTTGCTTGCTTTTACAAGCCTCCTGGTGCCTAGGCTGCTTTATCTGCGTGTAACTCCAGTTTCAGCTTACGCCTTCAGCTTCCAAATACCTACACAACCCTGGCTTACCCAGCATGCCTTCCCAACCCTCAGTGACACCACACTTTCTGCAAATGAAGGCTATGTCTTAGGGTAAGCATCCTTAACCTCAAATACGCAAGCACTGCCCCTACACATATCAGGGCAACATCCTTGGATAAGGAACTCATATCCCTTGCATTAAAAACACAAATGAAGAAACAACCACAGATGTAGAAGTATAACTCAGGGCCTGTTCTCATTGTGATAAATACTGACTAAAACAGCCTGGGAAGGAGAGGGTTTATTTCATCTTACACTTGCAAGCAATAGCAAATCTCATCATTGTGGAAAGTCAGGGCAGGAGCACAAGATTGCAACTTGGAAGCTAGAACTAACACAGAAACCATGGCGGAGGGCTGCTTACTCGCTTGGACCCCATAACTTGCTTTTTTAAAGGACGCATTCCACTTTCTCATGGATAGTACCACCCCTAGTGCTGTGGCCCCTCTCTCCACACCCATCATTAATCATGAAAGTGCTTCATAGTTATACATATAGGTTCCTGATGGAGGAAATCCTCACCCATGATCCTTTCTTCCAGGATATGTCTGGGTTTGTATAAACTTAGCAAAACCTACCCAGTACTTACCTATGAGCTTAGTGACTTTTAAAACAACTTAAGACGTCTCAAGAACACGTAGCACAGAGTATATTCAGTTGGCCTCTCGACCCTTCTCCCTTCTTCCTGCAAGATACCCCAAATGAATTCAGAGCAGTGGGCTTAGGCAGTATTCCCAGGACTGCAGGGACCACGAGCCAAGCAGGCTCACCTAGTGTTGTTCTGGCAGCAAGCAAGCTCTCTCCTCTAATTTGGTGTTTCAGGCATTTGTTGAGAAAATAAATCTTTTTTTCTATGCTTCCCATGCAAAAAAGATAGGGCAAAAAGAGACCAAAGCTTCCAAAACTGGGCTCCTTAAACCAATAGGACCATAGACTATTGTCAAGTCTCAGAATGTGATACAAACACTATACACAGTGATTTACAATGAAACCAAATATGATGCCTGATATCTTTGTGGTTTAAAAATATATCATTGCTGTACTGGGTATCTTTGGGTCTCTCGCGCTAACCAGAAACCCTGTTAGGCATCTATTTATGCTTCTGGTTAATTAAAATAACTCACATAAATCTCTCATTAACATTTGTTCACTCACTCATTCAATAAACATTTATTGACTAATTGCACTATGTCAGGCTGTGCATTCAGCAGTAAAAAAGAGGAAGTCTCCAACTTCAAGGCGGTGTCATATAGCAAATAAATACATTTGCAGAGTAGTGTTGAATGGTGGCTTGCGTGGTTAGAACTCAGAGATTTGTGCCTAAGTCTCCCACTCAAGTGCACTCTGAAGATGCCTCACTAATCTAACAAGTATTTCTGTAATGATTTTGATCCCGAACATATTCCAGCTGAGGATATAAACCCAGGTGAGTATGGATTCCAGTCTGCCCTGGATTAGGAAAAGGAAAATGGTTCTCTTGGCGATAGAAGTTCGTTCTGCAAATGGTACAGGCTGCACTACAGTGCTGCTAATGTACTATCTCATTTGCATACAATACATCTTGGATGTTAATTTAGGACCCGGTGCCAAAGCCTTTTCCACTGAAAGGGAAGAGGGCAGAGAAGCCAAGAGCAAAGTGCCCACAAGTTCCTTGCTTGCTCTTTCGTCTCCACAGAAGCACAATTAACCAGGCGGCCCCTTCCCACGGCTTTCATCGTTCAGAATCCAGCTTTCTGAGGGCACAATCAAGTGCTTTCAGAGCTAAAAAGTCACAGCTCTTCAGCGTCCACCGATTGTCCATTTCTACTTCATTCAGAACATGAAGAAAAGAGATTGCTCTGTCAAGTGGATAAGAACTGGGGGAAAGAGAGGAAGACAAAAGACCCAAGAGAATTTATATTTCAAGAGCAGAAAAATAACTCCAGAGATGTGTAACTATACAGGATTGGGAAGCCATGTGAGACTTGGTAGGTCACACAAGGTAAAGCCGGAAAATCCCAGAGTTCAGTCGTGTGTGTCAATATAAGGTGAAACTGAGTCCACACACAAGTCCCTAGTCAGCCACATGGTTGGCTGGGCCTAGAACAACAATCAGAACCTTGACTCGGTGTCTGCTAGTTCTGCTGCCACATCAGACTGCTTCTGTCTCTCTCTCTTTTTTTCTGATATCCATACTGCTTTGATTAATTTATTATAGCCTGTATAATCCCCTCTGTTGCTCTAACACAGATATCGTCTCATTTTCAAAGACCGTTCCCCATCATTCCATGTGTTTTCAGAAGCTATGCTAATTTCCATAGGGATCATTTCTACTTTGTTTACTGAAATCACCACATTTGTAATCTGAGTCATGCATTTGTTTGTGTGGTGTTCAGCAAGTGACAATTTACAATTTAAATTTTGTTAAGCACAAAGTAAAATGAGCGGGTTTTTGTTAGCTGCAAAATTGAAAAGCTCAGAGGTAGCGCTCTCTCTCTCTCTCTCTCTCTCTCTCTCTCTCTCTCTCTCTCTCTCTCTCTCTCTCTCTCTCTCTCTCTCTCTCTCTCTCTCCAGGCAAGACACAGATGCTGGTGTCAGGAGTCATCTCAATTTCTCCCATCTCTCCCTTTCTCTGGGTTGGCTCTTTTGTCAGGCAGTCTCCACCTTGAGATGTCAAGATAGTTCCCAACAGCTACATGCCAAATCTTGCCCTATTAATAGCACCATCCAGAAGCATATTCTTATTGTCTGATGGTGGTTTAGATTTCTCCAATAGGAAGTTACTGGCTTTGCCTGGATCCCATGCCTCTTCGAAGCCTCATCTGGTGTGCTCATCTCCTTTGGGATTTCTGTGGGCCTGTCATCATTAAATAGTTAAACTATCAGCATAGGGACACTTGGTTGTCGTCATAATATGACCCATCTTATAGTATGATGCTATTAGCAAAACAATGATACTGCCAAGACATGGCGAAGTCGTTTTTTTCTAACTACGGCTAGAATTAAATAACATGGTGCTAAGAGCTTCCTAAGCTGACCAGTGGCACCTCTTGCCTGACAGGACCAGATTCCTTTCCAAAGTATCTCCCAAGGATATCTGGGCATGTCATGAATTTGAAGTCTCAACATCCCACAACTTCTTAAAACCCTGATACATCTTGCAGACAATAAATCTTCTAACTTTGTCACTGTGAGTCCAAAGGTATCCAAGAATTTAGTTCAGAAACCATATTTTGCCAAACTTTTGGTAACGTTATGCCCATCTCTGAACCAAGCATTGTAACCAGAGAAATATCATGCACCAATTAGTTAAGTAGTTAGGCCACGTGACTACTTAAATAGCTTCATAATACTCACTATAAAATTGGATAGCTTTCATCACAAATATGTTTAAGAGACTGGATAATACCCTCTAAGAGCACAGAACGACAGTTCCACTAAGGAAAACAAAGGTCTGTCACCAGAAAAGCAGGAAATGGAATATTGGGGGGGGGGGGGAAGCAGAATCTATCTATCCAAAGTCATACTTTTCCATCATTTCATATGCAAAAGTCTTGATTTTTCCCAAACAAAGCTTCAACTCCTTGAGGGCAAAGCAGGGCTCAATATTTAAACAATGATCTATACATTCTTATTGATTAGTCAAAGGCAAATATGTATGCATGGACATAAAAGAACACAGTAGTAGAGTGTTCGGAAAGATCTCAAAGATCAGTACCATTCCCGATGTGGAACTCAGGTCAGCACAACAAATGTAGACTGAATCTATGCTATGCCCCAAGGTGGTACTTCTGGTGACCACACAAAGTTAATATGATACAGTCCCTGCCAGTGTTAGCTGCTTAGGTTGGTGCTACGGAAACCAACAAAAGCAATCTAAGAAAGGAAGGGTTTTTTGTCTTGTTTTGTTTTGTTTTGTTTTTGTCTCAGAGTTGGAGGGCCTGTCCACCATGGTGAGAAAGTGTAACAGTCCCTTGAGGTCACATGGTGTCTGCACTTAGGAAATTATTAGAGTAATGAATGCTGGCAGCCAGTCACTGTCTTCTTATTTAGTCCAGGACCCCATCTCACAAAATGGTGCCACCTGTAGTTAAGGGGTCTTCCCGCTCCAATTAACCTAACCCAGTATATCCCTCAAAAACACATCCATGGGCTAACCTAACCTGGCTAACCTTTTACAGACATATCCAGAGGCTTTCTATCAGTTCTTTCTAGACTTTGTTAAGCTGATAATCAAAGTTAACTGTCACACTTCCTCTAGAGGGATTCACTTAATGGAGTAAATAAAGCAACACGACCATTTGTCAAGCATGTATTTTGTACCTCTATTCCATATACATGCATCTTAAATATCTATATGACTGTGAATTTGTGTATGAAGTGATGACCCAAGAGGCTAAAGCTTTGTACTCTGCAGTTTGGAGAGTTCTGGAATATTTAGGACATAGAGTTAACATTGAGGAATATTACTGTCTCCATGATACTTAATAGCCCTGCCTCCAGCTGTACCACTCCTAGGCATATATCCAAAAGATGCTTCATTATATCAGAAAGACATTTGCTTAACTATGTTCGTAACATCTTCATTCATAATAGCCAGAAACTGGAAACAACCCAGATGTCCCCCAACCAAAGAGTGGATAAAAAAAATAATGTGGTACATTTACACAATGGAATATTACTCAGCTATTAAAAATGATGACATCATGAAATTTGCAGGCAAATGGATGGAACTAGAAAATATCATCTGGAGTGAGGTAGTTCAGACCCAGAAAGACAAATATGATATGTTCCCCACTTATAGGTGGATATTAGCCAAAGTTGAGGATAACCATGCTACAATCAACAAACTCAAAGAAGCTAAATAATAAGGGTTCAATGAGGGTTGCTTGAATCTCACTGAGAAGGAGAAATAGAATAGACATGGGTGGGGCAAATGGAAGAAGGTAACTAGATAGGTGAGAAGGGGAACAAGAGGTCAGAGGGAGAGAGTACTGGGAGAAAGAACTAGAATCAGTAGGGGGATGGCATCTCTGGGGTGAGCTAGAAACCTAGAACAATGGAAACTACCAGGAATCTATGAGGGTGACCCTAGCTATGAGTAACATGGAATCTGAAACAGTCATCCATAACCAGAAAAGACTTCCAATAGAGGGACTAGGACCCCAACCAAGACACAGAAACTTAGACAATTTGCCCTCCCTATAAGATGTGCAGGGGAAAAGATGGAGGAGAAATTGAGGGAACAGCCAATCAATGACTGACCCAGCTTGAGAACCATGGCATGAGAGAGAGAGCCCACCCCTGTTACTATTAACAATATCCTGCTATACTTGCTAACAGACACCTAGCATAACTGTCATCTGAGAGGCTGCACCCAGCAACTGAAGGAGATAGACGCACAGCCAAACTGTTAGGCAGAGCTTAGAGAATCCTATTGAAGAAGGAGAGGAAGGATTGAAGGAGCCAGAGAGGTCAAAGACACTTCAAGAAAACATATATAATTAACTAACTGGGCCTATAGGGGTTCATAGAGACTGAGCTGAGATACAGAGATCTTTCATGGGATGGGCCTAGGCCCTTGGCACATCCATTAGCAGTGGTGCAGCTCCGTCTTCATGTGGGACTCCTAGCAACAGGAACTGGACTCTCTGACTCTGTTACCTGCCTTTGGATCCATTTCCCCTAACTGAGCTGCCTTGCCTCGACACATAGGAGAAGATGTGCCTAGTCTTACTGCAACTTGATATGCCCAGGCAGGTTGATATCCATGGATGGCCTCCCTTTCTCTGAGGAAAAAGGAAGGACTGGAATATGGCAGGGAGGGGATATGAGAGGGAGGGACTGGGAGGAGAAGAGGGAGGGGAAGATGAGATTGGATGTAAAGTAAACAAGAAAAAATATAGCAGATGCAAATGGGGGAGTAAAGTTTTCAAATCCATTACAGAATTGCTTTTCATAGTCTGTCATTTCTAGAGAATTCTGGGATTCCCTTAAAGGCCTTATTGCCTGCCTACCACACATATGCACACTCAAACACCCCTTTAATTTTACTTTTTAATAAATTGTATCCCAACCCCTTTTCTATGGGAACATCAAAACCATTCAACCCATTAGAAGAGCTTGTGCCAGATAAATACAATGCTTTATAATTACCACTTTGGTCATATTTCTCTTTTTCCCTTTTAATGGAACATATTCTTTGTGGCCACTGAACACTACTTCTGGTTGATTAGGCTCTTAGGATTTAATAAGCTTCAATAGGAAATGAATAGAATTAGTACAGCATCTTGAATAATGAGTTGTTAATGCATTTTTAATGACCAAGATGTTCTGACAAGGAACTTGTTGATTTTTGTCACTACAATGTTATTGGAAAAATGATCTGCATGTACACTAGACGGTCTTTCATTATGTGGAGTGGAATGATGTTTTAGTACATTCAAGAACACTTTTGAGAAGCCACTGTGATTTAGGGGAGAAAACCTTGGAGATCAGGATTGAGTGTGCACTGGATACTTGCCTAATATTCTATTCATAGAAAAACATTCTTACACATTCTTGGTTTACCTCCTTTGTCAAAGCCCATTTTACAGATGGACACAGCAGGAACGCTCCCCTTGACATTTTCTTTTTGTAAGTCAGAAATAAAAAACAAAACATTTCAATGCAAGTGTGCACTTTTTAATTTTTAGCTTTGTTGTGGTTTCTTCATCTGATAAAGGAAGATGAAAAGATGCACATATGACATAATGCTTTAAAAATGAAAGGGGCTCGCTTCTCGGCCTTTTGGCCAAGATCGAGTGAAGAATAAAAGGGGACAACCCATGTCAGACGCCACTAACTCCTCTCTCCTGCCTTCATCGTGTCAATTAATGTCTTCATGTGGAAATTTTTCATCTTAATAGTCTTGAAGGCCCTCTTTATTTTTGAGCTCCCTAGGGTCAAGAGCTGAATTTTACACATTTTTAATCTCTTGCACTTAGCACAAAGTGGGTCTCTGTTATAAGGCTTGGATATGAAATGTCACCTATAGGCTTGTGTGTCAAATGCTTATTCCCAAGTAGCATTACTTGCAGAGATTCTGGAAAGTTTAGGTGAAGCCTAACTGGAGAAAATAGGTCACTGGGCACGCCTTTGGCAGTTTGTACCTGGCACTCAGTCTTCTCTTTGTTTTCTTCTCCTTGTCCTCCATGTAGTAAGAAACCTGTCACATGACCATATTGCCATAATGTTCCGCCTACCTATGTGCCAGAATCCACAGAATCAAGGACTATGGACTGAAATCTCTGGTGAACAGAATGAATTCTTTCTACTTTTAGGTGGTTTTCTCAAGTATTTGTCATATCAACTTCAAATGACCTCTCAAAGCAGGTGATCAAAAGATCACCCACCCAAAAACTGTGCTATGCCTGCTTCCAACAGACTTATCAAGAAGATGTAGACTATAAATTGATTCCGAGACTGTCTTTCTCTTTTTCTAGCATTGTAGCTTAAGGACCCCAGGGATCAAATTAAGAGATGTAATGTAGTATCCAGCAATTGTACTAGTAACATTTTATTTTAGACGAATACCTGAGGAACCTAAGTTGACTGGGATGTTTAATATAAGGAGAAATAAGAAAATGAATAACTATTTGCCATTAATGATGGTTGTGGTGGTTGCTATTTTTATCAATTACAACTTATCAGCACTATGCCAGCCAGCTCACATGAATTATCCCACCTTCATAGCAGTAAAAGGAGACAACTGCATTTGGAGGAGGGGCATTTAGAGAAGTGAATTCCTTTGGCAAACACATATAACTAACAAATGGTAGAGAAAATATTAAATCTAGTTTTTGACATAATCAAAATTAACATATTTGAATACTTAGCTAAACCCTGAACTTCTTCCTTCTTCTAATGCAAAGGATAAATTAAATAAAAATTTACATTTTAAGATACATCTTTATTATTTTTAAATTATTCGTACTTGGCACGGCTGTACACTTATTACATGCAGGGCAATCCAAAGAGGTTACCAGATTCCCTGGAGCTAGAATTACAGGTGGTTGTGAGTCAGCTAAGGTGGGTACTAGGAATTAAACTTGGGTCCCTTATAAGAGCAGAATGAATCCATAATCTCGGCGCCAATCTCTCTAATCCTTTCAACGTACTTTTTAAAATTACTGCTATCTGTTAAAAAGGATGAGAAAAATGCTCTTTTTATGGACAGATTTATTCAATATTATAACAATACAGATTGACAGAACATTATCAGGGCTTAGCTATAGTCCAAAAATTTTACATAGTGCCATTGTAGATTTCCTCCCTTATCTACAGCACTGTAAACTGATGCAATAATCTTCTTTAACACACAAGGAAACTAAGCGCGTATCAGTTCAAATAGCCTCTCCTAGTTCCCAGGGGTGACACAGCAGAAGAGAGAGATCTTGAACAGGCCATGTTATTGCCGTTTTGTTTTGACCTTCTCCTGGGGGCTTTATAGCAGGAATATAGTCTACTATACAAAAAGACATTCTACTCAGCTTTTCTTTCAAGTTCTAAAACTTGAAAGGCTTTTAATTTGGTTTACTTTAAGGGGACTATTCAAAAGCATCTCTCAAATGTTTGGGATTTGAGAAAGGAATGTCAAAACATACTTGTTCTCTTGAGAACTTCTTCTCCATTAAAAATCTTCATGTGATTTCAAACAAAATCTAACCCATATGCTTCTGATTGACCTTGCCAGAGTTATCACTATGTTTTGCGGGGCCACTGGACATTTGGAGTCACTCTGGGCTACTTGTCTTTAAAGCATAAAGTTAATTTCCCACCAGAATGGAAGACTTGGCTCTCAAAGGAGACAGTGTGTGTGCCAAGTGACAAGCCATGGAGGGTATGTGACTTCCAAACCTGGTTGGCTTCCGCTCCTCCTCTCCCTGCATAAAGCCACTGAGTACCAACATATCTTGTAATTCCCAGAATCAGACATAGATTTGAGTCCCTTTTTTGTTCAGAGTTCAGGGTAGTATTTTCGCTCTGATTTCAAGGAGAACAGAGACTGGAAAATTGCATAAAGGCCATCCAAATTAAAAAGGAAGGCATATAGCTATGCTATTTGTCAATAAAAGGGTTGTATGTGCAGAGAACTCTAGATTCTACAAGATAAAAGATTTTAAAAATAAATTAAGAGACAAATACCTGTGGGAACTAATAAGTGGATTGAGTAAAATAACAAGATAGAAAATTAAAATTCAAAATTCACATGGGTTATTTTTACCACAATGAACTGTGCAAAGGGGAGAGAAGGAATCCCAGATATGGGAGGTAACTCAATTGGTGGAGTGTTTGCCTGCATTCAGGAAGGCCTGGGTTCAATCTCAATGCCATAATGAACCTAACCACAAAAGAAGACATATATTTTAAATTATATATTGATAAAATAAAGTGAAGAGAAAATATAAATACAAAGATAAACCATTTTCATGGATTGGAAGATTTAATAATATTAGAACCTAAATATTATTAGACCCAAAGTAATCTACAAACTCAGTGTCATCTCTGTTGAAACCCCAAAAAGTATTTCTCAGAGAAACAGAAATAAAAGTAATTCTAAAATTAATATGGAACCACAAAAGTCTCCAAATGGACAAAAAACAATCCTGAAAAAGGAAAGCAAAGTTAGAGACAGAATACTTTCTGATTTCAAATAATATTACAAAGCTGCTGCAGTGAAACCAGAAGGTTCTATGTTGGAAGGGACACAGATAGCCAAGGAAAACACTAAGTAATAAACTTGAACATGTAAGGACAATTAGCTTATAAAATGTTTGCTTGCTGAAAGTATAGAAGAGAGAAGCAGGCATGGCAGTGTGTACCTGTAATCCCAGAACTCTGGAGGCTGAATTAGACAGATTTCTCTGAGTTCAAGGTCAGCCTGAGGTTCATGGTGAGCACCAGACAAGAAACAACAAGATTGTGAATAAAAAAAGTAAAAAAAGGAATGAAGGAAGGAAAGGAGGAGGGAAGGAGGGAAGGAGGGAGGGAAGGAAGGAGGGAAGGAGGGAGGGAAGGAGGTGAGGGAGGAAAGGAAGGAAGGAAGGAAGGAAGAAAGGAAGGAAGGAGGGAGGGAGGGAGGGAGGGAGGAAGGGAAGGAAGGAGGGAAGAAAGGAGGGAAGGAGGGAAGGAGGGAAGGAGGGGAGGAAGAAAGGAAGGAAGGAGGGAAGGAAAGAAGGAGGGAAGGAAGGAGGGAAGGAAGGAGGGGAGGAAGGAAGGAGGGAAGGAAGGAAAGAGGGAAGGAAGGTAAAAAAGGGGAGGGAGGGGAGGGAGAGAGGGAAGGAAGAAAAAAAGAAGAAAATATGTAAAAAAAAAAGTCTCTTTGGTCTTAGTTTCTTTCCTATTTCTAGGATTTAAAAAAAATGGCAAAGGCGATTTCAGGGAGAAGGGTTTTCTTTTGGCTCATGGTTGTGGAGAACAGTCCATCGCGGTGAGGAAGCAAAGGCAGCAGGAGCGTAAAGCACCTACAGTAAGTAATGAAGCAGTAAGCACTGAAGGAGAGCTAGCACTAATATTCAGCTTGCTTACTTTTTCAATTTTGTGCACTTTAGGATTCCCTTCTGAGAGAATGATGTTGCCCACAATTAAGATGGGTCTTCCCACATCAAATAAAGCAAGATTAATAACCTACTGGCATATCTAGAATCCCCTGGGTGATTGTCATATTGACAATACACATCATTAAGGTCAATAAATAATGTCACATACACACACACACACGCACACGCACACGCACACGCACACGCACACACGCACGCACAAGAGTTGGGCAACAGAGAGATAAAATAGAGAAACTGAGAGACAAATCAAACTGGATCCTCATTTTGCACCATACACAAAAATAAATTCAGAATGGGTTAAGGCCTTGAAAGTAAGACTTAATTAGATTTGGTAGGTTAGAATTTTAATAATCTAATTTGATGAAGCAGACATTAATTGGGAGATGGACATATTTGGATGTACCAAAGAAGAGTTTGAAAGGGACAGTGGGGTTAAATATGATCTAAATACATTGTGTGTATGTGTGAACTTTTAAAAGTACTTGCACAGCTTAAGTTCGGATACCCCAAACATCACATAAAAAGGCTGGGTATGATATTATACAGCTCTGGGGGTTCGTGGTTCTGCCTGTCTTCTCAGGGTGTCCAGAAGAGAATAGAGCTCCTAGGTACATCTCTTCCCTCTGGGATGTTAGACACTGCCAGCCAGGCCTTCTCTGAGAATCTTAGTGATACAGCTCTTTTAGGCAAAGGCCTCCTCCGACGATCTTTAGGTTTGAATGCACACATTTTATTTGGAATGAACCAGTTTTGGGGAAGGGTGTGGGAATATCCAGGGAGGATAAAGGTCATTGGCTGAAGGCTAAGGTCACTGAGATGCCTCATTAGCTTGAAAAGGTGTTCCTTGGATCACCTAGTTGAGGGTCACCTGGTAACTTGCTCCAAGCACAGAATCAGGGAGAGCACTAAATCCACTCCTACTGGTTTTTTGAGATCGCTGGGGTTTGAACATGCTTTACCTCCCTGGTTCTTTGCTAGGTTCTTTTGTGGCACCGTCCATGTGCCCCATAATCTCTCACCCTTTTACAGCAAGATGGGAGATAGAGGTAGGTAAGCCAGAAGCTCATGGGCCAACTGGCCTGGCATGTATCGGGTGAGGTAGAATAAGAGAGTCCTTGCCTCAAACAAGATGAAAGGAGAAAAACAACTTCTGAAAAGTTGTCCTCTGACCTCCATACATGCACTGTGGTGTGCACACAATTACTGTGATGTACACATGCATGTGTGTATATACACATGCAGTACACACACAGTTCACACACAGTACACACACACACACAGGGAGAGAGAGAGATGTTGTTATGAAAAAGGACTTAAAAGCAACTCATTTAATTGTGCTAAATTGTGCACAAGAAAGTAGACTTACAACATATTAGAAATAGGAAATCTTCAAAATGGAAGAAATATCTATTTTAAAACATGGTAGAAGCTATAGAAATTAAAGAATGCACCTGAGTTTGTCTCTAAAACATATTAAATAAGCTTAATAATAGAATTAAAGTAAGAGGAAAGCACAGAGGATCAAAGAGAGCCATAAAAAATACGTAATCTAAAGAATGAAAAGATTAAAAAGCAAACATGGAGTCAAAGAACTATGAAATATTATCAAATCTCTACCAGGTTTAAGTTACCTTGATAGGCCTATAATCTAGATAGTTAGATCACACCTAGCAACTATGGCATACAGGATACAGAAGGAAGCCTGGGGCAGCTGGAACTAAGTCATTGCAAGAGTTTCAGATGTTTATGTGAGGTGGCAAAAATTCATTCAAATCATAGTATTCAAGGCAAAAAAAATTTTTTTACATTGTGATCTTTAGAGTAACCATTGATAATAGATGAGTGTAGCTGAGGAGGACTAGCTGAAAACTCAATAGAAAATTAAAAGAATTTCCAAAGGACATTCAGAAAATTTGAAAGAAGAAAACAGGAATTACAAAATGGGAAAATAATCAAATACTGAAATGGTGATATGACTAAGTGCAATCATGTCAGCACTCATTAAAAGGCAAAAACTCATAGCTCTGGTTGTTGTTAATAGCGGAAACTAGATATAGGGTTAGTGGGAAACCCTTCAGAGAATATTTGAAATTTCCTGTAACTCTAAAATTTTAATAAAATGTTTAAAAGTGTTTTATAAAAGAGATAATGGATAAGACACTTCACATAATCAAAAAGAGTGAGAGATTAGATGTAAAAGCCAGACACAATGAAAACCTTTCTGCACAGAAGTGTTTTAAGCATAGACGTCCATGTAGTCAGAAAGGAAACAGATGTCCCATGGGTGTCTGTGAAGCATATAGATGTTCCACACAGAAAAGAATCATAAGCCTGGTAAAAACTGAAATTAAATATATGTCAAGGCAAATAAGTCATATCAAAGACAGATATTAGGAACTAATTGAGGATCAATGCATCAGGAAGATGGAGTATTTATAAATATGTAAATTCCCAATGAAAAATTATCAAAATACATGAGGGGAAGACTGGTAAAGTCAGAGGAAGTAAACATGTAATAATCACAGCAAAAAGCTTTAAATCTGCTTTCTCATTGACTGTTGAAATGAGCTGGGTAATATAATGGAGACACAAAATATTAGTAGTTGATACCAGGAAGAAATATTGTCTCTATCTTTCCTTCCATCTTGTTTCCTGATACATTGTTCCAGGGTGTTGCGCTTATCTTTGTTGGCCCAACATCATGTTCTCCGAGTAAGAAGAACAAATTGGGGGGGGGGGGCGGAGAGAATGTCCTGCCACTTACATACTTCTGCTCACATATCATTAGTCATAATTCAATTACATGGCATTCCCAGATCTGTAACAGGATAGGAAATACAGTCTGATTCTCTGTAACCACATAGTCTTCCTTAAATCAGGGTCCTGGTAGCATAGAAGAATGAGGATATGTATTAGTTATTGTACTTGTCTCTTTGTATGACAAAATAAGCAATGAAAACAACTTAAAGAAGAAAGAGTTTCTTTTGGCTAACAGAAGACACAGCAGCAGGAACATGCAGTGACTGTAGTCAGGAAACAGAGAAATGGTGCTCATCTTATGGTCTCCTCTATCCATTTTTATTTAGGTGTCAGGGGATAGTATCATCCACATACAGGATAGATCTTCCTTTCTCTGGAAATCACACACACACACACACACACACACACACACACACACACACAACATATGTGTTTGCATACAATTTGAAATCCAATTCTCTTAACAATGAGGATTAACTATCACAGAATATGCTTAAAAGTCTTTGATATAACTTACTTTTTTGTGATTTCTCTTGGTTGTTTTTTGTTTGTTCTTTAAGTTAGCAAAACAATTGCTCCTTTTCTAAGATGTGTGTGTGTGTGTGTGTGTGTGTGTGTGTGTGTGTGTGTGTGAGAAAGAGAGAGAGAGAGAGAGACTATATGTGCCTATATCTGTCTGAGGGTATGCATGCCTGCGTGAATGACACCCCACTTGCGCTGAGTGCTGGGCTCTGAGCTCTAGTCCTCATGATTACATAACAAATGCTCTCAAGTATTTAGCCATCTCTCCAGCCCCCACAATTAGTCTATTGTTTTGATTGCTATATGTCATGTTATCCCAGATATTAAAAGCAAACAGGCCAATGTCATTTGGAATGGCTTCCTCTTTTAGCTCGAAAGGTAGAATCAAATTTTACAGACAGCTTGGCTTGGAGCATGTACTCCGTTCCCCTCACCCAGGTCATGTGCTGAAACCTAACTCCCACAGTGATGGTATGTGGAATTAGGATCATTTGAAGAATGATTTTGTCATGACAAAACAAGTTCAAGGGAGGTCATTTGTCTTTTCTACCACATGAGGACACAACTGTGGGAGGATCAAGCCTTCAGCAGGCATTCAATCAGCAGACATCTCGATCATGAGCTCTCTCAGCCTTCCAAACTGTGAAAAATAAATGTGTGTCATTTATGAGCCACAAGCTTGCAATGCTTTTACTATAATAGCCTGAAGAGACAAAACAAAAATAAGTAGCAAGAAATGGACAGGCTGCTGAATAAGTACTGCAGCTTCAGAAATGAGTAATGCATCGTGGGTAGACAAGTTTTGGGGTTCATGCTACACAAAGCCTACATTGCTGTGAATGGACGTTAAAGGGAGATTTTAGCCAGGGCACAGAAAAGAAAGAGGAAGTCTTCAGAGAGAGCCTCAATGCTTGGGGAAAACCCAAAGTGAATGTGAGCAGAACTGATAGAAAGGTGTTGTGTTCCTGAGGAGACTTGTACAAATATCTACACCTCAGATGAGGAAAAACAAACAAAAACCAAACCAAACCAACCAAACATACAAAGTGAAGATATTACCACAGTCCAATTAGGTGAATCAGTAAGTTTATTGGGGTCACTTATAGGAGCCTGGTTGACTCAAAGGCAGTACTGTATTACCAAAAGCCCATCCTAGTATGAGTGACAACTCAAGAAAACCTGAAACTCAGAGCTTTCTGTATAACTTTCAGTTTCTTCATAAATTGAAGGATCTGTCCTTAGCAACCCTTACTGCTTACATAGCCTTGTTAAGGAGCAGACTTGTAGATTTGCTTTCAGGGATTTCCTGAGACTTGTGAGTTGTTCGCTTCTTGAGTGTTAAAGAGCATTCCTTATTTCATTTTAAAGGATGTTGCTACACTACTACAGTTCATTCTGATAAACTTTCAAACAGAAAGGAGGAATGTGTTGTTGGACAGGTGAAAGGCAACCCTTGCTAAAGCAGGAAAAACTTGTCTAAATCATGTTCATGTGCCAGTGTTTTATGGAGGACGGAAGCTTAATTAATGAAAACAGGTATTTATCTGGAGTTATTTCTAAGCAAAGTGTTCAGTTTGTCTCCTCTGGGAACTTTGGTAAAATGAGAGAAGAGAGAATCAACTTAGACAGAATTGTTTATTGATAGGGAAGCAGTGCTTCCAAAAATATGGATTCCTGGCCTATCCATATTGGAAAATATAAGAAAGGCTGTTTGGAAGGAGATAAGGAGGTTCCACATGACCTAGTGATGAAGTTAGCATGGAAGGTGGGTATGTTTTTTTTTTCAACACAATGGACCAGTGATTCCAGAGGTACACAGGAGACCATAAGCCAAATGGGCCAGAGTAAAGCTTCCTGGCAGGTTGCTGTGTCCTGGGACTTAGGCTGCCCTAGGATTAGTTCCAGCAGACCTCAGGGCTGTGTGAAAAGCTTGATTGCCACCCACCACCCCTACCAGAGTATAGGCAATTTATTTATTATCCATAGCATCTGTCTTTGGTGCTTCATAACCTACGAGTATGTAGCTGCCTCTATTTGCAGTTCAAGGCATGTTCAGAGAACTCTGTGGCAGAACCCTAGTAAACTTCAAGCCCAGAGATAAGCCTAGTATAAGAAACTCCCATTGGGGTATCACCCAGTGAAACCAATGGTGTGGAAACATCCCTCAGATCCCAGCAGCCAGCTTGAGGCTCCAGCCTGTATTAGAACTTCAGTGAGGACAAAGCCTTCCAAAGGTTATGATTACCAGGGGTAAAGGGACAAGCACTGCTCAGCAAACCAGCAGATGCAAGCCTCCCCGCACTGAGTCTGGAGGCACATGTCAGACTTAAGATTCTTCCTAGGCATTAAGGTTTAGGGATTACTTGAGACCTGTTACCGCTTGCTTTTTTCTCATTTCTCTCTTCTGCAGTGAGAATCCACTATGCCTGCCCCACCATTAGGTTTTGGAAGCACATAACATTCACTTTCATAAGCTCACAGCTGGAGAGCAATTTTCCTCGGAATGAATCATACCTTCATATCTGACTTAGATGATATTTAGATGAGACTTTAAAATTGATGATGGAACGGTTAAGACTCCAGGGTTACTGGGAAAGAGTGGATATAATTTACATTTGAGAAGGGCATGTTGTGGGGAGGGTAGCAGATTGCAATGCTGTGGTCTGTGCCACATCTCTCAAACTTTGTGTGTTAAACCTAAGTCCCAAAATGATAGCATTATTAGATATGGCCATTTGGGAAAAGATTCCATTTAGTTTCCTTGTGAGAGGCATCAGTGCCTGTTTTGTTAACTTTTCCCGAGGGCACATACACAGTGTATACTCACCAGTGACAGACCAACATCCATCTTATTAAGTCTCTGAATTTATCAGGTCAAGGGATTGCTTAGCAGATTGTGGTGATCTCAGATCATCTGTGTTGCTAATAGGGTTTCTCCCTAGTACAGATGATGACTTCCTCATAGCTCCTAGTCCCCTCTTCAGTTAACCCCCTTCCTTAGAAGACTCCAGCACCTCCTAAGACAACAAAGCCACAATCAGTTATGGTAAGAAGTGCACAAAGCTGGCAGGGGTGTGCAGGGGTGGCTGAGATTTCAGGTGGTACTCTGCTGGCCCTTCCCACTTCTTCCTCTGAAGAAATGTTAGTAGGACTGCTCTTGAGGGTATCTGAGGCAGTCAGTCAGAGGCACTCTGATCAAAATGACAATTCCTGTTAATGCTCACAGGACAATATTCTATAGTAGTGCTCTTAAAGAAATTAGCTGAGCATACTCATACATGCTTGTAATCCCAGCAACTTGGGAGATGGAGGCAGGAGGATCATGATTCAGAAGATGGCCTGGGTTACATAAAATGACCTTGTTTGAAAAAATAAAAATATAAATAAATGTAAATGATGTTCTCAAACTAGAGGAGCTTGTTTTCCCCTCTACCACATGAGAACATAGCAGATGCCATCATCTTGATCCTGAAAAATCTCGACCTCCAGAACCAGCAGAAGAAAAGAGAAGGGTTCTTATGCCTCCTGGCTTATGATTGCCCATGAGGATGAAGATAAGAAGTAATGGGTGGCATGTTTGTTCTTGCCACCTTGGTGCCTAAAATGCTGTGTGACACATAGTAGAGACTCAGTTGCTCTTACTGGAGAAGTGTGTGTGTGTGTGTGTGTGTGTGTGTGTGTGTGTGTGTGTGTGTGTGTTTCCCAATTAATTGCTTGGGAGTTTCTGGACCTGTTCCACTAAAAGCATAAGTCAGAAATAATTTGGGGACCAATTTGACAAGAAATGTTAGGAATCTTCTAAAACAACTTAAGGAAGGGCTTTTATGAGTAAGAAAGAAATAAAAGAGAAGTGTCACAGGTTGCATCCAAGTGGAAAAGGCTCTATGTGAAACCCTGCATACACGCAACCTTCCTTCCTTCCTTCCTTCCTTCCTTCCTTCCTTCCTTCCTTCCTTCCTTCTTTCCTTCCTAAGGTCATGTCAAAAACAGGCGCTCTCATCAAATGTCTCCCCCATGGACTTGTGGGATGTCTGAGCGCATTCTTTTGGATTAGTTGATGTCCCCATTAGAAGATGAATAAGCTAATAGTGCATTATAACACATCAGATCACTTCCAGTTAACACTTTCCTAGAAGATTCCATCGTAGTAGGCAGGGGCCTGAGAAACAGGAACAGGAGCAGCCAAACTGTTTGATTGTGGGAGGAGCCCAGATCACAGCAAGCTACCAAAAAAAAAAAAAAAAAAAAAGCCAGGCAGAGTAAGAGAGAAGAGACCCAACCCCCAGGCACCAAGGCAAACTAGGACAACAGAGGCAAGAGACAGGAAAGAGTAAGGAGTCTCAGACTTCTGGTGGCTTTGACTCTCACTCCCCAGATGGTTCAGGTGCTAGAGAAATGTTTGTTGAAGAGAGCAATGGGGCATGGTGTTTGTTGATTTTCATGTTTTAGAAAATACTTCTATCATGCTTATTCTGTGCCCAGCCCCATTATAAGCAGTTAGCAAAAATGAACTTAGCCAGAGTACTGCCCTTATCATAAGTCAGAGTTTAGGAGCCAGCTGTGCCAGTTTCTGGCTGTGTGACCTTGGCCAGCACCTTGTGCCTTGTGTGGTTCATCTATCCTGTATATGGGGACAGAAGGAGTGAAGGTTTCTTATGGTTACTGTGAGAAGTCTTTGGGCTATGAGCCATCAAGAGAGTTTGTGGGCTATAAAATGTTTTACAAATGATTGCTGCTGTTAGAATGAAGCCAAGGATTGGCTCAGCCTCTAGAGAAAGCAGTAACAAAAAAAAAGTCGTCTTTTTCAACGTATAACTGCTTCTGTCTCTTCCACACCTTGTGCATTCTGGAGTTGGGCGATTTCCTTCAAGCCCTGGTTCCTAACCCATTAGCTACATGACTTCAGGCAAGCCTTTTAATCTCCCTGTGATTCGGCTCTCTCCTCTACAAAACCAGGGCTAATAATAGATCTTCTCCGTTGGGTTGAGGCAAAACTTTTAAAAGAGAATGAAAATAAAGTACTTAGGACAGTGACCCGGAATAAATGTACCGTAAATGGTGCACCTCTCTGATCTTTTAAGCCCTGCAATGTTACAAAGTAGGGATAATTATTGTGATTGTCTGCATTTCCAAGGAGAAAGCAGAAGGTCAAAAAGGTTAGGTAACTTGCCCAAGTGCACATACCTAGGGGCTGATGGAGCCAGGGTTCTTTGACAGGTCTGTCTGCCTTGGACAGTCTTGTGGTTGCTAAGCAAATGCTCGCAACTGTCCATGATGACACACCTGAAATACACAAGGGAAACTTGAGCCAAAAGAACTAGAATTACAAACTTGCAAAAGAAAGAGAGGTAACAAGAACCTGGCTTCTCCTTAAGTGCTGAGTTGTTCCCTAAAGGGGGGCAGGGGGCAGAAAATCAAAGCATAGAGATGCCAGGAATAAGAGAGGCTCCCAGAAGCCACCTGGCCCCACCTTCTGCCCAGGCAGCATGATAGAGCCTAGTGTTTATAAACCAAACACATTCTTCTTCCTCCTGGGCCATGACCCATACTAAACTCTTATGGTCAGACAGGCTGGGGCTCTAGCCAATGGGGTCTGAGAGGGAGGATAAGGACCGCCCCCAGATCAGGCCACGCACCTTCTCCTCCCATTCGAAACTATTCCATAAATAAACAAAAAGCCTCAAACAAAAAGGAACGGAGCCTTACATGAGTGGGACCTAAGGACCTGAGACGCCTCCTAGAGGAAAGGCCAGGCGTTACGGGGGATCTGTAACTCCCTGTAATGATTGAATCATTAGAGTTTCGGTTGGGTTGACACCAAAACTAGACACTGCTTGCCAATCTTTTCTAATGCAGGGGGTGGGTATGTGTCCCACCCGACTTCTGCTTTAATTCTCAGTCATGAAGAACTCCTTTCCTTCCAGACTGTTCCTTCGGTCACTCCTTCCAGGCTCCGTCAACATTTACTAAGCTCCTACCTGGTGCCTGGCACTGAGCTGGAAGGGAAGCAGTGAAGACCAGGACATCAAGACTTAGCTTGGAATACCAAAGACACATTTCACATATCAAATAATGCCCAAGAAGGAAGAAGAACAAAGTATGGATACTCTGGTCCTTCTTAGAAGGGGGAACAAAATGCCCACAGAAGGAGATACAGATACAAAGTGTGGAGCAGAGTCTGAGGGAAAGACCATCCAGAGACTACCTCACCCAGGGATCTATCCCATATACAGTTACAAAACTCAGACACTATTATTAATGCCCACAAGTGCTTGCTGACCAGAGCCGGATATAGCTGTCACCTGGGAGGCTCTGCTAGTGCATGAGAAATACAGAGGGGGACACTCTCAGCCAGCCATTGAACTGAGCACAGGGTCCCCAATGGAGGAGCTAGAGAAAGGACCCAAGGAGCTGAAGGGGTTTGCAGTGTCACAGGAGGAACAACAATATGAGCCACCCAGTACTCCCAGAGCTCCCAGGCACAAAACCATCAACCAAAGAGTACGTATGGTGTTACCCATGGCTCCAGACACACGGGCAGCAGAGGATGGCCTTGTTAGACACCAAAGGGAGGAGAAGCCCTTGGTCCTGAAAAACTTGATGCCGTAGTATAGAGAAATACCAGGACAGAGAATCGGGAGAGGGTTGATTGGGGAAGGGGAGATGGGTTATGGGATTTTCGGTGGGGGTGGGGGACCAGGAAAGGGGACAACATTTGAAATGTAAATAAAGAATATATCTAACAAAAATTTAAAAAAATAAAATAAAAAGAGTTCTGTGCTCACCAGGGTCATCTTTCAACTTAGGCTGTGGAGCAGCAAACAAGTAAGGAGGAAGGGAGGGAAGGAGGAAGGGAGGGAAGGAGGGAGGGAGGGAAGGAGGAAGGGAGGGAGATATTTCTTGACTTCTGTAAGCATCTTGGAAGAAAGCAACAGATTGAGGAGACAAAATCCCTGGGAGGATTACTTTTAGATGAGGGTTGAGGGATAAATGGAAAGTTGACGCTGAGGAGATGTCTAAGGTCGAGCAGCCACAGGAGACAATTCTGGCAGACCACATATACATATATTAGGCATACATATAATGTATATATACATAAAATATATATGTATATATACATATATAAAGCATATATATATACTTATACACATATCTTTTTAAAAATATACTCATTTATTCATTTTACATCTCAATTGCTGACCCCCCCTCCAGGTACCCCCCTCACACAGTCCCTTCCTCCACTCCCCATTCCCATCCCCTTCTCCTCTGAGAGGATGAAGGCCTCCACCATGGCACATCAAGACTCTGCAGTGGGTTAGACGCATCCTCTCCCACTGAGGCAAAACATGGCATCCCAGTGAGGGGAACAGATTCCACAGACAGGCAACAGCATTAGGAGCAACACCCCCTCCAGTACATATATCTTATATTAGGTCAATATATTTCCTTTAGGCACATCTCCTTGTTCCCAATTACATATTCTGGGTACAGAAGACACTACTGCTTCAATATTGAAATGACAGCATCCAAAATTTGCACTCAGTTGTCATGTTTCTGCCTTCACTCAAAAGCCCTACCTCCACCTCCAGAAGCAACTCCACAGAGCTGGGAGAACCAGACCTTGGCAGCAGGCATTGGGAACAGCAAGCGGCCTGCAGCATCCAGGAGAATGAGGAGGTCCCAGAGATTCTATGCCGAGGCCACATCTTGGATCACAGGGGTCCACTCCCACCTCTTCACTTTTTCTTTATTACACGGGGCTGCCTGCTGCCTGCTGCCTGCTGCCTGCTGACTCCTGTCAGCCATTCATTTTCTGGCATTGGGAGAGAGATAGCAGGGTTAGGAGCCTTCAAGGGCCCCTACTGGACCTCTCTCTCTCTCTCTCTCTCTCTCTCTCTCTCTCTCTCTCTCTCTCTCTCTCTCTCTCTCTCTCCTGAAAACAATTTATTTTTTCAGGGTTAGAACGATGCCCTGCCCCCTCCAGGTTTGAGCACCAAAACAAACCCAGCTGTCCCCAAGGCTGGGCTGAAACCACAGGAGTTTGGCTGGCGAGCCAAAGAGGCAGCAGGGAGAGCCACTCAGAGGCTTGCCCCTCCAGATTCCTGCTATGCTCTGCACCAGGGCAGACAGGCTGAGTGCCTAAGGCCCAGCCCCAGTCTCATTAGATTCACCAAGCAGTTCCCAAAGGACTGTAAGTCTGCTCTCCTCACCAGTAGGCAGTGGAGGCCCACACTGTACACCCGAGTCCTCTGAGCTAGCTGATATCTATGTCTTGCTTACCTCAAAGACCCTATTGCTTTGGGGCTCTTAGACAGTTATGGGACTTTAAGCCCCAAAGCTGGACACTGTGGTTCAACTGTTATCTGGACTTCACTTAAGAATTAAAAACAGTTCCTGTCTTCTCACACTTTCCCCTGAGGTCAATGGGGCAGGACTGAGTAAAGACTTCCAGAGGGTGTGGCAAGGAAGCAAGGAGTGAGTGTGGTTCTAAGAGCAGGACACTGTGTCCCGCTCCATACCAGGCAGGAAGTCAGGACAGAATCATACCACTTTGATCTGTTCTTCAGTGGTATTTCTGCTACAACCTTTACCTTCTGAGTTCTTCTTCCAACCTTGATTTACAGAGTTGATGGCCTTCTTCCCTCCCTGCCCACTCCCAGACTCCAGGCAAGGGTCACAGAAAGTCCAGGGAAGAACCTTGCAAAGACTTGGCTGGTGCCAAATCCCACTCTTTGTTATGCTAGGTTGGGGGTCAGCCATAACAGTGAGCATCCCAACGCACTCATCTCATACCACTTCTGGTTCTAACATGTGTCCCCCACACCTCCATCTGCATGCAACTCCCTGAGAAGAGATTCAGCCCAAATCTCTAGGAAAAGTCTATAGGTGACTTCCTATCTCTATATAAAATATCAAAGGTTTAGTTGAGGTTTGATTTTTACCTATGTCTAAATTTCAGGAGAGTTCTTTTAAAAGTCAAAAAACAAAAAGCATATTCTGGCTATCATGGAAAAAGAAATATGGTCCAGACAGACTAAGGCAGAGAGCAGTGGCTGCTCTTTTGGGCCCCGGGTTTATGGCCTGTGTCTCCAGGCCTCACTCCTACCTGTGACAATGCATATTTTCCCCACTTCCCTGTTTATCCTTATAGGAATTCCAGGTCCCCCATTGTTTCCAAAATCCAGTTGCATCCAAGGAGAGAGTAATTTGTCCCTTTGGTGCAAGTCTGGGTGTAAAGACGGGTCCTTCTGAGAAGGAAGGAGCCAGTGGAAGGGAGTTTGTGCTCTTGTGGTGTGTGTGAAATCAAGCCATAGACGACATGTGTTCCACTTGCATAGTCAGGGTGCACAAGAGTTGGGAACTGCAATCTGCAGATGGAAACATGTCATGGGACAGCCTGAGAAGTGTTACTGGGACCAAGGGACTAAGACTAAGATAGAAGCATCATTGACTTAGGTCAGCAGCCCCATTGGGGGGGGGCTCCTGAGCTTCTTCCTACTGGGTGATGTTATAGCAGCAGATTCTTTTCTTACTGAGCAGAGTCAGATGGGTGATCTCCCTTCCAGCTTGAGCTGTCTGGAATTCAATGCTTACTATTCTTAGGTGAAATTCTTCTAGCAAAGGTGAGTTTCAGACCATTCAGGACTGCCTAGAGGAGAGACTGAGTGAAGCTATAAAGCTCTGTGTCCTTGATACCATGGAATTTCACAGCTCTTGCAGGTCTCCACCTCTCCTCTTGTAACCCCTTCTGTTCTGCTGAAAATAAACACTTAGAGGTTTTCAACAATAGCCTGACTCAACAATCTTCTGCCTTAACAATCACTCCTCCACTTGAGAATTCAGTTGATGTGAAGTCTACTTTGCTAAAGACTGTATCATTTTACTCTCCTGAAGATGCTGGGGGGAGAAGAAGGCTCTAGGGCTCTGCTGTGCAGGCAATCAAAATAGATCCGTGCAACAGGGCACAAACAATAGACAGACATCAGGAGTACAGCTTGGTTTTCAAAGAGATTGCAGTGTGGCATGAAGTTTCATCATGGCCAAGGATCCCAAAGTAGGCCTCAGCGTAGAGAGCCTTATTAGGGTGCCATGCCACCTGGCAGGAACCAATATGAAGTTCCTCTCCCAGCCTTTGAGCAGGAACTCCTGTGTCTGCCATAATCCCCTCCACCTGGGGTGGAGCACTCAGACCATGGTGAAGCCTATTGTTCTTCAAGGACCTGCAGTTTCCTGAGAAATACTAGCCACCACCTGCGGAGCAACCAAACTGGTTCTGTGGAGAAGTTTCCAGCCTTTGGGGGAAGGGTTTTTCCCCTGCATATATATTTCGAGTTCTCCATTAAACTTTGAGGCCTCGAACAGCAATGTTGTCTTGGTCTCCACTCTTATTGCTGCCTTCCCATACATCCCCAGCTTCCCTTCCAGGCAACCCGTTTGATGTAACTGTAGGCAGTTACACCTCAGTAAGACCATAATCTATTAGCTATAAAGTGATAGAAGAAATAAAAAAAATAAGTAAATATGAGACAGGGGACTTCCAGGTGTTTCAGCAGGTCAAGACCCTTATCAACAAAGCTTGGTGACTTTAATTGAGTTCAGTTGCCAGGACCCAGATGATGGAAAGAGAGGACAAACTACAGCAAGTTGTCCCCAACTTCCACATTCACACAGACAGTAACTCTGTCTTTCTGTCTTTTTCTGTCTCTATCTCTGTCTCTCTCTGTCTCTCTGTCTCTGTCTCTCTCTTACACACACACACACACACACACAAACAGGAAGGAAAAAAGGAAGGAAGGAAAGAAGGAAGAAAGAAAGAAAGAAAGGAAGAAAGACTGGAGATATGTCTCAGCGATTAAGAGCACAGCACTTGAACCTCTTCTAGAAGACTGGGATTCAATTCCCAGCACCCACATGATGGTTAACAACCATCTGCAGCTCTAGTTCCAGGGGACCCAACAACCTCTTCTGTCCTCTATGGGCACTGCAAGCATCTGATACACAAACATACATGCAAGCAAAAAATCATGGACATATAATAAGAATAAATCTTTTTTTAAAAAATTCTAATAGATAAACACAATTTTTAAAGCTCCTAATTAAGGAGCAGGGTTTAGGCTCATAGAGATGAATGACTGGGAATTCAACAAACATGAATGAGTAGAAAATAACTCCAACTCCAGCTCTTCATCCACTCACCGGGTATGACCAGATTTGCCAGTTTGGTGGGTGCATTTTCTCAACTGAAGTTTCTCTTTCCCAAATGGTATGTGTCAGGTTGACATAAAACTAGCCAGCACACTGTCTATGCACAACTTTATTTAATATTTTTCAGATTGTTTAGCAGATGAAAATATTGTGTATATTCATCTATGTCAACCACTAGCAAGAGAGCAGGGCTATCTCATGACCTCTCATATCCTAGACTGTAGAGCAATGGCAGGTGGAACCACTCCTGGGCTGATGATCCTAAGTGCCATAAAAAAATAAGTAGAGAAAGTTGTGGGGATCAAGTCAGGAAGGAGCACTCTCCTTCATGGCCTTATCATCAGTTCCTAACTGGAGTTCCTTCCCTGACTTCCCTGTGTAATGGTCTATAAACTGTAAAATTAAATAAATCCCCTTGCCTCCCCAAATTATGTTTGGTCACGGTGTTATAGTACAACAATAGAAATCCTAAGACAGGAGTGACTAAAATACTGTTGGGGAAAACCTTCATGAGGAAGATCTAACAGATCTGAGTCATGGCCAGGAGATAATCATGCCATGATTGGGAGCAGAAGTCAAAAGGTCCTGAGGCAGAAATAATAAAAGTACATGATGCATTCACATCATTCTTTTACAGGACTGAGAATGAGAGAGGAGCTTAGAGATAAGTCTAGGAACACAAGCAGGAGTCACATCGTGTATAGTACCTGTATCCGTTAAATGCAGTCCAACTGAATGTGAAAAGCCAATGGACATAAGCTAATCTGTAATTTTCAAAGATTCTCTCACTATTGTACAAGCAATGGACTAAATAGGTTCAAATACAAATAGGGAGATGTATCACTCTGCTCCAGTGTTCATGATACATGTATCATGGACTGTGTGTCTTAAACAACAGAAGCATACACACATTCTTGGTTCTGGAAGCAAGATATCTAATATTAAGGTGTTGGTAGGTTCAGCTGCTGGAAAAGGTTCTCTTTCTGACTTCTATAAGGCTCCTTCTTACTGAGCCTTTGCATGGCCTTTCCTACCATATGAGTGCGGAGACGGCCCCTCTCACGCCTTAAATGTCACCTATTCTATCCGATTAGAGCCCCATCCTTCTATCTTCATTCAACATTGATGGCCTCCTAAAACACCATCTCCAAATGCAGTCAGTCTGGGAGTTAAGACTTCATGGTATTAGCTGAAGATGGAGAACAGGGATGTAATTCAGTGCTTAACCCATCAATTGCAATGACTAATCGGTACCCTCACAAGATTTCACCCAGGATCCCAAAGATCTGGGTGAGGAAACAGGCTTGACCTTGGTAATGAGTTGTGATCTCACACAGTCCTGTCTATATATACTTTATCATTAGATACTCATAACCTCTAGAAAATGATAGTAAACATCTCCATCCACATGTAGTCTCCGTCATCTTTGGCTACAAAAGATGGAGTGATGTAAATTCTTTGGTCTTGTCATCATAGCTCTTACAGGAAATGAAAGCAACACACACACACAGAGAGAGAGAAAGAGAGAGAGAGAGAGAGAGAGAGAGAGAGAGAGAGAGAGAGAGAGAGAGAGGGAGGGAGAGAGAGAGAGGGAGAGAGAGAGTCTGAGAGGTCCCACTGCACACTGTGTATTAAATGCCACTGCTGCTTGTTCTCATTTTTCTCTCCCCATTAAGTTAACACTGAGTATTCTCCCCACTGTCAAATGAGCTTTTTGCCACCAGAAACCTGGGTGAGGAGACTTTCTTTAAGCAAGGTATAATGGCTCACACTTACATGTCCATCATATGGAAAATGGAGACAGAAGTATCATGAATTCAAGGATATCTCCAGCTAGTCTAACCTGTCAGCCACACATGACAACATCACTAGCTATACTTCCAGTTCAAGGCTGGCTCTTCCCTTTAATACCAGATGTCAAATTAATTCAAGCAGTGTTGAGGATTAGTTCTAATGCTTTGTCTTAACTTGGCTCCCAGAATCACACAGGAATCTATGTTCAGACGCTAAAGGAAGCCTGCCCCCAGTTGGCTCTGATTGGGAAATAAAGTTGCAAATAGCCAATGACTGGGAAGGGTGAAAGAGGCAAGACTTTTAGATTGCACAGGCAAGGAAGAGAGGAAGAGAATTGCCCTGACTCGGAAGCAGAGCGATTAGACCTAAGAGCTGGAAGAAAGAAAGCAACGAGCCATGGAAGAATTCAGGGAAATGATGCTGGGACCACTCCCCCAATTGGGTCGGAGGTAGCAAAGCTGAAATGTTGATTTAGCAAGTTAACTCAGGAAAGTTGGAGGGGAGAATGTATGCTAGCCATGGGGAAGATTAGAAATGGACAGCCATTGGGCTAGACAAGTCATATCAAAATTAGCTGGCATGGGTGTCTTTCTCATTTGCAAATCCAGAGAGCTCTTGGGCAGGTGCAGTGCACACACGAGACTTACCAGGACCCAAAGTAGTTTAACTAACCCACTGATACAAAGCAGTGGCTTGGATCAGCCTTTTGTTTTTTCCATAGAATCTAGAGATGTACTTGTCTCTCCTTCCCAAGTGCTGGGATTTTATTGTAAAATTTGCAGGTTAGCTAGATGTTCTCTGACTTGTGCTTTAAGGATTATAAGAATGGTGTGGTGGTTTGAATACACTTGACCCAGGGAAAGACACTATTAGGAGGTGTGACCTTGGTGGAGTAGGTATGACATGGTCGAAAGAAGTGTGTTGCTGTGGGGGTAGGCTTTGGGACCCTTTTTCTAGCCGTCTGGAGCCCAGTATTCTCCTGTTTGCCTCTGGAACAAGATATAGAACTCTCAGCTCCTCCAGGGCCATGTGTGTTTGGATGCTGCCATACTTCCTGCCATGATGGTAATGAACTGAAACTCAGAATCTGTAAGCCAACCTCAACTAAATTTGGTCCTTTACAAGAGTTGCCTTGGGAGATCTGGAAAGGGGAAAACAATTGAATTAAATAAAGAAAATATCCAATTAAAAAGAATTTAAAAAGAAAAAGGAAAGAAAAAGAGTTGCCTTGGTCACAGTGTCTCTTTACAACAATGAAATTCCTAACTAAGACAAATGGGAAATTTGTGGGTTTTGTTTTTGATTTTGTACTTTTTTTATAGCTTGGGACAGCATGACTAGACAACAGTTATCTGCAGGTTCATCTGAACTATTAGTCATGATGGCGTCACATGTGGGTGACAGGTTAGACTAGGTGGAGACTAAAGTAAGCTGGAGTGGTTAAGCAGGGACTCCCACCATAACAATAATTTTTGAAAAAAGAGAAGATGGAAGCCATGTGTTTTTCTGATCTAGTCTAGATGTGGGAGTCGTACAATGCCACTTCCATTTTTACTGTATTGCTCAATAGAATTGCAAGTCTACGTAATATACTCAAGGGATACTGCCAGTATAAATTATCAGATTCAAGAAGACTCTAAAACCTGTATTGATTCTTTGTGACATTCACATCATGCGCCCCAGTTCCACACATCTCCTCATCCCCTAGTATTCAGCCTCTGCCTTTGCAACATCCTTCCAAAAGAAAATAAAGAACACACAAATTAAAAATAATGAATCAAAGCATAGCAAACACCTCATCATGGAAATTACAGTGTGCCACAGTGTATCCTACAGTCTACCCTCTGTCCATACATCTTTACTTGCAAATGTTCATTGCAATGACTCATTGGTCTGCTTGGAGATCTTTGGCTTCTGTGACACCATTAATATTGGATCCTCGTCAGGACTCCTCCCAGCTACTCTGTGGCTATCCTTTGCATTGAAGTTTTGGATCAGCAGGATTGGCCCTTACATGCATTCCCAACAATTCACAGATGAAGTAGATTTTGGGACAGGCTGACTCAAAGCCCTTGAGCCAGGGTGTTAGCTGAGCTGCTCCCACATCCACAGCACCAGGGTGCCCTTTCAGGCACTGTTCTAGCTAGACTGCCATTGGCAGGAAGCTGAGTCAGCTCTCATGCCCTCATCATTCCCTCCCCCAAGGGGTGTCACCTGCACCTGTGCCTCCCGAACCAGCGCCACTGTGCTGCCCTGGCAAGGGGCAAGTCCTGATCTCCCAAGTGTTACAGTCAGTAACTCTCAGGTGGCGAGAGGAGGGGAGAGGGCATCATGGCCAACAAGTGTCAGGGATGGCTCATCTTAGAGAAAAGCAAACCAATAAGCAATATTGCAAGGCAGGCTGTCTTGATTTTGTTTCCTGTAGCTGCAATAAAATTCCCGGACTAAAGCAATAAAGGGAGAAACAGTTTATTTTAGCTCACAGTTCCTGGTGACAGTCCATTGTAGCAGACAGCCTGGGGAAGGTGACCATATCACATTCACAGTCAGGACAGAGAGCAATGCATACATCCATGCTGATGTTCTGTTTCCCCTCTTTAGGATACCTCCTGTCTACGGCATGGTGCACCCACAACGGATGGGTTTGCCCACCAAATTAAAGAAATCAAGATAACCTCCCCACAGGCATTTCAACAGGCCAACCCGGACTAGACAAGATTTAAAAGCATTCTTTGTCTACTGCCCGGCAAATATCAGGCAATCAAAGTTAGATACATGGCAATCAAAATTGTCTTCAGGCACTGTATGTTGCCAAATGTCCCTGGGTAACAAAGACACCATCAAACCTAGCTAAATGGGGCTCAAGTCATGAGGTCTCTGGAATTAATATAATTTCTTTTAACCCAAAATCCATACATCCAAAATAGCTACAAAATCAGAGACAACATAAAGTGGTCCCTAAGAAAGAAAAAGACAAATAACTCCCTGAATAATGTTGTCTTGTCTGCATATTATCTAATTCTGAGGCTCTGTTGTAACAGTGCTGTGTTCAGCTTGGTGACACTGGGTGGGAGGCAAAGATTCCTGAGAGCATTAGATATTCCAAGCCAGGGCTATTTGTCACCAAAGAACAGAGGCTGGCTTCCACTTCCTCTTTCTGATGATGGACAAGGCTCCTGCGGTCCTGACACAGGACAATCAGGCAGCATAAGACACTGATCTTAGCTCATCCTGTTCTTTAAACTCGGGTTTTATGGGCGTGCTTGGCTGTGTTTGTAGTCTCCTTGACCTTTCTTCAGACCCAAGGGAAGACAAAGAATGACCCAATCAACAGCCACAGCCCCAGTACCCACTGTGTCCCCAGTGCCCCCCTGATCCATCCTCTCCTGTGGCACAAATCACTTGCAATGAGAAGCAAACGGCTAGCCCTGGGGATGGCCACAGTGTTGTCTCATGTGTCAACCCCAACACGGCACAAACTGCCTATGCAGAGCAAAGTCACCTCCTGGGCTTTGGATGCCAGGCCAAGGAATTTCAATCTCATCCCACAGGGATGTGTAAGCAAGAAGCATCACTTGTCAGTCAAGGTTGGGAAATAGTGCTTCTTCACAAGAAGAGTGAATGGCCTGACAACCTTGCCCTCTCGTTCAATCCCAGAGGGCTGTAGGGTTAATGTTCACCTTCAGCAGAGCTGACCTCCTGAACTCGCATTCTCTCCAGGCCTGTTTCTTCACTCTTTTGGCCCAACTTGGTGAGGGGAGGACAGGAGCCCGAGCCAGAGCCTCACTGGGGGAATGAGCCCGGTCCTCTCTTGCTCCATTGCTCAAGGTGGATTCTTGACCCCACAAGGTCACCATGCTTGCAAACTCTGAAAGGAGTGGAGACGAAGCTGCCTCAGTGGGGCTCAGAAAACACATTCTGGCTTGGCAGCACTTGAGAGGATTCTAGAGACTTTGTACAGATTTTATTTTGTTTTGTCCACAGACCCTTTAAGGAAACTGCTGCAACAGCCTCTCAGGGCTCGCTCTCCATCATTCTCCTCCAATGAGCTGCCAAGAACCTGTCATGGCCCAGGTCCATCCCCAGCACCCTTCACCGCCCCCATCAGGGCAATCACCTTCTTTCCCAATGTGTGGCCAGCTTTCCTGAGGTCATCTCCAGGCAAAGGCACAGGGTGCTCAGGCTGCTAACCAACCACCACACACCTGTCCCTTACCTAGTGATTGCCACATTCCAAACGCTAGTTTAAATATGTCATCTTCCATGTAAGTCGGGACAATCTCAGAAAGCAAATATAATTACTGTCTTCATTTATAAGTTATACTGAGGACACAGAATGATTTGTTGGTGGCCCACAGATCATCAAACATGGCTCTGACTCCAAAGCTGGGTCTCCTTGGCTCTCCAACCCCTCTTCTCTGCACTTCCTTAGGGAGCTGCACCCCTGCTGTACCTCTTGGAACCCATTGCTTTGGTTCCGTATTTTCTCTGGTAAATTACCCATTTCTTCTGATCTATAGATCCTGTGCTAGGGATAGCAACAGTTCTGCTGTGAATAAATTGTTTTTGTGTCTTTATTGCTATATATTACAATATATGTGTATGTATATAAATGAATTTCATTATGAAGTTTTAATACATGTGTATAATGTGTTTTGTTCCTATTAATATCTAGAACCTTTCTTGTCTTCCTCCCATCCCTGCTGATCCCTCCCTCTTTCAAGTAGTCCCCTTCTAGCTTCATGTAGTGTGTGTGTGTGTGTGTGTGTGTGTGTGTATTTGAGAGAGAGAGAAGAGAGAGAATATTGGTGAATTCCAGTAGTTATGTACAGAGATACCTGATCTCTGGCTATAGCACCTTTAGTAACCATTTCCTGCCTATAGATCCGCCAAGGAAAGCCTCACTTGCTGAAATGAATTAAAATTCTTCTGACTCTTAGGCCCTCAGTTTTCCCATCAATAGCATGCTGGTTCCCAGACTATGCTATTGTCATCATGGTAACTGAGCTAGCTTATGTGCCTCTGAGTCCTCAGAAGCACATACATGAAAGATCTTATCCCATTGATGCAGAGGTAAGACCCAGGCTTACCAAGTCCTAAGGCTCAGGCTCTACCTGGGACACTGACAGGTAGACAAAGAATGACCCAATCAACCCAATCTCTACCACGAGATCTCCACAGATAAACACAAACAGGCTGCCTGGTAGCTTCCCAGTACACTAACAATACCTGCCCTTGGCTCTTTCCTGACAGAAAGGTCACATTCCTTGGCCTAGAGGCCCAGCACAAGAAAATAAGGCTGCCAGACATAAAACATTGGGGGCTCTGATTTGCTTTGTTTTGGTTTTTTAACTTCTGAACCTCCAGGTTCTCTTGCTTGATTCTGAGGCAGGAAGAGGAGGGTGGAGAAATGCTGGATTCAGCAAACAGGAGAGAAGTTCTTTGCTGGCAGTTGTTAAACAGAAACACTGTCAAACCAGGGCTAAGGCCAGTGGATTTCACTACAGTCAAGCTGTGAACAGTGCTCTGTAAACCTCAGACCCAAGCTTCCCTTAAAGAGAGACTCAGACGGCCATTTCAAAGGTCTATTGTATCTGCTGTATCCACTCCTGGATTTTCATGACAAAGCATCCCAAACTAGTGTCTTAGAACAGCAGAAAGAAGGCTAGTGACCCAAGATCAAGGGGTCAGCAGCCTGTGGTTCTTCAAAAATCTGTAGTGGGAAAAAAGTCTCCCGGCTTCTTCCAGTTTCTAAGGGTTCCTGGCTGATGACAGTATTATTCCAATCTCTGCTTCTTCTTTCCCTGGTAAACTACCCTGGTGGCTGAAGACCAAACCAAGGACCCTGTCCAAGACAGGTAGGCACTCTGACTCTGAGCCCCATCTCCAGTTCCATTCATTTTGCCATCTTGCCTCTGTTTTTATGAGGCCTTCTCCATGCCTTCCTTCTGCCTGCCTCTCTCTCTCCTTCTATCCTTCCCTCCCTCTTTCCCTCTCTTCCTCTCTCCCTCCCTTCTTTTCTCATGTGCATGTTCATGTGTGTAAGTAGACATAGTGTACAGGTGTAGAGGCACATATATGTGCATATGTGTGAAGGCCAGAAGACAATCTCAAATGTCATTCCCTCTCAGGTACCATCTACCCCTTGAGGTTGTTTGTTTGTTTGTTTCTTAGTCAGGGTCTTTCACTAGCCTGCAGCTCCCCAATTAAGCTAGGCTTAGATCACCATTGAGCCCCAAGGATCCAGATGGCCCACCAGGCGTGGGCTCCTTTATGTGGGTATTGAACCTGAGTTCTCATGAATGCACAGTGAGCGTGTTAGAGACTGAGACAACCTTAATGACTTATTTGTTTGTTTGTTTGTTTGTTTGTTTAGTACTTCTATAAGGTGCTGTTTTCAAATTAATTCATTCCGCAGTCCTTGGAGGTAGAAACCCAACAGACCATGTCAGGGGACTACATAACTCACTCCTAAAACCCACCCTCCCCACACCATGTGCCTGCTAGACAAGTAGAGGCTTGAAAGGTGTGAGTTTGGGTCCCAGTCTGTCAGTGGCTAGCCACTTGGTTTTGACAAGTGATTTGAACCATAGACCCTCATCTAGCTTGCAAAAAAAAAAAAGAGTTTAAATGAGATCATAGGACTCAGCCAAATTTATAGCTAGAGGTAGCCCCTGACATCTTTCAGCATTTCCTGAAGTATGCTCACCAGAATTTTACTCCTGGAAAGTCACCTTGGGTAAGGAATGTTGCGCCTATTGAGTCCCTCTCAGGGCTTCTGGGGTAAATCAGCGTGGTGAAGGCCCGGGAAAAGTGACATGGTAAAGAAGGGTGTTGCTGTGTATCCCAAACTCAATTTATCTCAGAAATCTGTTTCTTAGATAAACCTGAGAGTATGTTCGATCAGTGTTCCACACTTTTTCAGTGGATATTAGAAAATCCAGAATTAATCTTGGATCATGCCCCACATGGATTCTCTGCTCCCACACCCTCATCTCAGGCTCAAGGTTAAGGGGAACACATGATGATTTGAAAACAGCTTTTCTGCTATTTTTGAATTTTTAATTCTAAGATTTTAATGCTATGTACTCATTAGTAAAACGTTACATGTCATAGAGAGAGTGAGAAGAGGGTGTGGAGAAAGAGGAACACTCCTCCACTGCTGGTGGGGTTGCAAATTGGTACAACCACTCTGGAAATCAGTCTGGCGGTTCTTCCGAAAACTGGGCACCTCACTTCCAGAAGATCCTGCTATACCACTCCTGGGCATATACCCAGAGGATTCCCCACCATGTAATAAGGATACATGCTCTACTATGTTCATAGCATCTCTATTTATAATTGCCAGATGCTGGAAAGAACCCAGGTATCCCTCAACAGAAGAGTGGATGAAAAAATGTGGTATATCTACACAATGGAGTACTATTCAGCCATTAGAAACAATGAATTCATGAAATTCTTAGGCAAATGGATAGAGCTAGAGAACATCATACTAAGTGAGGTAACCCAGACTCAAAAGGTGAATCATGGTATGCACTCACTAATAAGTGGATATTAACCTAGAAAACTGGAATACCCAAAACATAATCCACACATCAAATGAGATACAAGAAGAAAGGAGGAGTGGCCCCTTGTTCTGGAAAGATTCAGTGAAGCAGTATTCGGCAAAACCAGAACTGGGAAGTGGGAAGGGGTGGGTGGGAGGACAGGGGAAGAGAAAGGGGCTTATGGGACTTTCGGAGAGTGCGGGGCTTGAAAAGGGGAAATCATTTGAAATGTAAATAAAAAATTATATCGAATTTAAAAAAAAGAAAAAAAAAGAGAAAAAAAAAGATTCATCTTCCATCTTCCCATCTTAAAATAACCAACTGGTCCGGCCACCAGTTGTTTCCGAGGAGGACTAAGAGGCTAGTGAACCAAAAGAAGCGGGAACCACAATCAGAGTTCAGAACTATCTCCTCATGAGAGCTACTGAGTGGACCGCAGCCAATCCCCTTAGCCTCCTGATTCTCTGCTTCCTCCTTAACATGAGGAGAATTGTCTATGGAGAAGACTGCTCTTTTGGAGTACCTGCTTAGTATAGACAGCGTGATAATGATGATTGATGACAATGACGATGATTGTGCAATTGGTCCCAGAAAGGAAACTTCTCACCTACCAGAGAAGATATATAACATCACTGAAGCCTTGAGTATCCCCATGTGTTGCCTTGCCTCAGGTCTCACAGCTGTTAGCATGTGCACAGCCCAGAGAGGAAAACCAAGAGCTTGTCTCTAAGCTCTCTCTTAATTTGATTCTGAAGATGGTGCCTAGGGCACAGACTGTGTGCTGTTATGGATTTGCATGAGGATCTAGGCACTGAGGCTGAAAACATGCAATGTTGGCACCCATGCACTGTGGTCATAGTCTTCTGGGTTTTCTGAGACAGTAGGAAGGGCAGTGCCTAGTTCAGGGGAGGTGCGCTTTCAGCAGTCAATGAAAGCCCTGGTTATCTTTTGCATACTCTCTTCTCTGTCCAACCAACCATCAGAAGCTTTGGGTATTGATCACCAGAGATCCTGATGACTCATGATAAATAGATACCTCTTATCACACAACCCCAGCAGCCCTGAGTCTACAAACCACACAGTAACAGATGATTTCTCATCAACAGCATTAACACACTCAAAATCATTCCAATCCCCCAAGTGAACTTTGTCCCAAAGCTGTACAATGTGATTTAAGCCATGTTGCTCACATGACCCATCAAGAGTAGCCAAACTTTCTACTTCATGTCATTTTGTCTAGATGTCAGAAGTCAAAAGAAAACTTGATTTGTTTGAATGGTCTTCGAGTGGAATTAGTTGCAGATTATGTTTATCCTTTAAACCAGAGGTTCCATTTCTGTGATCTTAGAATGCCCTCACAGTTGTCAAAACCCTGAAGCCTCAAACAGCTTTATCTAACAGTGAGTTGTATCTCTCCATAATAAGAAGGGTGTCATTGTTTAATATTTCCTCAGGCACTCTACTGCCTGATTTTATTCTGTACAGTAGACTCTCATATTTCTTGCTGCAATTAGCCTACCCTGTATCACATACCTTGTAGCCTCTGCCACCCTCTTCTGTTGACTTAAGGAAGAGAAGAAAAGGTCAGATACCATGTTAACATTATATAAAACTGCTTTAGCATTGCAAGGCTCCTGAACAGACCTCCAGAGTCTACACGTTGAGAACTGATACTCTAATCACAAAACCTCATCCTTTGTACCTATAATTTCAAGTTCAAGATCCAAAGGACTTGGGCTGTGTGTCACCTTGGTTGAGCATATATATCCTTATATGCTCACCATCAGCCTTCTAATGTGCTATTGTCTTCTAGAGCCTTTCTTCCCACAATATTTTCATCTCACTGCATTGAAGAATTACCAATTAGAAAAAATAACTCTCAGGGAGCCTGATTCTGCTCCTATCTGATAATGTGACCTTATACAGGACAAGGAGCTTGAATAGGTCCATTGTCCCCTCTGGTTCCTATCTATTTTCATCAAATAGACATGAGCTTGTCTCATGCAACAGGTTGAAGTCCAAATTGAGCAGTAAATAAGAAAATGTTTATATTATCCCATTCTTTAGAATATTTGCAATTGCTAGCAACTAAATAATCTAACTCAAACAGGATTACATTTTATTGAAAAGTCTAGAAGTGTTTTGGTTTGACCCAGGTATGGTTTGACCCGGAGGTCCCCAACAGAGTCTGGAGATGTTTCTACCATGATCTCAATTCTAACTGTGCATAGCTTCAGTCTCAACCATTCCCTTCCTTACTAGTGACCACAGCCACAAAACCTTAAAAATACCACCTTCGTATGCATCACTACCCAGAGAATAAAAATCACCAATTCCAGATGCTCCCACAAACAAGAAACTTTCTACCACAGAAGTTCTCTACAAATGTCTCCTCTTCAGTGCAAACTGCTCCAAGTGCACATTCCCCAAGAAATGCATATTAAGATCATCTATATAGTGGGCAAAACTAACCAAAGTGCACTCTGCAGAAGGACCACAGCATATTGACTCTCTCCTGTCATTTTGCTTGGAAATTCTAAATTCTGTTAAGAAACAAAAAGGTAGGAACTCTTCAGAAAACAAATGATGAATGCCCAATATATCACAAATCAATCAGTATTATTTATCAAGTGTCTTACTTAGAGTTTTACTGCTGTGAACAGACACCATAACCAAGGTAAGTCTTATAAAGGACAACATTTAATTGGGCTGGCTTACAGATTCAGAGGTTCAGTCCATCATCATCAAGGTGGGAGCAGGGCAGCATCTAGGCAGGCACCATGCAGGCAGAGCTGAGAGTTCTAAATCTTCATCTGCAAGCTGCTAGTGGAAGACTGGCTTCCAGGCAGCTATGAGTAGGGTCTTAAAGCCCACACACACAGAGACACACCTACTCCAACAAGCAAGGCCACACCTCCAAATAGTGCCACTCCCTGCCAAGTGTATACAAACCTCACACCAAGAAAGGGACTTACACAATAAAACCAGCACATCTGCTAAGGTCCCTATCTCACACAATACACATGTGCATGCATGTCTGTCTGTGTGTGTCTGTGTGTCTATGTGTGTTTAGTGGTAATAACAGAGATTGGCTTATATGTGATGACACACTTCTTTTTATTTACTGTTTTGTTTTTATGCATTTTCAAAGGATAAAAACTATAGTGTTTCATGTGAAACTTTCATACAGAAAGTAGTCTAGGCCTGAGGTGACACATGGTCTTGAACCATTGAGCTCCCGGCATGTGTGGCACTCTCTAGCTTGCCTTCGACCTAAGACTGGCCTCCCTCACTATCCATCATACCATCTGATTGGACCCTGACCAAAAAACTGAATGAGCCAGCCTCCAGAACCTCCTCCATCTATGTGATTTTCTTTTCACCAACACTCCTGGAGAGATGTCAACCAAGATCTCTGACTCAAAAAAAAAAGAAAAAGCAGTCCATTTTCATGCACACACAAGTCTGATTTTTCACTGGTCTTCTTTGCTCTCTTTTCTGCCTTCTGTTTCAAGCCCTCCATCAGCTCCTATGACCTCATCGTGATATTTGGAATAATAGTCTTTCCCCACAGGTCACCAACTTCTAATATAAATGTATTTCCATCAATGGAAAGTGCAGAGTCACAGAAATTATTCTACCTTGGTTCAGAGTCACAGGCTCATTAAAGACTGATTAGTTTTCCTTCCAAAAAAAAAAAAAGACAGAGGAAGAAGCTAGATGATTTTCTTTTTATTCAGCTAAGCAAAGAAATGCACAGAAAGGCAGTTAAGGCAGCTAAGAGGTAAGAAAATAAGGGGGAAGTAAGTAAACCACTAATGTCTCAGTGTACAGTTTATTGGCTCCTGAATTTCAACAGCAATGAGGCATTTCAGTCAGAAGTATAAAAGCTTAAGGGTAAGAGCAGGGGATGGCTTAGTGGGAAAGAAAGAACACTTGCTGTTCAAGTCCCAAGTGTGCATCACTGCCTCACACATAAAAGCAGGCTGTGGCCATGAACACCTGTATCTGGTCACTGGAGCAGACAGACAGGGAAATCACTGGGGCTTTCTGACTACCAGACCTGCTCCAGGTTCAATGAGAGTTGTCTCATGGGAACAAGTGGAATGCACTTACACACCCAAGGTCTTAAGAACAGAGATTAAGAATTGTAATCCCAAGGCAGACATTTATTCCAGGCAGGGCCTAGCCTCACTACTGGCCTTGAAGGTTGCTTAACATCTGGGATGGCAGGGGATAAACAACCCTCCTCTGCCCTCAGCCTCCTCTTCCAGGCAACCAGCTCTACTCCAACCCAGCATCCTTCCCTGATGTAACCCAAGAATTACTGTCAGTCCCACAGGCAGCCTCCCTTTATTTATCAAGAGGAACACATCAGGCTGTCTGTTCTCCTAAGCTAAAGGTTCTAAAGTGCCCATAGACTCCCGACACCCTGTTTTCTCTTTGCTGACTCAAACTTCTTCATTTGCCAAATGCTCATAGCTCTCATAGCTGGCAGTTAATACTCATTCCTAATATTAATAGCATCATTCATAAAAAAGCAACTGTTATTGAATGCTGCTATGGAAATGGTATTGAGACTATGGCAACCCAGCCAACTCTGAATGTCAGAGAAATTGCTATGTGCACAGGAGAGTGATCCCAGGGGCTAGGAGCCTGGATGGTGAATCCCAGGAAGAGCTTGGTAGTGCCTGCAGGACAGTGAGCTGAGCTGGAGGACCTCAGTCCTTTGTCTCTGGTTATATTTTGGATCAAGTTATTTCAGCCATTTCTCGGGGAATGACAGAGTAGAATACCAGATGAGACATAAATGTAACATTGTTATGTGGGCAGAAGAATCCTTGCAAGAATCACTAGGTGTGGTGAGAGGGTGAGAGTGAGCAAAAGCATAGCTGTCTGAGGAGGTGAGCATCACCTTGCAGCCTTCTATGCATCTCTTCCTTGCCCTCCCAGCTATACAAGTTCCTCTACTCTTTTCCTGAGAAGTGACCTTGGTGTGTGTCTTCAAAGATGTATGTGTGTGTGTGTGTGTATGAGAGAGGGGGAGAGAGGGGAGACAGACAGAGAGAGAGAGAGAGAGAGAGAGAGAGAGAAAGAGATGTGGGGTTAGTATATGTGTTATACACAAAGCAGGACAAGAAATGGATATTGGACATAGTGGGTTGATGGAGACTTACGAAAGCACAAGACCTCATCTCTAAATTCTAAATAGGTATAAACAGCTAACATTCTGAGCTAAGAAAGAAGAGCCCCCAAGCAGGAAGAGAGCTCTACAATGGTGTGTGAATAGGAAACCACTGGGGCAGGGAGAACACAAAAGAAGAAAGAAAGAAAGTATTAAAAAAAGTTCTAGGAAGATTACAGAATGTTCAGATGCTCCACAAAGGTCCGTGATCTGATGGTAAAATCTACCCGCTGTTCCCCAGCTCTATTAGCATGACCACCTTAGCCTTCACCCCACTCACATCTGCTCTGGATGGGATGGAAAACGCAGGATCATCTGATGATCGAGTTTTGAGGAAGAAAAGAGAGCCCTCCAGCTAAGTGAAAGGAGCTCCTTCTGGCCACACAGCCAGAGCATGTGTGTCACTCAGCCCATGGTCAACGGGCAAACCCATGACAACCTGCATCTTGGTAGTCTGCACTCTAAAATGTACCTTATATGAGACAGATTTCTGAGCATGATTCTTCTATGAAGACAAGCACCTTTCATTCAAACCAAAGGGAAGGGACAGGTGGGTTTTTAGAGACTATAAAGTTGGGGTGGTAGAAAATACGTAGTTTTCCTCTTGACGGACAAACATCAGGGAGAGAAGAATGCGTCTTTTGAGTTTGCTCATGAGTCCACGATGCCCTGCTTTCTTAGCCAAACACACCACACCCCTGGAACCTCCGCATATAAAACATTAACATTTTCCAGGAATTTCCATTGGGAGAGCAGGATTCAGCGAAATCTTGTTGGGATGGAAGGAAAATGAAAATCAAAAAAGGGAGTGAATGGGAGAAAATTGTAGTCTGGATGAAAAGGAAGAATGACCAAAGAGCCTAATTTTCTTGGTAGTTTCTCAGAAGCAAGTAGCCCCTGGGGCCCACAGCAGGAAAACTCATGCACACTGTCCTTTTTAAGGTACAGGGAAACTCACAGAGCACTGGCTGTGGACCACAGAGAAGCTTAGATCACAGGGAACCTGGCCTTAAATGTGAACACTAGACTCATCGATGCCAACGATTTGGCTTCAGTGAGCTGAGTGTATGGGGTCCTGGAACCTTCTATCAAGTGTGAGGCATTCCATGACCTCCCATACAGACTGCCCTGCTACTGGGAAGCAGGGATGAGGACCACTGCCAGAATCCAGAGGTCCTGATGCTGATGGGGATGGACACAGAATCCCAGATTGCTTTCCTATACATCTCTATGTAGATGCTCCCAGATGATGTTCCATTTTGTTTGTCATTTTTTGTGCAGTCCTGCATACATCCCACTTTCTCCAGCCTTCGGCAGCGCTAGAAAAACAGTGCAAGTGAGGTTAGCTATTCTTACCTTAGCTGTCTAGCCACAGTGGACATTTGACTAGAAAATGCACCTCCATCTGTAAGGAGGGACTCCTTGCTTCCTTCCTGCTCCAGAACACTCTCTCAATGTGGCCACACCCTCTTCTGCCTAGTATTCCTCCTCAGGCCCAAAGCATCACCCATCACTTTATCACACATCCTCTTCCCACTTCTCCCCCTTTCTCTCTCCCAAGCACAATCCACTTTGATAAGGCTGTCTCCACTGGCCTCCTCCAGTCTCCCTTCCCAGAACTACCCATCACCCTCTTCAATAAGATTTCTAACCCTCTACTCTTCAGAGACTCCGAGTTGTAAGATCCATAACTGTCACCATATCACAGACCTAGTGAGTGAGTGACACTCAGCTGCCATAGTTCTTACTTCCTCCAATGTGAGCTTCATGCAACATCTGGCAGCTCCCCACTCCTGATGTCTGTGACCTCTTTGCTCCTCATTGTCAGGTCTGACCTGACCTTTAGCTGGTAGAAGAGTACTCTCCTCCTTTGGCTCCTTTTCTTTTCAAAATGTGTCCTAGAGCCCTTGATAGTCTCATTCAGGATCTGTAAAGTGAACCACTAACCACACAATGATGCTCTGTCGCAGTTTGAATGTGAAATGCCCTCCTCCACCTCTGAATCAACTCATGTGTTCATATAGTTCTTTCTCTGCTTGTTATATTTAGGAATGTTGGAGAATCTTTAGGAGGCGGAGTCTTATTGAAGACAGCTGGGTCACTGTGATGGGCCCAAAGGATTCAGATTCTGGCCCTACTTTCTGTTCACTCTGTTTCCTGAATATAGATGAATTGTAACCAGTCAGCCTCCTGCTCCCGAGCCATGTCATCCCCACTAGGATGGAATGGTCCTCTCCAACTGCAAGCCAGAATAAATCCTCCCCTGTCCCCAAACTCTCTCCTTGACTATTTGACTGCAGCAATGAGAAAAATAGTTAACATACTCTCCTTTGGCACCCCCTGCCCAGTGGCGACCTGACTCCACTTTACATTGCTTTACTTTAGGATGACTCTACCATTGCAGCCTGCATTCTGAGCTCCCAGAGATGTCCATATCCTAAGCACTAGATCCTATGTGTTTGAGTATTCCTGAAAGAGAATTTGCCATATGTTTAAGCCCAGAGTAAATCCTGAGCTAGAGACATGAGGCATAACTACACTGGGGACCAGGGTGTCTTTATCAGAGGGAAACAGAGGGTCAGTGGAGCTGTCACAATTGAAACAGAGGTTTCAGTAATAGGAAGAAGGCATGAGCTCAGGAATGTGAGAAGTTTCTAGAAGCTGTGTCCCCAGAAGGGACACAACTCCACCAGCACTTTGATTTTAACCTAGTGACACCGCACCATGCTGCTGGCTCTCAGATCTATAAGATAATGAATTTGAGTCATGCTGGGCCAAGAGGTTCATGGCAATTATTTTTTCAACAACAGAAAATGAACACCACAAATGAAGTTATAATAACTCATGTGAATTTGCTAAGCTCTGTCTTTCCTCTTAAAAAGCAAACACTCCATGAGTCTTCCTTAGCTTGCTCCTGAAGCTACCCCCGCACCTGGAACTCTCTCAGGCAGTGTGGATTGTATATTCTGAATGAATGAATATACGCCACTGTGTCTGGGCCTTTCTTTTCAGTGACAGTGGAGGCACAGAGACTTGGAGCTTAGAACTAGAAGAACACAGCTTCCTGTGACTGCTATCACCCTCTAAGTATGAAGGCCTAGATTTTGAGAAGGTGGTCCTTCATCTCTGAGTATAGGTAACACCATCATCTTTTTACTGTGTCTGAGCTCACAAAATTCCTTTGACACAATTGCAGCATCCCAACTGATAGCCCAACATTTTACAGCACTTATACACAACATCTACCTCATGAAGCAGGTCACATCTGTTTAAATGGGTGCATATCAATGGAGATTTTTTTAAGTGACTTTGCCAATCCTGGAAGGTTATAAAATCAAGTGTCATCCTTTTCACTTTTTGAAAAATTACCTTTTCCACTTCTGTCTTAAGCATAGATCTTCTGGGTGTGCTTGGGAAGAATGGGGTCTAGCTCTGAGCTCAGGGTTCTGCTACTTGTAGTGTGCTACTGCTCATAGGCTGGCTGATGGTGACATTAGCTCCTCCATTGACACATCAGAGAAAATATGTGGCTTAGTGAGATTGTGATGTCGCACATGCAGAGGCATAGCCCATGGTGTATACTGTAGCCATCAAGGACTCTTGTTGGCAAGTGACTGAAATCCCTCCTCACAGTGTCACCACCGACTAAGTGTGTTGGCTCCTGTACCTGATCCTGTGAAAGTGGTAACTTCAGTCATGATTTCATGTCCATCAGAACCTGCCCCTGTTCCACTCAATGACTACACAGCTCTTCCTTCTCATGGTGTCAGGAGAGGTGTTTTCTCCATAATCCTTCCCACTTCCAGCCTGGTGAGGAAAAGAGCCAGTTTTCTTTGGCTAGAAATAGGTTGCATGTGTATCCCCAACTAACCACTAGAGACAGAGGGTAGATGCTAGGTCCAAATCTCACAGGCTCACTGTGAAGCCAAGGCAGAATTCCAGTCTCGCCTTAGATACTTAAGTTGTAAATAGAGGTCCTAGCAGGAATTATTAGAGAAAAATCAAGCACAATAGCCAGAGAGGGGATATCTATCTGGTCACGAACTGCTTGATGGACAAATTGCACAAGGTCACCTCTGGGAATAGAGAACTGGGCGTTTTAAGAAAGCACTCTATTCTGTGGTTTGTGCTATGACATTAGAAAACCTTACACTCAACTGAGCAGTGGTGGCACAAGACTTTAATCCCAGCATTTGGGAGGCAGAGGCAGGCAGATCTCTGTGAGGTTGAGACCATCAACAAAGGGAGTTCCTGAACAGTCAAAGCTACAGAGAAACCCTGTCTCAAATAAAAGAAAAAAGAAAAAGAAAACTCATTCCCCAGGCACATACAACTTACATGAGCCATCCAACTCTCTTCTGAGAGTACTTATTACATATTAGAGAAGAATTAAAATTCAAGGGGAAAGTGAATTCACACACCCCACCCCCCCACCCCCCCACCCACCCCCGCAAAGAAAGTCAATATTTCACATATTATTATCATCAAAGAGAGCTGCCTCCCTGAAGAAGAGAATTGCCACTCAGGAAGCTCAGCAGTGGGCTTCCTCCCGGGGCTGGGGCAACCTGGCCCACACAATCAATGGCTTCCCCTCAGGAGGCACCTTATCATTTAAATTTGGATTGAATTGTGTATCTGCCCCAGAAGACAGAATTGTCTATCTGTCTACAGGCTCAGAACAGCAAAGTGCTCATACTCAGATATCGAGGATATGAGGCTAGCCAAAAGAAGAGAAGATCAACAAATCCCAGTCCATTTCACCCTGTCATTGAGACATACAGTCATTGACACAGGATGAGAAAAGACTCCAATAGCTGAGCATAACTGATCCTCTCTCTCTCTCTCTCTCTCTCTCTCTCTCTCTCTCTCTCTCTCTCTCTGTGTGTGTGTGTGTGTGTGTGTGTGTGTGTGTGTTTATATCTATCTATGTCTATGTCTTTCAATATCTCTTTCTCTCTTCCTCCATTCCTAATCCAGATTCTCCATCCAAGCCCATAGTCTAGAAACAAGACTTAATATTACTTCCATTATACTCTTAGGAATCACTCGATACTACCGTATCTTAAGCTTATTTTCAGTGAGTCTTCCATGGTTTTAGTCCTTTAGCAGAAAGGGACTTATCCAGCCATATCAGCCTAATACTGTATCAGTTTCCAGATTTTAAATACTTATTTTAAAATCTGCCCTTTTGAGGCTGTTAAGAATGACTACTGCTTTCCCAGAAGGCCGGAGTTCAGTTCCCAGCACCCACACCAGATTGTCTCACAAACAATCGGAAACTCTAGCTTCAGGGAATCTGATATTCTCTTCTGACCTGTGATAGCATCTGCACATATGTGCATAACTCTACACACTACATATAACTAGAAATTAAGGTGATTTTTAATCTATCCTCTGCCTACCAAGCATGAAGCCCCCGAGTTCAATCCTTAGCACAGCATAAAACATGCATGGTGGCACAGACCTGTAATCCCACTGCTGGGAAGGAGGAGACAGGACAAAGGCCATCCTCAAATGGTTAGCAAGTTCAAGGCCAGCCTAGAACACAAGACACCGCATGTTCAAATGTTTAAAACTACTTGTGTTTAGTTTCAAGCTGTTGACTTCATCCATGACTCCGACCTAGAATAGTCATTGTGAGATCCCAACTCTGTCACACCAGCCACATGCGACCCTTCCAAGTGAACATCAGGAGACATCTGGTAACTATGGTCCAAAGAAAAGTGTTGTTAGATATATGGCTAAAGAGCTGGAGAGGGGACTAAGCCAACAGAGTATCTCCTGATACTCTGAGCTCAGATCCCTAGCACCCAAGTAAAAGCTAGTAGAGCAGTACACACCTGCAGACCCAGCACTGAAGAGGAGGTGGGTAGACTCCCTGGAACTCTCTAGAAGGCCGGCTTAGCCAGAGTGCTGAGCTCCAGGTTTAACAAGAGACCCTGTCTCAAACTACAAGGTGGAGAACAATTGAGAAAGATATCTGTTGTCTTCTTCTGACCTCCAACTGTGCATGCACACATGACTTACAGAGAGAGAGAGAGAGAGAGAGATCTCCATCCGTAGAGCAGAGCCCTCGGGCTTCACAGCAAACCTGTTAATCTCCATTTGGTCACTAGAAACAAATGACCCATGCAGCCCTATAGCTCATTTCAGCCAAGAGTCTCAGCTCCCAAGTTCTGCTGAAACCCAGACTCACTGCACATGCCACAGGCCACATTGCCCATTTCAGAGCCACTCAAAACCAAATGAGCTCCATCTGGCACGATTCTTAGAGAACCCGACTGAATCACACAAAACCACTCCTTAACCCAATTGCTCATCACCATGCAAAAACTCATTCTAGTAAATTTTTTTCCTTTCAATTGCCAGCAAGCAGAAACTTTCTTTCTACTTAGGATCCTAAAATGATCATCTGGCTTTTACTGTACCATTCAAAAACAGCCTTCTAAGGTTTTCCATCAAGCTTGTATTCATTCTAGAAGAAAGCCAGGAATTGTAAAACTTCAACTGAAATGGCTCCCATAACCCTCTAGGTCATGGCAGACCATTGGACATCACTACCAACTTTCAGCACCCTCCCATGGAAAGTGGCTCATTTGTGCGTGTTTAGCTTCATCAACTGGTTTGCTCTGGCTGGTAAGAAATGAGCAGATGTGAACCATCCCTAAGTTCCTGATGCCTCCATCAGAACCATATCCCCAACCTGGACCAACATGGAGATTCCAAGGTGTCAGCATATAAAGGCATCTGACTCGAGCACAGCCTGTGACAGGGGTCAAACCTTTGGAAGTGGCCTTTTCTGCCTCCCGCAAACTCTGCGTCATCCACACCTGGCCTTTACACATGAAAGGACATCAAAGCTCTAACGCTTTCCATAACTGGCTCATCCACACTGCTATGTTCTAGCTATCAGGATAGCTTGAATTCAGACGTCCTTTTACTCTCCATCAATGGGCACACATTGAAATATGGCCAGGGAATAAAGGGGCAGTTTTATTGAATGTGTGTGTATGTTTATATCTATCTATAGATAGATAGTTTATATCTATCTTATATACATCTTAGGAGTGACTCCTAAGAGTATAATGGAAGTAATATTAAGTCTTATTTCTAGACTATGGGCTTGGATGGGGAATCTGGATTAGGAATGGAGGAAGAGAGAAAGAGATATTGAATGAAAGTTCACAGGAAAACCAATCTCATGAGGTTAGCACCACCACTTCACTGATATCAGCGGAAGTCTCCTGTGATAAGAACTAAGAAGAGTTATATGGGAATGTGAACATCAGGGTATGTCCTAGACACACTGTAACATGGACAAGGTTAATTAGGGCCAGGTGGCACAGGTCTGTGAGCTCAGCTACTTAGGAAGCTAAGACAGGAAGATCACAAGCTCGTGAATATCTGGGCTACAGAGTGAATGCAGGACAGCTCTGCAGGACTTAGTGGAACTCTGTCCCAAACAGTAAAAAGAGACCCCTAGGGCTGTTGCACAGTTAGTAGAGTACTTGCTTAGCAAGCACAAAGCCATGGGTTCAAACCCCAGCACCCACTGCATAAACTTGAGTGTGATCCCAGCCTTCTTGCGCTGTTTGAAAACAAATAAACAAATGAAAAATATGTTAAGCAGAATAAAACCAAATTACAAGGCAAATAGACATAGGTAAACTAATAAATAAAAAATAATAAAAACAAACCACAAAGTCGGACATACTATACAAACAAAAGACAGAAGGTGGACACACTGAACATTGCTTCTAGCTCCTCAACCACTTGTGGGGAAGCTACCTCACCAAAGCTCTAATGAGTTTAGCTTGGTTTATGCAAATCCTTCACTGGGTTTCTGAGTGAGAAATCTTCCTTTTGAGTGAATCTTGTTTCTTCCTGCAGACCTTCTGCTGATAGATATAACCCTTCTTCTCAACAACTAAGACCCCCTCACCCCAATCAGGTCAGATGCTAGGAAGCTTCCAAAACTGGCCTGGTCTTGAGTCCTCCCTTTCCTCTGGTCTCCTTCATTTTTACCAGCAGAGCTCTATGGCCTAGGCTCATAGGACCCTAAATGGGAATAGCTTCATGCAACTTAGGATCTATCCTGGACACAGTGATGTAATCTTTTCTGGAAGAAGCCTCCTTAAGCTGGCCAGGAGATAGGGCTATTTTAGCTTAGCAGGTTGTAAGTCATAGCTGGAGACAGCTGCCCACTCCCTGTTCTGCGAGATGTTCTCATTCTCCGCCATCCTGCTGCGACTCTTCTGGAATGTCACCCTGACTCTGCAGTATTGACACTGAGCCAAAGTGTGTGACTCACCTGCGTAAAGCACGCAGCCTCTCCTAAAGCACACTGCCTTTCTGACCAAAGGCACAGGAGTCCAACAGCAGAAAGTATTTGGCTTAGAGCTCATCTGGTCTACCATTCTCCTGCCTGTGTGAGTGTGTGCTGTGTGTGCAGGTGCATGTAGTGGGGAGGCACAAGCACATGTGTGCACGTGCACTGTGTGTTTGGAAGACAAATTCAGCTGCCAGTGCCGTCTATCTTAATCTTTCTTTTTTGTTGGACGTGTTCCCTCATTGACCTGCAACTTACCGTGTAGGCAAGACAGACAGGGATCTGCCTGTCTCTGCCTTCCCAAGGCTTAGACAAGAAGTCAACACCTTAGTTTGCAGAAGGGAAGACTTCGAAGCTGAACTACATTGCCAATGTCTGTGACGACAGCAGTAGGCTGGTGGCCCACCGATCCAGGATATTGTCCATTCCACAAAGATGTGTCAAAACAGCAACAGGCTGGGAAGGAGCTGTGTGTCCACAAACCTGTTGGGTGTGAACACATATGCATATATCTGCATATGCTCTTAAAAAGTACAAGCGCCACCCATGTGAGTCTGAGTGGTGTTTGTTTTGTTTTCTGCTTAGTAATATTTGAGCTTCTCCCACATGGCTACAGATGGTTCTGCCTCCTTAGTCTCCCTAGTTTTCTTCTGTTTTCCCATACCTGTCCTACTCACACCAGTTAGAATAAGCCTTGAGAAATGTAAATAAGATCCTATTACCTCCAGCCTTAAAATCCTCCAGTGACCTCTCAATATTCTTATGATATAGGTCATTCTGCCCTACCCAATGACCAAGGTGTTGAGTGGCCTCGCTTCCTGGGCCTTGCTATCCTTAAAGGTACCAAGTTTTTCCCCCAACCTGACAGTCTTCTAGAATGTTCTCCATTCTCAAAGAAACACCCTTTCTACATGTGCATGCATGTACCTGTGTGCATGCATAAGATCACTTCCTCTGATCTCAAAAACTCATCTCACAAGGACAAACCCAAGAAAGCAGAAAGATACATGAGCCAGGACAGTGTCTGCTGCACATGAAGGGACCACTGAACTCATGAAATCACAGCAGCTGGGCTTGCTCTTACAAGACCTGCCCAAGATAGAGCCACGTGTCATTCATTGTAGACTCAGAAGCTTAGGAGGCCTCACTTAGCCGAGGAACATTGACAGGTGAAGACTTCTAAGGGAGGGAAAGTCAACTTTCTTTTAGGGTGTGTCCCCTGCTAGGTTACCCAAGTTCCAAGGGTTGGCTCCACACAAATGAGTATGTTGTCAGCACAAATTAGACTCAGTGGATTGTTTGTTGTTGTTGTGTTTGTTTGGGTACAAAATTGTGAGGGAGTCAGGGGATGGATCTGGGATGGGATTATGGGAGGAGTAACAGCTGAACATGATCCAAATTCCCTGCTGAAATGAATAAAATTCTCTAAAAATTAGTAATACAGTGTTACTTTTAAAAAGCTCAGCTCAGATGGTGGTTCCTGCTTCTCCTAACCCCATCCTCTTGCACCTAGACACCCCCACATCAGATCACCCCTACAGCAGTAGGTCTTACACCTTGGTTGTAATTTTTGTGTATAGCATATAAATACCTGTAGGGTTGACTGGTGTGTGTGTGTTCCCCCACAAGCCAGGCAGGGGCTGTGTGCACACTATGAGTGGTCTCTTCTCACCTTCAGCAGTAGACCCACAAATAATGTTTATATAAGTGAGGGAATCTGAGGAAACTGAGAACACAGGGAAGAGAGAAGAAAACCCCAGCCACCCAATTGTGTCTCACCCCAAAACAGAGGACACATGCAAACTCTGGACCTCAGACTCAAGTTTAATAATTGTCCCCTTCTTTAAAACAAACAAGAACTCAATTGATTTCCTACTCTAAACCTAAGTCTGCCAGAGTGAAGCATTACAGGAGCCCTGTGGGAACTGCCCACTCTGCTTCCCAGTCATGAACTAGATGGGCGGCTCTATCGATCATGAAATTTGGTCACCCAAGTATGGCATGGCTACACTCCGTGTACCTTGCATAGGACACAGAATCCCAATCCCAGGGAACACCAATAGCCTTCTCTGTGAGGTCTCTTTATCTCCTTGGAAATACTCCATAGAAAGCCATCCAAATCTACATGGCCTTTGAAATATCCCTGCACAGTGCAGGAAGTGGTGTTCTAGGACATGGAGACCTAAGTGTCTACTACCTACCCAGGCCAAGCCTTCCCTTCTGGTCCATTCCACGGGAGAGCTAGTGGGTGCTTCCACTTCTTCTGGCCCCCAAACACACTAGAGTATCCCCTACAAAGATTCCAAAGCTAGGCGGAGGTGATGTACACTTTTAATCTGAGCACTTGGAGGCAAAATCAGACCCTTCTCTTTGAGTTTAAGGCCAGTCTCATCTACAGAGCCAGCTCCAGGATACCCAAATCTATACAACTAAAACCTACCTGGAAAAAAATAAAAACAAAAATAAACAAGACAAAAGATTCCAGACCATTCGTAGGGTGAGACTGCTTCTGCTGACACGAGTTCTGGAAGCAAAAAGGTCAAGCTACCTCCTTCACATCCAGACAAGTCATTTACACTTCTCTCCCTGTCTAAGCCCAAATCTCAGCCACCTGCCACCTACCAAAAAGCTTATGAGGTGAGGCAAATGAGTTAAGATGAGATCCTAGCAAAGAGAGGAATATTACAAGGGATTAAGATGCAGTAGGTGAACAATTGAGAGGCCACTGTGAAAGCTACACTCCTCCGAGTCATGATATCCACCTTTATTTGCCTCTCTTACTGTAAGGCTGTCTTCTGTGACCCTAATGGTGTAACTGCTTATTCCTTTGTATGGAATTAAGTTCAGACTAACTGGGTGATGCTAAATGTCTTCATCCACTTTCCATTCCCATAATGCCAGAAGCTAGATACTTTACAAAGAAAAAGAGGTGTGCCTAGCACACAGTTCTAGAGGATGGGAGCTTACAACTGGATAGCCCATCTCTTCAGCACCAGAGGAAGGACTTCTGGCTATGTCCAACATGGCAGATGGGAGGAGTGTGTGTGAGAGACCAAGGGTGTTGAGAGGGGTAGCAAAGCAATGGAGAAGGGCCAGGCTCTCTAACAGAGATCTCTTATAATACCTGATGCCCAAATGCAGGGCACCATTGATCCATTTGTGGGTTGAGCTCCTCTTAAGGGTTCTATCCCTTTGATGGTACCATACTGGGGAATAAGTTTCCAGAGCATAAATATGTTGTAGCAAGCCTTCTCCTATCCATAGAATCAAAGATGAAGGGCTCAAGAACAAGATTCCTATAAGGGGTGGGTGGCGAGCCATGAATCCAGGTAGCCCTCCTGGGATTGGGCTACTATAGAGAAAGGTCCTCAGCCCTTCTTCTCATCTAATCAAACCAAAAGGATCTACTCACCCCTAGAAACAGAAGGAAGTATCCCTCTCTTACCAGCCTCCCCTGTCCCCCAAGGTCCAGGGAATACCAAGAAAGAGGGAATTGAAAGAATCTAAAGAGACAGAGGAAGGAATGTTGTGGAATGCTGCCCTCTGGACAGGATGTGGCCACTGCACACTAAAACACTCAGCTTCTGGGATTATCTGTTTAAGACCCTTACATGACTTGTCCCATCAATATTCCTCTATGAACAAAAGAAGATCTCACAAGGCCCTATCGCTCCATGGGGTGACACAGGCAGTCAGTGTTACTGGAGTGAAGAGAGGTATGTTCTTCAGTGGTGTAGCCACTAGCAAGGCACCATGCTCCTGTAAATAGCCCCTACCTGTGCCCTTGTAAAAAATTCTACAAAAGAACCCCTGCCCACCCAGCTGGTAAGCCACAGAATGCAGAAGCCAAGCCGAGATGAACATGAGACTTCAGCCTGTCAACAAAAGCATAGTCATATACTTTCACATCTGAGCTTCTGACCAGAAAGCATTCACCTGTGCTCAGCTGTTAGCACAGCAGCTTCTGGCCCTCCCAGGGTGATCTGCCCAGCCCACTCTGCCTGCTGCCCTTGGTTGAACCTCAGGAGACTGGGAGAAGTTATTTTCTTAGCTGATCTGCAACAGCCCAGCTGGCTCATACCTCAAAGGCAAAGATTCCTCCTCTAGTTTGTTGGCACTGGTTTGTGCCAAGGATCCAGAGAAAGGACAGGCTCTGGCCTCCCATGGGCCTCTGCCAGGCATATGAGTCAGGACCAGGCTGTAGTCAGAGAAGCCACTGTGACAGAGATGTGGATGTCCATGGTGTCCTCTCAGGTCAGGTATCTCCTCACCAGGAATCTGCACTGGGTCCCTGGGGTGTGATAAGCAGGGTGATTGCAAAACCTTCCATTCTTCTTGTTCTACATGGAGATAGGAAAGCCAGGAGATAGAATACCAATGTTCATCTGGACTATCAACAAATGGTTATATGCAAAGGAGTAACTGAGGGAAACACATAGCCTCACAGGGACACATGCTAACAGCATAGCCTTCTGGAACTGTCGGAGAGGCGCTAGGGCATAAAAGAGTCATGTTGGATTCTCTCCATTGTACAGTTACTGCCCAGGTGAAAAAGTCAGGCTTTGCAGTGAGCTGTGTTCATCCCATGCCCACTTAATGGGCACTTGCTTCCTGGGAGTCACTGTCCTGAGACAACTGACAAACAGCTCCTGCACGCACAGGGGATGCCTGCTCAGGAATTGAGGCAGTATCTTACACAGAAGAAGAGTGGATCTAAATGAGTGTAAAGGGCGTGGCTTGCAAGGGAAGGAACTCTCTATAGGAGCTTCTGAGAAGGGAATTGGAAGATGTAGAAGAGACCTGTGCTGCACAGACTCAGACAGCACTGTGGGTAGAGCAGTCAGTGCTGCCCCAGGGGAGAGATGAGCGCCTCCCATTCCAGTTCCACTTCCATTTCTTGACATCGGTTGGCTTTGAGCACCTTCCTCACCTGGAGCCTAAATTTGCCATCTGTGGTACAACTAAGGTGGAGGTCTCACGGCGGGGGTGGGGGGAGGGGGGAAGTGGGGGCAGGAAGTGAGATCATATGTGAACAGAAGCCTAACAGGTGTCACCATGCTCACATGAGCTGAATGAAAGCCTGTATCCACACCACTTCTAGAGAATGAAGTTGTAGGCCATGGGGTCAAGCCATGACCAGGTACCCAAGAAGGAAAAAGAATCTATAGCACGCCGTTGTCTGGTGGTGAAGCAAGGTAGCTTGAGCGGCAAACCCTGCACTGGGACAGCAGGAGCTTGGCTTGACTCTGCCTGGCATCCCAGGGCCTGCACGCTTAAACTCGCTCCCAGCTCTGCCTCAGTTTTCCCATCCATGGAATGGATCAAATGTTGGCGCTGAGCATGCTTCAGATGTGGAGTGCAACAGGAACAAAAAAAAATGTGACGGAAATAGTGTCCCACAGAGACCCACAGAGACCCACAGATGATTTCTTGTATTCCTGTGATTCAAACAACACATTGGATTGAATCCCCAGTAAAGAGGAGGAAACTTGGGTCACATCTATTCTTCAGTTGGCCTTCCAGAGTTCTAACCTGCCTCTAACCTGCCTATGCCTCCATATGTCTTGGGAACATGGTTAAATGTCCAGTCTGGTTCAGGAGGACTGGGGTGTGCCCAAAGGAGAATGTTACTGGGTCACAGAACATGCTCTGTGTGTGGCCAGGCTCTCCAGAGGCCACAAAGCCAAGTGGTCATATAACCCGGAGCGGGCTGTAGAGAGAAGCTCACTGGGAGAGGCGGGCCAGCAAGTGGGTTCAGGATACACAGCTGAGGACCTGATGACGAGCCTTGTGGGTGTCAGGTGTTGTCTAAATCCTATCATCCTTACATTTCCCCACAGCTCCCAAATGATGGGTGTGTTTCTGTCCTGATTTCACACATTACCAAGAGAAAAAGAGCTACGGTCTGAAGAGATTGTGTCACTTGCCCGGCGTTACACACCATGCCATCCACAGTCCTCCAGTGTCAGAGCTGAGCCCAGGGCAGATGACAGTGACACATGGTGCATTCTCGGACCAGCCGCCCCTCTAGACCCCACAGCAGAGGGACAGCCCCTGACTCAGCACACTCCGAAGCTTGCTGAGAGTGGAATCACTTAATGGCAGTCATTAGGAGGCAGTCTCCAGTCTCCAGCCTCCCCGGCGGCTCCTGCGTATGCAGTATTTCTCTCCTTCCCACACTGAAAGAAGCTGCATCCAATGTCTTCGTTTCATGTTGTGCAGGGTTTAAAAGCCTGAATTCTGATCTCAGCTTCACTGTCTATAAGTCACTTAGCTTTGAAAGACTCTGCTTCTCTAATCTATATTCTGGAAATAATCAGTGTGAACTCTATAGCAGGAAGATTTTTTTTTCTCTTCTATAGTTTTGTGTAGCCCATGCTGGCCTCAAATGCACTATGCAGCCAAAGATAACCTTGAACGTCCACCTCTCCTTGCCTCCACCTCCAAGTGCTGTCATTACAGGAAAGGGCCACCTTGACTGGTATATTCCATACTGGGGATTGAACCTAGGACTTTATGCATATTAGCCAAGCACTCCACTCGCCATAGCTACATCCCAGTCCTGGAGAGAATTACTGTGAAAATGGAGGTTGAGCATTTACCCTGCTGGCCCATCCTGCCCCTAGCATAGCATCACTGTAGGTATGATTATTAAAGTAAAAATCAGGCCCCCAGCCTTTGCAGTAGTTCAGCCACTGGCCACTGTGCTGTGAATGACTCCACTTCTAGCAAGAAGTATTCAGGCTATTGCACCTGCCAACATGTATACACTCTCCCATAAAAAAAAAAAAAGGAGCCAGAGTTACAGGGATGGGGAGGGGGTGTAATCACACAGCAGAGAAGCGTTTTGCACAAACAAATGTTGCATCAACTTTTATGGCTCTGGCCCCAGGCCGACTATGAGTCAGGCTTGCAGTCCCATCATCAAGCTAGGGCTTGTCCTGAGGCTTCGACCTACTCATTCCCCTCCTACCTGCCCTCTCCAGCCCCTGCCCTGCATCCCCAAGGAGCTAGGATCACAGAGAGATGCCTGTGAGCAACTGCCCCGCCAGGAGTTGTTCATGCTATTAAAAGATACCCCAAGTCATTACTGTGGCATTGTGGGACTCTGCTGATTGCAGCTAATCTCTGGCTCTTTTTATGTTCCTAATGGAGAGGAGCCTGGTATTTAAAAAAAAAAAAATAAGAAAGAAAAAAAAAGCCCATTCTGTGCCCTTTTTTCCCCCTTAAATTTAGTTTAAGAAAAATAGCTAGGGGCAAAAAAAAAGTGATATTCAACAGCTAAAAATGAGTAAGATAAGAATAAAATACAGAGGAGGTGAATTGAAAAACAGAGCTTTTTCCAGCCCAGCAGACCCTGAGACAATAGCCACCCGATGAGCTCAGGGCCAGAGGACAGGAGTCATTTGGTGAGCATGCTGTTCCCTCTCCCTCCTCTTTCCGCCACCTCTGATTACATCAGTGAGAAATTCTCTCAGTGCTAGTGAGGCTTCAACACCCTGGGACACAGTTAATCTCCCTTTCCTAACAGCAGGAGCAGCCTGCCTGCTCCAGTGTGCAGAGAAGGGCAGGCTGCTGGGGCTACAACCTGAGCTGGGTCCCAGGGACTCTGTGAACATACTGCTTTGTAGCTGGCTTTTTTCAGATATAAGATGTGATTAATAACAGTCTCCTTACCTAGAGTCAAGCGTCTGATTATTGTGGGTGACTTGATGCTGGCATGGTGGGCCAGGAGAATTTTGGCAACACTGAAAGGTTTCTGATCACCAGACAACCAAAACTTAATTGAAAATCAAAAAGTAATGAACACAAAGTGCTTCTGAAAATTTACCACCACGCTATACTATGCGTCTTCACTGAATGCACACCATGCACACTTCACACTGTACACGAATGCCCTGGTATCGGGCTGCAAGGCACCAGCAGGCTGCCTGGAACCACTTAGCTCAAAACAGAAACTGTTGTGTGCTGTAAACTTCATGTTCTTAATTACATGAAAATAAAATTCTCTACTCTTAAGGAAACATAATGGTTTAATTATGGAAAACAAAGTCTTTTAATATCTTCCTACCATCATGTAAGCATCAGATTAGTGTATCTATGAGTTATATTGTGTCATGTTAAACAAGTACATCCATCTTAGCTCATAAAAATGCAAATTGGCCCATCTTTGGGAAAAGGTAAAATCATATGCATACCAAAGAAGGGTTTAAAAACAAAGTTATTTATGAGTTCTTAGAAGTACATGTTTGACACCTAGTTATACACACACACACACACACAAACACACACACACACACACGCATATATAAAACCACTGGTCACTTAAAATTTGTGTCTCATGAATAGGGTTTGTCCTGGTTGACTTCAACAATCAACTTGACACATCCTAAAGTCATCTGAGAGGAGACCCTCATCCCCACCCCATAAAGGATTGGCCTGTGGAAATGTCTGTTATGAATTATTTTGATTCTTAATTGATGTAGGAGCACCCAGCCCAGTGTGAATGACTCCTTCCCCTTAGTAGGTAGTCAAGGACTGCATAAAAATCTAGCTAACAGTGGTCAGCCTATCTGTGAGACACAGCTAGCCAGCAACATTCTAAGCTTCCTGCTATATTTCGTAGACTATAAATGAGTTCCTTGGTCTGGAGTAGTGCTGCATAGAATAGGCAGCGGGCTTCCCTCAGTGATGGACTGCTGCGGCCTGTAAGCTGAACTAAACTCATTAGTCCCCAAAGCTCTGACGCAAAAACCAGGAATACTAGTGAGTAACTTCACGGGAGACAGCCTTGGCCACAGCTGCTAGGAACTCATTATATGACTGATGTGGCAAGGCCTGGAGTGTAGTGGGGTTTCCATGCTTGTATTTATGCAGGAGATTGCCTTACACTTGGGGAAATGGTCCAGGTTTTCTGTTTTTAACAACAAAATTTTAAAAACGGTGTAAAACGGGTATTTGGTTTGTTTATTTATGTGAGTACACTGTAGCTATCTTCAGACACACCAGAAGAGGGCATCAGATCCCATTACAGGCAGTTGTGGGCCACCATATGGTTGCTGGGAATTGAACTCAGGACCTGTGGAAGGGCAGTCAGTGATCTTAACCTCTGAGCCACTTCTCCAGTCCTTAGAAAGAGTACTTCAAAGATAGTTTTAAAACATGTGTCAACCTGAAACAGGTAACAAGACTGGGGCAAGAACTGTGAGAATGATGCTCCAGTGACTAACTGTGTGGACACCTAAGCCAGTTCAACTCATGGACATTCCAAGAAAGGCCCAAAAACTCAGAGTCCCAATAAAGGGCACAAGCCAGCCGCAAAATGATTCGAGGATCCTGACACATGGCCTGTGGAAGTGAGGTTGAAAATCTTTAGAAACTAAAAAGGTCTGCCTTCAGTGGGGAAGAGGGGATGGCGAGTATTAAACAAAACTGAGAACCTATCAGAAGACCATAAGGAAACCTGATTGTTGGTAAACAAATGAAAGAAAAAACACTTTTAAGACTTCAGACCATTAAAGGCTCACACCTTTAATCCCAGCACTCAGAAAACAGAGGCTTCCTGAGTCTCTATGAGTTCTAGGTCCTGGTGCCAGCCAAAGAACACATGTTATAGCCATTGTCCTTTGTGTTCCACAAGAACTAGATGACAAGATTCTTTTGCAGAAGAGACTACACACTCTGATTACAGGAGTACAGGACAATAAAGATGGAACTGAGATAAAAACTTACTCCCTGCTAGCTAGTTTTCACAGGGCCAGAAGGGACAGCACATGATAATAGGGAAGAAAAGCCATTAATGGTCTTCTGCGGTGAGCCCTGCATGTTACAACACTGACTCGCTGGACAATGGGTGTACTGGTACAATAATTGTGGAAAGCCACAATGGACCCTCACCAACAGCCAGGAGGGCTGGCAGGGTAAAGGTCCTGAATAAAACAAAGAAGAGCCTCTCCCACGAACTGCCCGTTAAAGGGAAGTTCTGAGATAAACCACAGGATATCCAAGCCTGCGCAAACATCAGATGTCTCCACCTGACAACCCTTATCTCTTCCTGCTGAAACTGCCAAGAATGCCTTTGCCCCTCCCTTCTTTGTTCTTGCCTTGAGGCAAGCTCTTCCTCTGAAAGCCTTAAAACCTGTGAACCCTGGAACATTAAATGAGACCTCGACAATTGAACCCTGCCTGGTCTCCTTCTTTCTCTCCCTCCTTCTGACCCTCAGGTAGCACCTCTTTGGAACCCTGAATAACTGGACCTGCTGGAGGGGTCATAGTGGCACCCGAACAGGGACCCGAAGAACCGTCAACTACCAGACGATGGAGAAACCCCGGGAAGAGGATTCAAGGACCCTGCAGACCACATCGCTTGTGCATTGCATCGCTTGTGCATTGCTGGAGGGGCAGGTAAGCAGACAATGTGTGGAGGGGCAGGTAAGCAGCCAAACATTGTCATCTGATTGTCATGGGGAAACAATTATCAAAAGAGGCTAAAGAGTCTTGTTTCATAGGAGGAATCAAGCATTCATTCAGGGAGAGAGGAATAAGAGTTAAGAAAAAATATTTAATTAAGTTCTTTTGTTTTGTCGATGAGAAATGTCCTTGGTTAATTTTAAGTGGACCTGATATTCACCCACTAACTTGAGATATAGTTGGTAAGGAAATTAATAAGATTCTGAAAACTGGTAAACTAGTGTCTGATGCATTCTTTAGTTACTGGGGGCTCATTCGTGATGTAATAGAGAGTGCGAACGAGGACCCTGACAGACAACAGCTTTTGTCGGTCGCTGAATATTGCCTCTGCCCTTGGTCTCCGGCAGCTTTGGTGACCTCGCTTTCTCCTAAAAAAGAATCCTTCAAAACCTTCCTCGGTCATTATAGACGGGTCTGAGTCCCCGCCATCCGCTCCTGTGACTTCTCTTTATCCTCCGCTCCCGAGTGTGGAGAGCTGACCACGCCTTAAAGATGGCGCTTCCTGAGCCTGGCTGCCTGGAGTAAACAAGTCCGTATAAGGCTTAGGGTGTGGATCACTTAGTGGCCTGTTCTCACGCCATGTTGCTTAAGCCAATGGTAGAGCAAAGCGTCATCTCAGACTATGGGCCCTCCTAGGGAGGGTATATCAGTCACGCTCAAGGGAGATTGGGGGGGGGGGCACACCCAGCAAGCTGTAACTTGGCATACATTCTGAGTAAACTCTCTCTGGAAGGAACTGGTGCGCTAATCTTTCTTTCCTGCTGGTCAGGAGATCGGTGCAGTACACCCGAGGGATCCATCCCCCTCTGATATGCCATTAATTAATCCAGTCTTTAAGAGACCCCACGATAAGGAACCTTTAGGTCTTGAGAATACAGCTGCCATGGAGGAGGAGCTGGCTCTTTACCATAATTCCAACCGACTGCTGCTCGCTCCAACCCCTCCACATGGCCTGCCACCCTATACCCGGCAATAGGCATGCAACGCGGCCCCTCTCAGCCAGGTTCCTCAGACCTTTACTGGGTCCAGGCAATCACCAGAGATTGTCCTATACTCAGCCTTAAAATAAATGGTAAAGGCTTTGAGGGCATCTTAGACTCAGGCACCGATTCTACTGTGATCTTGCAAAGTGCTTGCCCCACCCCTTGGCCTTTGCAAGCCTCTTTGACCCATCTGCAGGGGATTGGACAATCAAAGAAAATACTCTGCAGAGCTCACAGTTGCTGACTTGGGAGGACAGTGAAGGAAACACTGGCTCTACTCAGCCCTTCGTGGTCCCTGGTCTGCCTGTTAACCTCTGGGGAAGAGACATTCTCTCTCAAATGAAAGTCCTTATGTGTAGTACCAATGAGGGTATTGCTCAACAAATGCTCTCCCAGGGCTATCTCCCTGGACAGGGACTAGGTAAAAATGGACAGGGGAGGCCCATGCAGGTAGAAGTCAGAGATTGCTGCTGAGGCGGCCAGAGAAAAACCGCTCACGGGCAGCATGTAAGACCTGGGCTGCAAAGAAATTCCTGGACTCTCCTCCCCTCCCACTTCTCTCCACAGGTGTGTGTGTTCGCCTAGGCACCCCCCTTCCCCCTTGTTAAATCTTAAACAAGAGAAAAAGCAGGTTGCAGAAAAGCAGTTTTCCCATGTTTAGGACATGGTATCAAAAAAATTGATTGGAAGCTATTTCAAAACTCTCCTGGTGAGGACAGGAAAATAGGAGATGGTCCTGTTTTCTCTCTGAAACCTACTGGAGATCTCCTTAGTTCAGGTTAAGATATTTGGATCTCTTTAGGACATCAAGTTCCCTCTCTGTCTATTGTCTGTCTTTGGTGCACCAAAACCTGTCTATATGTGTGTCAATTTATGTTGTCTATAATTTTGATTGGCCAAATGATTGGTTGTTTTTATGTTTTATGTAAAAAAAAAATGGTAAAAAGGCACTATCTTGCTGGCAGTCCTGCCAATTACAGTTTACACAGAAGAGGCTAATTTGAGGTGCCTCATATTCTAAGGTACAAGTCAAACACAGCTGGAGAAAAAGCTGCTTCTTAAAGAGCCAGCAGCCAGACAAGTAGAAATGGTTAATTCTCCTAGAAAAATTTCTATCATGATGATGATTGGGTTCAAAGTGCTTTATTCCCCTGAAGTTACAGCTAGAAAAAAATGTATTTGGTTTAAATTTATGAGATTTATATGATCGCTTCATTCTTATTTCTAATTAGTCTTAAAGGTATAAGACTATGTCTTAACTATAGAATATTGTCTCATAAGTTATTGGACATGATTTAAAAGAAACATATACAATGATAATAGCAAAAGGTAAGTTTAAAACTGATAATTTAGGGTTTAAGCTATCTTAAGCAGCACGTGACATGACACAACCCAAGAAAAACAGACCTCTGAGATATCTCTAAATTGGCATAATGTTTTATGTGGTTCTTAACCTAGAAATCAGACTTGTAAAAAATAAGATTTAAAATAATGTCTCTTCAATAAGTTACACTGTCATACATTCAAACACAAGATGATAGACAAACTTTGCAATATGAAAATAATGTGTTTGTCATTAATTTTAGAGAAAAGATTGTTTAAAACTGGGTTTTGCTTTCAAAAATTGTAGTTATGCTTTGATATTACAGGTTCCTTTTGTTATTTGACCTTCATACAATGGGGTCTGATTACAGGCTACTCCTTGCAGGACAGGTGGGTGTAGGTCTGGCCTTAGAGATAACAAACTCAGATCAGGAGATTTACATTTGAGTTAATACAAAGCTCAGAGCCACCTCAAAGCTGCTCAAAGCTGCAGAGGCTTGAGAGATGCAGTTTTGTCTTGCAGGCCTCACTTAGAGAGTTTCTGGCCAAAAGAACATTTTTAACAGATTCATACATATATGGTTCAAAATAAAGTTCAAACTTAGATCTGTAAAGGGTAATAAGGCTATGTAGAAATTATAAAGGCATTAAAATTAAAATGCCTACTACATACAAAACTATTAGATTTAAAGGTTTGTTCTTTGCTTTGTAAATATTAATAATTATAAAAGCATTTACTTCTGACTTTAAAAGAGCATAAGCTAACTTTAAAAAAACCCAATAAAATAATTTCATTATAAAGTTCTTCCTTAAAAAATGGCTTGCTCTTAACAATAGGCTTTTAAAATTTTTAAGAAAATGATTTTCAAAAGGTGTTAAGATAAATTTTTTGGCTAAGACACTGCTTTAAGTTTGTCATTTAAGCCTCTGATGTTCTCAAAATTGATGCAAAATAAATACTGAGAGACATAACTTGGAGAAAGCTACCGTTAAGTATTTGTCAACAGTTGATGATATATGTTCACTTCCATTCCTTAAAAAAGAGAACATTAATGTAAAATCTCTCCAAATAAGGTTTTGACATTCTCCAATAAAGATGTGGTATAATAATAAAATGTTACAAAATAAAATCATAAAAATATTTTTAAAGGAAATGTTTTAAGAACATGATAAAATATTTGTTCCTTATTTTAAACAGCAAATTGATTATTATTAATTGTTAATGTATTACATGACAAGCCTTTTTCAACAAAATTAATAATTGTTATCAAAAGATAAATTGTTAAAAATTTGCCTCTATACATGTTTTTATATTGTTATAGATTTATACATGCATCCTATAAAAATGCATCTACTATGGGAGTAAAGCTCATATAATTAGATCACATGTTTATTCTTTTGAGTGTCCCCTTGCTTCAGCACATATAATTGAATTGGGTGCTGTAGCTATTCTTTTTAAAATGTTAAAAATTAAACCTTTGATTTTTATATTAACAATATGCATATATAACTCATGGCTTACAATTGCTTGAAATTGTTTCTTTTTAATGCTACAAATTCTTAACTTTTACATTTATACAAATATAATTCAAAAATTAATAAAAAATATACATATGACTATTGACAGCTTTTCAAGCTTTGTAGTTATAACTGTTTTAACATAAGAAACAAAATATAAAATAAAATTAGTCATTGCATATATTTTTAATCCTAAATGTTCCAAATCATATTAAGACAAATATTATAACTGATTATTATAGTCAGTCATTTGAGATGTCTTATTAACAATTTGATATTAGTCATATTACTAAGATTCCTCATAATTCACAAAGACAAGATATTATAGAGCAAGCCCATAGAACTTTACAACAATATTTTTATAATAAAAGAGGGGAGAATCACATCTCTATATACCACAAAAATTTTAAAATTTTAATGCTAGGGATCTCTCTGAGTGTAGAGAAGAGGGCGTGTTTGTGTTTTTTCTGCAGGACACCGAAGGAACATGCTAGCTGCCAGAGTATGCTAATGCGAAGACAAAGAATGATGCTGATTATAATCATTAAAAATGGCTACATCCCTCAACACCTTTGGATGCCTCTTACTAATGCTGATACCACAGATAACTACGGACTCAACATCTCTCTTTGCATGGCAATTTTATTTAGCTGAAGATTAAACAAATTATAAACAGATCAAGGGGAAATATTGGCTACTGCTGACTGCCCCCCTTCATGGTGTCAAATGGCCATATATTTAAATTTTACAGATTTCAAGTGTAGACCAGATAGAATGTGGCCTGCCATTTATTTTCTTTAAGACATCCACAAGCATTGCCTCCCTTGTTACCTCTCAACAGAATCAACAACAATATTATTTACTTAGTGCTGCCATTGATAAGGACCTAGCTGAACTCAGAGATGGTTTAGCCAATTTAAAAGATTCTGTTGCCTCCTTATCAGAAGTAGTATTACAAAATAGGAGAGGACTTGATCTGCTCTTCCTATAACAGGGAGGACTTTGCCAGCACTAAGGGAAGTATGCTGTGTTTATGAGGATAAGACAAGACTAGTAGATGACAGTCTGAGGAGAGTAAAAGAAAGTTTAGAGAAACGCAAAAGAGAACAAGAACAGCAGGAGTCTTGGTATAAAAATTGGTTCTCCACGTCCCCGTGGCTTTCCACCCTACTGCCTTCTATTCTAGGACCCTTCTTAGGGTTATTGCTGTTAATCTCCTTTGGTCCCTGGGCTTTTCAATGATTAACCCGCTTCATTAAATCACAAATAGATTCCACCCTACCCAAGAATTATATCTCGGTACAGTATCATCGACTGGACATGGGGGAAATGATGGACCCCGGGAGACGAGACGGCTCGGCAGAAAGAACTGCAATACCCACCACGGAGAGGCTCAATTTCAATAAGCTCCTTTAATGAGACTCTATTTGGCCTCCACTTATTCATCCCTGGGCTCATCTGGAGGGGGAACTGACCCAAGGTAGCCATTTTAAGGACAGGCAACTTCCTCCATCTCCTGACCAACCTAAGACATGGGGCCTTGAGGATGACAAGGTAACCCTATGACAAGTAAGGCTGGGGATAGGGAGGTTGATCCTAAGACAGAGACAGCTACACATTATCGGTCTGGCCCCCTTGCCCAGTATTTCTGCCCAAACTTTACCACTTCTAATATAAGGAAAGGGGGAAATGTGTAAAGCCATAATGGGCCCTCACCAACAGCCTGGAGGGCTGGCAGGGTAAAGGTCCTGAGTAAAACAAAAAAGAGCCTCTCCCATGAACTGCCCGTTAAAGGGAAGTTCTGAGATAAACCACAGGATGTCCAAGCCTGAGCAAACATCAGATGTCTCCACCTGACAACCCTTATCTCTTCCTGCTGAAACTGCCAAGAATGCCTTTGCCCCTCCCTTCTTTGTTCTTGCCTTGAGGCAAGCTCTTCCTCTGAAAGCCTTAAAACCTGTGAACCCTGGAACATTAAATGAGACCTCGACAATTGAACCCTGCTTGGTCTCCTTCTTTCTCTCCCCGCTTTTGACCCTCAGGTATCACCTCTTTGGAACCCTGAATAACTGGACCTGCTGGATGGGTCAAATAATGGCACAAATGTTATGGCAGCAACCAAATACTTCCTTGTTATATCTGAGGTCCTCTACACGGGAATGAATTTATGCCTGGTACTGTAACGCTGGTCAAAAAACAATGGCTGGGGAAGCCATAGACACTAGGGGGAAAACCTGCTGCTGCTGCTGCTGCTGCTGCTGCTGCTGCTGCTTTGCTAAACAGACAGGTTTCACCTATCAAATTGCCCTCTAAATATTTGAGTTGATTACTTGATTAGCGCCACTCTCATCTTTGGTCAGAGAAGCTCCTTTTTGCTATAGATAGTGGTTACTGCAAAAATTCAAAACCTGACCACAGTGCTGAACACACAGGACTATTGATTGCTCAGCCCTAAACTGGACATATATCTATGCCACAGAAAAGGGATGGAGAAGAATGAATGAACCAGGGGAAGGAATAGAGTTCTGTTGAATGCTATTGTCTAGGCCTGAGTGATAGACTCATGAACTTATAGTAGCTTTGATTACTTTCATGGGACTGAGTCTAAAAACATTTTGTCATAGGTGATGGGGTAACTGGCTAGGCCCTACTCCTTCCTAGGGAACTGTAGGTGATCAATGGTTACATGCTTTCAGTGGAGAGGCATTGTCTTCAGTGGTGTAGCCACTGGTAAGTTGCCCATATTCCTGTAAATAACCCCTTACCCATGTTCCCGTGAGTAACCCTAACAAATCTCTTGAGTCTCATACACTCAAAGGACATGAAGGCAGAAGAAGAACTAGTTGAAAAGAGAATGGAGATTAGAGGGAGATGAGGAGGGCCAGAGAAACACATGATTATGTAGAATATGTACTAATAAGGAACCCGAGAGAAGACTCAGTAGGTAAGGATGCCTGCTGCCAAGCCTGATGACCTGAGTTTAGTCCCTTTGCCCTGTGTAGTAGGAGAGAAACAACTCCTATGAGATGTCCTCTGCCCTCTACACACATACACCATGCCCTGTGCATGCCCACCTGCATGTACACACACTAAAATTAAATAAAATAGAATAATGATACAGCTAAAAAACAAAACTAAATTATCAGAGCTAGAGAGAGAGTTCAGTGGATAAAGCACTTGCCACATAAACAGAATGACCAACGTTTGGATTACCAGAACCCATATTAAAAGCAGACAGAGTGACAGCTAGCTGTAATTCCTGTACTGGGTGTCATGGAGCAATCTGCATTAGCTAGACTAGCAGGGATAAGAAAGTTTTGGTTTCAGTGAAAGACCCTGCCTCAGTAAAATAGAAAGTGATTGAGGAAGACATCCGAATGCCAACTTTGGGCCTCACAGGAAAGTACACACAGATGTAACACTACACATGAAAACATACATATACCACACACACACACACACACACACACACATAAATTAAGAAGTAGCATTCCTGGAAATGAGTACACACCCCTATGAGGCCCTAGAACAAAGGATAACTACCAGGAAGCCATTAGCTACACTGATCCACTTTGCTTCACAAAACAAATAAATAAATAAGGAAATTAGATCATTTTCAAGGTTTTCAAAGAATTCAGGCAGGGCACAAAAACAACTCAGAACTCTGGATAGTGTTTGCTTTGGCGCATGTGTACGACGTGCCTTTGGGTTCTTTTCAGGAGGAAGCAGAAAACACTTTGATGACTTTTCACAGAAGCAAAGAGGGCATTGGGAGAGCATCTGCCCCACTGCAGAGCAAAGGATGAATTTGTGTGGTCATCAAGTAGCCTTGGCTTAACAAGATTACAACTCAGGGTGAGATCAATCCGACAGAACTAACTAATAAGTTTTCCAGCCCACACTGAGTGGCTACCAGGCCCTGGTGCAAACATTACATATCCAGCCCTCCTTCATTTTGCTCTTTAGTAGGCACAGCTAGAGGTCTTGTTTTCATTTGCTTGCTTGAATGATTGACTAATTGATTGATGGTTGCTTTTCTTTTAGATAGGATGTTACTGCATAGCCCCGGCTATCTTGGAACTTGCTATGTAGACCAGTCTAGCCTTAAACTCACAGAGCTCTGCCTACCTCCATCTCTGAAGCATTGAGATTAAAGACATGGACCACTCTACCCACCTTGGAGGCCTTTCAAGTCCCATATTTTCTTGGCCAATCACTCTGGAAACTGAACACAAGACTGAATGCTTTAGTATGAGTGGACAGTCTCCTCCACTCCCCATTTGCAACCTCTATTGTATCCATCCCAGTAGGGAGATCAGGGACCATGGAAAAGAGAAGAATTTGAGAAGGAAAAAAATGTCTACCTGGGAGTACAGGCTACAGATAATGCAGATATAGCCAGGCTGGTGAACTGTTCATGAGAATCTCAAATGTGCACATCTTCAGCAATCAGGCAGGTTTTGGAGTAAGGAATAGGCTTCTAGGGACATCTGCGTATTGAGAGACTGTGTTCATCTCTCAGAGGACTACTCAGTTCCCATCATCTGTTTCCTTGTGATTCAGGAGTATCATCAAATATTCCCACTGTGTCTCCAACCACTGAATGATTGCTTAGCATGCACAAACCACCCTAACTACTACATAAATCAGGTGTGATGATACAGGACTGGAATCCCAAGACTTGGGAAGTAGAAGCAGGAGGATCAGAAGTTCAAGATCATCCTCAGCTACATAGTATGTCTGACAACAGTCTGGGCTACCTAAGACTCTGAATCTTAAAATAAAGAATAAAGAGTAAAAGAAAAAGAATAAAGAGATGGAAGAGGAGGAGAAAAATGAAGAAGGCAGAGGAGAAGGATGGGGAGGAGGAGGGGTGGAGGAAGAAGAAGAAGAAAAGAGGAAGAAGAGAAGGGAAAGAAGGAGGAGAAGAGGGAGAAGAGGAAGGAGAGAAGGGAGAAGAAGAGGAGGAGGAGGAGGAGGAGGAGGAGGAGGAGGAGGAAGGAGGAGGGCGAGGAAGGAGGACGATGAGGAAGATGAAGGAGGAGGAGGAAGGAGGAGGGCGAGGAAGGAGGACGATGAGGAGGATGAAGGAGGAGGAGGAGGAAGAGGAGGAGGAGGAAAAAGGAAGAATAAAAAAAAGAAGACGTCAACACAAGAGCCTATTCATGCATCTGTAGTCTGCAGAGGCTCTGTACACTGTCCCTGCAGTAACTTCAAACACCAAGCCTGAACCATGACTCCACTGTTGACACTCCAATCTGTTCTTCCCAATAGCTGTAGATCTAACCTTGTCCACCCAAGTCCTGCTCTCTGCTTGAGGAGGAGCAGTGTTTCATTTGTTTCAAGTTTTGTTTTTGTTTTTCTTGGGGTAGAGCAAATAAGATTTAAGACTAAAATAGGAGAAGGAACCAACAACAAAGAAGAAAGGAAGTCAAGCAAGCCTCTCGTGCCTGATGAGTAAGCCGTGTGACCTCTCATCCCTCCTTTTATCCTAGGCTTAAACTCAAGTACACAGTAGACAGTAAATGTTGGTGACCTAATGGCACAGTGGAAAGACAGACTTGCAGCTCATATAGCTGTCATACCATCTGTTCTTTAAGGAATGACATCCAGGCTTTAGAGAAGAAATGGTCAGCCTCAGAGACGAATGGGCTGAAGCTGATGAAGCCGAGGTCAGACTGCTAACAGACTGCTTCCTCTAAGGAGGAAGGTAGAGAATTTCAAATCACTTTGTCTGAGTCAGAGTTTGGATATGTCATTTGGAGACAGAAAGTCTGTATTTGAGTCATTGCTCTCCTAATTAGGAGCTCTGAGATTTGGGACCAATCGTGAATTCCACATGGATGCAGTTTCTGCATCTGGAGACAGAAAGCAGGAGTCCAGAGTTACGAGGGGTAATAAGGGTCGGGTGAGAGGTGAGTAAGAGAAAGGATTTTAAAGTGCTTTGTAAAGAGAAAATCAGCCCAGGCAGGAGAGAGAGGAACAAGAGAGTCCAGTCACGCAGAAGCTGGTGAGTCAGAGGGACACTTCAGGTCCAGCACGGTTCCTGGGCTATCTGCATCACTGAACTGTCAAGACATCTGTGGGCTTAGTCTTGCCTTGAGTCACCCTGAGTAACAGGTGTCTGGCTCACCCAAAGCTTGACTCCAACCTTGTTGGTTGGATGACCTAGTGGGGATAAGCCCAGGAATTTGGCCAGTAAGTGAAGAGATACGACTAAAACCAAAAGAGAAAGAAACATTCCCCACCTGGTCCAAGGACATCTGGATCATCTATGAAACTCAACTGAACATTTGCCTCCAAGGTCCACCTGTATTGATTCTTCCTGGGCCTTCATGTTGGAAAGGAAGGCTCACAAAGGCACAAGTACATCCAGGGCGTGAATTATTTATGTTCACAGCATGTGAGTTTACACAGATCTTTTAACAAAAATTATGTCTGGCAACCACTTCTAAACAATCACAGAATCTCTGGTTTTCAGTAGGGGACAAAGCAATAAAAGTCAGCAGCAGGTTGGGTCCCTCTGGCCTTAGTACCGGCAGCCTGAGGCTAGATAAATGATAAAGTATGTGGGCCATCACTAGAGCTGTGTCACTTTAGTCCACTTAACCTCTTTAAGTCTCAGCTTCCTCATGAGAAAATGGAAATAAATAATGGCCACTTTCAAGAAAGGTTGCTAGGACTAATGTGTCTGCAAGTTGCTAACTACAAAGCTTGTCTCAGAAAGTCTAAGATAACAGCTAAGAGGTCTACTTCTACAGAAACCTAAGAACTAAAGCTTAGGTCTAGGCCCTTCCTTATGGAGATATGGAATATCCTAGATGGTTCAAAGTGGAACATCCACTGACTCAAAACTGCATAGCATGGGACCTGGAGAGATAGCTCAGTAGTAAAGAGTACATACTCTTCCCGCCAAGGCCCTGGGTTTTGTACTCAGCACCAACACCATCTAGCTCATAACTGCCCCATGACTCCAGTTCCAAGAGACCTGACACCTTTCTCTGGCTACCAGAGGCAGCATAGTTAAGTGCACTGAGTGTGTGTGTGCGCTCACACACACACACATGCATACATACATGCAAGCATACATATATACATACACTTTTTAATGCTCTCATTAATTTGGGTGTATGATATTTTTATTTACTTCCAAGGTTTTCTGTAAGAAAGTAAAAAAAAAAAATGAATTAGTAAAATAGAACTTTAAAAGAACAAGATGAGGAGTGACTTAGAAAAACATCTGAGGTCAACTTTGAATCCCCAGTAAGACATACACACTCTCACACACATGAATGCACACACACACACACACACACAACTCATTTCCTTTGAAGCCACACACTATATTGAAGGCCTGCCGTAAGCTCTTAGAAGAGACCTCGAAGACCTCTCTTTTGGAGAATTCCAAGCCACCCAGTATGCTGCAATGCATCTGTCTTGCTTTGTTTCCTATTCCTGTTGTTCCTGTTTGTTCTCCTACAGGAGGGTTTGGGACTTTGCTTGATGCAAGGATCTTCTGTTAATAAAATAATCACTCAACCTCTTCATTATAGAAATTCAGAAATAAGTCTTCCGGCCGCCATTTGTACCAGGGAGCCAAGCAGCTCCACAGCCTTCTGTGCACAGCCCACCAGGAGAAAGCGATCTCCCAGAAGTGCCTCCATTTCTGAGCATGGAGGTAAGATCTCCACCTTATCTCCAATATTTCTCTGGAGGGGAACAGCTAGGAGCATGTAGGGCATGCGATCAGTGGAGCAACTGGAACAGGAGTCTTCCAGGAGCCATTTATACCAGGGAGCCAGACAGCTCTATAGCCTTCTGTGCACAGACCCTGCCAGAAGAGAGTTGGTCTCCCAGGAGTACAGACACAGGCTTACAGACCCACAGGAGGGGCAAGCTCCAGCCAGAGACAGCAAGACCAACTAACACCAGAGATAACCAGATGGAAAAAGGCAAGCACAAGAATCCTACCTACAGAAACCAAGGCTACTTGGCAGCATCAGAGAACCCAGTTATCCCACGACAGCAAGTCTTGGATACTCCAACACACTGGAAAAGAAAGAGTTGGAGTTAAAATCTCATCTCATGATGCTGGTAAAGGACTTCAAGAAGGACATAAATAACTCCCTTAAAGAAATATAGGAGAGCATGGGTCAACATTAAAGAGAAAACACAAAAATCCCTTAAAGAATTACAGGAAAACACAAACAAGTAAAGGAACTGAACAAAACCATCCAGGACCTAAAAATGGAAGTAGAAACAGTGAAGAAATCACAAATGGAGATGACTCTGGAGATAGAAAAACTTGGAAAGAAATCAGGAGTCATAGATGCAGGTATCAACAAAAGAATACAAGAGATAGAAGAAAGAATCTCAGGTGCTGAAGATACCATAGAAAGCATTGACTCAACAGTCAAAGAAAATGCCAAATGCAAAAGGCTTGTAACCCAAACATCCAGGAAATCCAGGACACAATGAGAAGACCAAACCTAAGGATTATAGACATAGAAGAGAGTGAATATTTACAACTTAAAGGGCCAGTAAATATCGTCAACAAAATTATAGAAGAAAACTTTCCTAACCTAAAGAAAGAGACCCCCATGAACATACAAGAAGTCTACAGAACTCCAAACAGACTGGACCAGAACAGAAATTCCTCCTGTCACATAATACTCAAAACACAAAATGCACTAAACAAAGAAAGAATTTTAAAAGCAGTAAGGGAAAAGATCACATAACTTATAAATGCAGACCTATGAGAATTACACCAGACTTCTCACCTGAGACTGAAAGCTAGACGATTCTGGGCAAACCTTATACAGACCCTAAGAGAACACAAATGCCAGCCCAGGCTACTATACCCAGCAAAACTCTCAATCACCATAGATGGAGAAACCAAGATATTTTATTATAAAACCAAATTTACACAATATCTTCCCACAAATCTAGCCCTATAAAGGATAATAGATGGAAAACACCAACACAAGGAGGGAAACTACACCCTAGAAAAAGCAAGAAAGTAATATTCTTTCAACCCAAAAGAAAGTAACCACACAAACATAAAAATAACATCAAAAATAACAGGAAGCAACAATCACTATTCCTTAATATCTCTTAACATCAATGGGCTCAATTCCCCAATAAAAAGACATAGACTAACAGAAGTATTTTTCATGTAAATTTTCATTTCAATTTTATCAGAAATGTTTATAATTCCTCTTTCAATTAATTTAGTAATGTTTTATGTCTACCATTTTATCTGTATTATTTTCCATGATAATCTTCCATTTTAATGTTTTCTATATATTTCTTCAATTTTGTCAGAAATATTTTCCATGTAAATCTTCAATTTTATCAGAAAATGTTTATAATTCCACTTTCAATCAACTTAGAAATATTTTTATGCCTACCATTTTATCTGTGTAATTTTCCATGATAATCTTCTATTTTAACATGTTTTTCTATATATTTCTTCAATTTTATCAGAAATATTTTCCATGTAAATCTCCAATTTTATGATAAAATGTTTTTACTTCCTTTTTAAATAAGAAAGAAAGAAAGAAAGAAAGAAAGAAAGAAAGAAAGAAAGAAAGAAAGAAAGAAAGAAAGAAAGAAAGAAGAAACAAAGAAAGAAACAAACAAACAGAAAACTACAGGGAAAAAAACAAAAAACAGGTCAATTCTCTGGTATGGCTCAGAAGGCATTGTTAACGGTCATCCTCCTGGATGATTTTTCAGTGGATCCCTTCACATCGAAAACCAAAAAAGGGATCCACCCTCAGCCAAGGGCTTGGGGAAACCAAAACTAGCCACACTGAATCACAAAGGGACTGGTCAACTCTAAAATACCTTCAGGATCTCCAGCAAATAACTAGTCCTCCTCACCCGCACCCCCATCTAAGAAATACAACAGTTAGGGCACCTTCTAAGAAATAAACAGGACTCTATATCTCTTGACCTTAAAAAAAAAGAAATTCAGAAATAAAACCCACAGAGTAGTAACCGGTTCAAGGACACACTGGAAGTAAGACAGAAGCCTGGATTCCAGGTCTCTGAATGCTTGTTAAGCATAAATTGTAATTAGTCTGAATTATTAATTAATTATTGGGTAATTACTGCCTCTGCTGCAACTCTTCTGTGCTCAGGTTGGTGTTCTGGTTTTGTGCAATCCACTCCTTTTCTGATAATACACAAGTAGGAAAGGTCTTTGTTCCCATCCAGAGGGAAAGGGAGACCCCTCTCCCTACCCTGTGAACTTCCTTGCCTGGCATCAGTAATACCAACCATGAGACTTCATCTATGGGTTTTCAATGATATTCAAGTTGGTTCACATAACTACAGACCACAATAAATAAAGGAAGGAGAGCATAAAGGTTGGGGAGAATCCTTGAAATCCTGAACAGAAGGGTTCTGTGTTCACACTGTATTTACTCCCAAGAAATTCATTAAAACTTTCAGTGTGATATTCCCACATGTGTATCCCAGGCAGCTGCTGAATATTTATCTGAGCCAGGCTGGCCCCAGCACTTAGCACCTGTCTTCTCAGGTAAGTCTCTCAAGAAGCCAAACAGACAAGTATTAGGTTTGCTGTTTCATTTTCAGACAAGAAAAGGCAGAGCAATGAAGCAAGCAATCAAGTCATAAGACAGGCAAAGGCCTCATTAATTTGCAAATGGTATCCTTACTCTTAACCACCCTGTTAGTCTGCTATTACTGTAATGAAATGCCAGAGGCAATGAACCTAAATGGACGAAAGCTTTATTTGGGCTCACAGTTTTGAAAGTCTCAGTTCAGAAGAGCTTGGCCCTGTTGCTGCCGGTGGGAGCATTGGATAGAAGAGACTTAGTGGTCTTACAGCTATGGACAAAAGACAGAGAAAGAGGAGACCAGGGCTCCACAATCCCATTCAGTGATACCCCACTGACCAAAGGCCTTCCACCAAGCATTTTTTAAATGTTCTACCACCTCTCAATAGGAACCAAGCTTCAGACCAGACTTTTAACATATAGGCCTTTGAAGATATTAAGATCCAAACTGTAAGGTGCCAGCAAGATGAATCAGCAAGTAAAGGTGCCTGCTGGAGGAATCTAGTAACAAGGAATACTTCTTCATTGCACTTAGATGTGAGCCAGATACATCACCTGAGATCCAAGAAGTTGCAAAACTATGGTCCAATACTGGAAGAAAAGTAGCCATGTTGTGTCACTATCTATCTCCAAGAGCTAGGTCCACATGGAGGGAACCCTAACTAGCTCAGAGGAAGTTTGAACCCTACCATTCTTCTTGGATATTTACCTTAGAAACCACCTCCCAAAACTGTGCCGTCTGTCTCCTGACCAAAGAATGACAGTTGGTGGTGGAAGAAAAGCTTGCTCTTCAGGTCCTGCACCTTACCTAGGCAGCACCCATGGGTAAGCTGGCCCCAAGGGTGTGAGCATGGGAAAGCTGACCTCACAAATTTGTCTGCTATGGGGTGACATGGGCAAGGGAAAGATGTCATCCTCTTGCCTCTTACCACCAATGGCACGAGGGGAGCTGACCCTGAGGTTATCAGAATGGGAAAGCTGTCCCTGACCCTCATGTGTTGCAGCACTTGGGAAAGCATGCCCTGCACCTCACTTGGGCAACACAGTAGGCTCTGGATGTGGGGGTTGCAGGTGAGCCAGCCCAAGTGTATGGAAGAACCAGCCCTGCCTCTGGTCTGCTAGGCAGTGGTGCAGGTAAGGGCAAAATACCCTCCTCCCTTCCCTCATCTCTTGCTGTCTATGGCAGGGAGAACACCAGGACCCCAGTTCATGAGATGCTGGAACTGGTTATGTCTCTCACCTGCTGCAACACTCAGGAGAGTGGGCCCTGCACCTTGCCTGTGTAGGGTAGAACTGGCCCTGGTAGTGGGAGTACTGAGGAGTAGGCCCTGAGGTCATGAGAGCAGGACAGCAGGCAGACTGACTAGCTCAGATATCCCTCAGGCTTTGAATTGGCCCACCCAGCATCCACCCCATTTATGAAATCCTGGAATGCATGAAGGAGCTGGTCCTACAGATCCAAAACTACAGGATCTCCATGACACAGGGCAACAACAGGATATCCGAGAGGAATACCAGTGAGGTTCCAGTATTGATAGAGTAGCAGAAACCAAGAGGCCTGAAAGCAAAGAAGTGTGAACCAAAGAGTATAGTAGGGAACATACTGTGATACACTATACTTTCCACAGCAAGATTCTTTTTCTCTGTTGTGGGGGAGGTAGAGGGCAGATATGAGGAGAAGGGACAATGAAAAGAACTGGTGTGCATGATGTGAAATTCACAAAAATAAAAAAACAAAAAGTTTAAAACATAAAAATTAAAAAATATATATTGCGGCCGGGCAGTGGTGGCAAACACCTGTAATCCCAGCACTCTGGGAGGCAGAGGCAGGCGGATTTCTGAGTTCGAGGCCAGCCTGGTCTTTAGAGTGAGCTCCAGGACTATACAGAGAAACCCTGTCTCGAAAAAAAGCAAATCCAAAAAAAAAGAAAAAATATATATTGCTTTTGCCCTTGTTCCTTACTCTGTCATCAAATGGATGAAGACAAGAGATGTAGAGGTATTCAGTGGTTAGAACACTCATGGGGTCTTCCAGAACCACCTGTAACTCCAGTTTCAGGGAATTCATATAACTAATTAATTTCTTTTTTCAATATATTTTTTATTTACATTTTAAATGATTTCCCCTTTTCAGCCCCCCCCCACTCCCCGAAAGTCACATATGCCCCCTTCCCTCCCACTGTTCTCCCATCCACCCCTTCCCACTTCCCTGTTCTGGTTTTGCCTTATACTGCTACACTGAGTCTTTCCAGAACAAGGGGCCACTCCTCCGTTCTTCTTGTACCTCATTTGATGTGTGGATTATGTTTTGGGTATTCCAATTTTCTAGGCTAATATCCACTTATTAGTGAGTGCAGACCATGATTGATCTTTTGAGACTGGGTTACCTCACTTAGTATGATGTTCTCCAACTCCATCCATTTGTCTAAGAATTTCATGAATTCATTGTTTCTAATGGCTGAATAGTACTCCATTATGTATATATACCACATTTTTTGCATCCCTTCTTCCGTTGATGGATACCTGGGTTCTTTCCAGCTTCTGGCTATTATAAATAGGGCTGCTATGAACATAGTAGCGCATGTATCCTTATTACATGCTGGGGAATCCTCTGGGTATATGCCCAGGAGTGGTATAGCAGGATCCTCCAGAAGTGACGTACCCAGTTTTCTGAGGAACCGCCAGACTGATTTCCAGAGTGGTTGTACCAGTTTGCAACCCCACCAGCAGTGGAGGAGTGTTCCTCTTTGTCCACATCCTCGCCAACACCTGCTGTCTCCTGAATTTTTAATCTTAGCCATTCTGACTGGTGTAAGGTGAAATCTCGGGGTTGTTTTGATTTGCATTCCCCTAATGACTAATGAAGTTGAGCATTTTTTAAGATGCTTCTCAGCCATCCAAAGTATCTTCGGATAACTAATTAATTTCTTTTTTTTTTTTGAGGGATTCTCAGACGCTTTACTGGATATAAGACATGTCAGAAGTTGAGACAATCACAACAAATACTATGGAGGGAGATACTACCTCTCTCCTAAAGTGATTGCTGATATATGCAATTGGTTAAGAAACGTTCAATTTGAACACAGGTCAAGTCTCTACAGCCTGTGGGAACTGGGGCAAACTAAGCTGAGCTTTACTGGGAGACCATCTTCACACAGAAGAGCCTTGCATGCCCGCCTGGCTAATGAAACACACAACGTAACCACATGGGCCGTGAGCCAATGGGATTGCTGGAGGAGGAAGCCAACCATAACCGTTTCTGTGTAAGGAAGGTCCAAGGCCCTCAGATCTCAACACACATAGGATGATCGTGCATATGTCTTTAGTGACATAGTTATCTGTAAAGATATAAATACATATCTTACTTGTTAAGCCTGTGAGGGGTGACACAACCAAGAGCGTTCACCTCCCACTGTCTATTTATGACTCTTGAATTGTCTTGTGGCTGTATTTGTTATTTTGATGTTGCTGAGACAAAACCAACTGACAGATGCAACTTAAGAAAGAAGTGCTGGTTTGAGGGGGATACGAGCTCAATTTGCTTTCTCCCTTGTATTTGATCTGGATGTATTTGGTGGTGCTGCCTACATTCAGGAAGAAAAATTTCTCCTCAGTTAAACATCTCTGAAAATGCCCCTGAAGATAGCCCCCATAAGTGTGTTTCCTAGGTGATTTCAAATCTAGTCAAGTCAATCATGAGGATGACCACCACAACAGGTTTTTCTTTCCCTCTGTTTTCAGATTATGTCTGGGACGCATATATATCCTCAAATCAAGAAAACATCCGCTGATCCTAAGAGGATTTTACAGGAACATTTTTTTTCCACTCTGAGGCTTGTCTTTCTGCCCCAGATCCCAGGACAGGGCTAGCTCATACTTGGCACTTGGTAAATATTTAGCAGCCTAATCAGAAGCTTGATTAAAAGACTGACTGGAGTCAGAGGCGTTTTCAGATCCTTGGCCCTGCTTCCTTGGTTAAGCAGAGCTGGAAGGGACTGCAGCCATGACCTAATAAACACAGGCACCCAGGACACTGGAAGCTTCATGGAGTGGATTAGAATCCCTCGTCCCTAACCAAGCATTCACATGGACAGGGACCCTAGAAAGCACCAGTGAAGGGATCTGGGAAAGAAATCCCTAAAATGACATGTGTTAGTGCACAACTGAGTGATGCCCCCAATGGGCACAATATAGCATAGGGCTATTTGCTGGTAACTCCCACCTGTCCCGTAAAGGCTACCGCTGCACGAGCCAGTATATAGCACTTCCAGAGAGCCCTGCACATTGGCTGAACACAGTGCTGCTGCTGCTGCTGCTGCTGCTGCTGCTGCTGCTGCTGCTGCTGCTGCTGCTCAAGGAATCTGAGGAACAGAGTCCTGGGTGAATGCAATAAGAAGCTGCTGAGTAAAGTATCATAGAGCTCAAGAGGCCAGGGCAGCTGCATAAGCAAAGCTAATGCATCTGAACTCTCTGGGGTCTGTAGACCACAGCCTGATGTGCAGTGCATGCTAAATAAATAGATAGATAAATAAATAAATATATTTATTCTGTTAGTTTATAAACTTTTCTCTCTTAAAAAAAAAAAAAAGAAGCCACTTCTTTCCAAGGGAAATCATGTAAGCAAAATCCAAAATATAATAGAGATTAAAGAGGAATTCCCTGGGGCTGGAGAGGTGCACCTGTGGTTAGGAGTGCTTGCTGCTCTTGCAGAGGACCAGAGTTCAGCTCTCAACCCCCCCACACCCCTTGAGCAACTCATAACTGCCTGTAACCGCAGCTCCAGGGATCTGGCTCCCTCTTCTAGTCTTTAAAAGTACCCAGACACACATTGCAAATGCTCACACAAACACACATGCTCATAAATTTAAAAAATTTTTAAAGAGGAGTTCCCTGAGCTAACTGAAAACCCCATCACCCTCCTGCACCACACACAGGCCTATGAGAGGAACATGGAGCAGCTCAGAGCTGCTTAGAGGGAAGCCCCCTCTCTAATTCATTCCTCCTCAGTTTACAAATAGAACCTGGAGAGCCATGTCTCTGGTGCCATTGCGAGTTCCTGCTAGTAGCTAACCATAAGCCAGGAGAAAGGGGTGATGAGGATAGACACCACGCCCAAACTTGCAAAGGACAGAAGACTCGATGGAAAGTTCCTGGGAACTCTGTCTGGGCACTAAGATGTTCCTATCCAAGCCAAAAGTCACAACCTTCCTTCATCTCCAGAAACACACCGTCATTCGTGTCAATATGCCAGGACCACATGTTAACAGCCAATCATGTCAGCACAATCATTGTCAGCATCTCAGCATCTCTTTCCTCGGGTGCCAGATGGATGGTCACCATGGCTGAGAAGACTCAATCCATCCACGTGGAAGTGGGTCTCCTCACACCTTCGGAAGGGGTGCTGAACATTGCATCTTGCGTGAGTGGCCAGGAGCAAGATCCTAAGGAGCTTTGAGTCCACATGTTTCTTCAGGGAAGCCAAGTTTGAGGTCAGGAAGCTGGAAAGAACAGTCTATTTTTCAGGACAAGGAGAGAGAGCAACATGGAAGGAGCTCGCTCGCCTTGCCTTCCAGGAGCTATTAGGTTTCCGACAGCAACATCTGGATCCAGAACATGGCACCCGCCCACCCCTACCCGCTGAAGCCAGACCTCTCACTGCCGATACTGAAATTCCAAGGCCAGCTGCTCTCCTTCCAGGCCTGACGCTGTTCCAACTTGTGTGTGAGGCAGCCAAGTCACCTACTGGTTTTACGGATCCATGGGTAGGAGAGGAAAAAAAAATCTCACTTCATCTTTATGAAATTACTATAATGTATGATCCTGTAATGAACAACAGATATGTCTCAATCGAAAAAACTTTGTTCAAAAGACAAATAACAAAGAATGACTAAAGATAAGCCCCAGTGGGAAGGTAACCCTGTGCTCTGAAGATAACTTTGATGCCTCATCTCAAACAGAACGACTTTCCTGACCTTCCCATTTTATTGATTTATTTCAGTGTATGTCTGTGTGTGGTGGGTGTGTGCACGAGTGTGCCTGTGTGTGCAGGCACACTCACTCATACATACACATGGAGACCTAAGTTTCACATTTTCTTCCTCAATTGTTCTCCGCCTTATTTTTGAGATAGTTTTTCAAACCTGCAGCATATTATTTTGCAAAGTCTGGCCAGCCGCTGACCCTCAGGATTCACCCTGTGGCCACACCCCCAGAGCTGGAGTTACAGATGTGCACCTCTGTGCCTGGCTTTTATATTAGTGCTGGGGATTTTGACTCGGATTTTCAAGTCTGGACAGCAAATGCTTTACCCACTGAGCTCCTACCTCAGCTCTCTTCTGCTTTTACAGGTGGAACTTGGAAGCTTATAGGAGGGTGTGGTGGGGAAGCGAATGGCCCCCATAGGCTCCTATATTGGAATGCTTGCTCCCCTGTTGGTGGGGCTGTTTGGGAAGGATTAAGAGGTGTGGCCTTACCAGTGACTGCATTCCATGTGTGTTCTTTTGTGACTGGGTTACCTCACTTAGGATGATATTTTCCATTTGCCTAAGAATTTCATGAATTCATTGTTTTTAATTGCTGAGTAGTATTCCATTGTGTAAATATACCACATTTTCTGTATCCATTCCTCCATTGAGGGATATCTGGGTTCTTTCCAGCTTCTGGCTTATTATAAATAGGGCTGCTATGAACATAGTGGAGCATGTGTCCTTATTACCTCTGGGTATATTCCCAGGAGTGGTATGGGGGGGGGGGGTTCCTCCAGAAGTGTCATTCCCAGTTTTCTGAGGAACCATACATGGATGGAATGCAATCACTGATAAGTGGATATTAGCCCAGAAGCTCTGAATACCCAAGACACAATCAACACATCAAATCATTCCCAAGAAGAAGGAAGGGGCCCTGGTCCTGGAAAGGCTTGATGCAGCAATGTAGGGGATTACTAGGACAGAGAAGTGGGAGGGGGTTGATTGGGGAATGGGCAGAGGGAAGAGGGCTTATGGGACTTATGGGGAGGGGGGAACCAGAAAAGTGGGAAAACATTTGGAATGTAAACAAAGAATGCAGAAAAAAAAAAAACCTAAGAGCTAGATAAAATTTTGACAAAGTAAATGCAAAAAAAAAAAAAAAAAGGTGTGTCCTTGGTGATGAGGTATGTCACAGACCACAGGCCTTTGAAGTTTCAAAAGTTTCCATTCAGAGTTTGTTCACTTGCTTGCTCACTCAGTCTTCCTCCCTTCCCACCCCTACCTCATGCTTGAGGACAGACATGTGAGCCTTCAGCTACTGCACCTGCCTAGCTGCTGCCGTGCCCCATGCCATGATGGTTATGGATTGGAACCCTCTGGAGCTGTGAGCCCCAAATAAAGCACTTCTTTCTACAGGTTTCTATAGGTTGCTCTAATGGTGTTTTGTCGCAGCAATAGAAAAGTAACTGAGACAGAGGGGGTGTTGTTACCTAGCTGAGATCATAAAGGTATTGAATGGAATGTTCATTACTAAAATGCCAGCTGGCTCTCTCTCTCTCTCTCTCTCTCTCTATCTATCTATCTCTATCTCTATCTCTATCTCTTCTCCTCTCCTCTCCTCTCCTCTCCTCTCCTCTCCTCTCCTCTCCTCTCCTCTCCTCTCCTCTCCTCTCCTCTCCTCTCTTTCCCAGTCCAACAGGTTTTTCTTTTCATACATACATTATTAATTCTTTGAGAATTCCATACAATGAGATAAATTTATCTCTATCAACATAAAATGAAGCCTTTTCATTTATATTTTAGCTCTGCTTTTGTCTGCTCTTCCTTCCTTCCTCCCTTCCTTCCTTTCTTTCCTTTCTTCCTGTTTTCCTTTTAGCTCTGTGTCTAGCCTATAGATTCTCATCAAGCATTTGTTAAATGGAAGCTGTCATTTGAACAAGAATGGCTCCTAGGGACTCATAGATTTAAATGCTTGACCCACAGTTAGTGGAACTTTTTGAGAAGAATTAGAATGTGTGTCCTTGTTTAAATAAACGTGTCATTTGGGGTACACAGCGTCTCTCTCTCTCTTTTCTCCCTCCTCCCTCCCTCCCTCTTTCTCTCCCCCCTCCCTTTCTCACCTCCATCCCTCCTTCCCTTTCTCTCTCCCTCCCTCCCTCCCCCACCTTGAATCTGTGGATCAGATTTGAGCTCTCAGCTTCTGCTCTAGTGCCTGCCTTCTACCACACTCTCCATATGATGGTCGGTCATGGACTAACCATCTGAAACTGTAAACAAGCCCCCAGTTAAATGCTTCTTCCCTTGATTATGTTATTTTTTCTTAGCAATAGAACAATAGCTTAATAAGAAGCTGAGGCGGGGGGGGGGGTCAATCTTTTTTATTTGTTCTTAAATTCAGTGGGTTTTTTGTTTTTGGGAAAATTTTGCATCTAACTTCAAGGATATCCATCTGTAATTTGATTGGTTGTTGTGTGCCCATCTGCTTTGGTATCAGGGTAATAATAGCTTCATGTTAATAGCTTGGTAATGTGCCCTTTCTATTTTATGGAATAATTTGAATTGGTATTAGCTCTTCTTTGAAAATGTGGCAAAATTCATCAGTGCATCTGTCTAAGCCTGACAGATTAATTTTTAGATAGGAGATTTTTAACTCTGCTTCAGTCTCGGTATGGTATAGATGCTTCAACTGTTTAGTATGACCTTACTCTAATTTTGGTAGGTCCTATACATATAGAAATTCATTCATTTCTTTTAGATTTTCCAACCTAGTAGAATATATGTTTCCAGGTCAGATCCAACAGTTTCCTAAACCTCACTGGATCTGTTATATTTACCCTTTCAGCTCTTATTTTTTGAGATTTCTCTCTCTTTCTTCCATTAACTTTGACTAAGAGATTGTCAACTATCTTTTTGAAGAGCTTTTTGTTCCATTGATTCTTTGTGTATTTTTCCATTTTATTAGTTTCTGTTCTAATCTTATGACTTTATCTCTGCCTATTGATTTAGGGTTTAGATTGTTCTTTTTCTGGGAACCTAACATGCATCATTAAGTTATTTATTTTCAACTTCTCTGGTTTGTTTATTTGTTTGTTTGTTTGTTTTAAGCACATTGCTGTTTTGCCTGCATGTATTTCTGAATGAGGGTGTCAGAGCCCCTGGCACAGGAGTTACATATAGTTGCAAGCTGCTGTGTCGGTGCTGCTCCATGTAGGACCTCTGGAAGAGCAGCCAGCGCTCATAACCACTAAGCCAGCTCAGCAGCCCCGCTCTGATTTCTTAATGTAGGCACTTGAGGCCATAAATTTCTCTCTTAGAACAGATTTCATTGGATCCCAAAAGTTTTGATACAATGTTTATATGTTCATCATTTGATTATAGGGTTTATTTTATTCTTCAGCTGAGAAAACAAGAAAGATTATTTATTGTGTACAAGTTACATTGGGCCACCATTGAGAACAGAATTACCCCATGCCAGAAGTTCACGGCAGAGGGTTAATGGAGGCTGTTTGGATTGTAAGAAAGACAGCCTTCAGAGGTGGTCTCTGCAATATGGTGAAGTTCCAGCTCTAGTGAGACATATTATCACTAGCATACAGTTCAGCTCCAGCATGCCGGCCTCCAACATCCTTTATTTTTGCTTCCTCAGCCTCCACAGATGCAAAAGCTAGTCTACTTAGACCTCTGCCTCCTCTTTCTTCTCTTGCACCTCAGCTTTATTAACTTCTGCATCCATCCTGCATTATTAACTTCCTCTCATGGCACAGAAGTCTCATAGAAGAAGGCACTAAGACAGAGTGAGACTAAAAATATTATTTCCTTCCAGCTTCCTTCCAAAACCTATTTTTCATTTGGTGGCATGTTATTTAATCTCCATGAGTTTGTATATATTCTGGTTTCTCTTGCTGCAGATTTGTAGTTTTATTCCATGTAACCAAACATAATACAAAGAATAATTTCAATTTTTCCATATTAGCTGAGACTCACTTTGTGCCCTAATATATTATCTATTTCGGTGACAGTTTCATAGACTCCTGAAAAGAATATGTGTTCTATAGTACTTAGATACAATGTTCTAATATATGTGTTTTAAGTTCATTCGATCTATTGTACCATTTAATTTACATATCCCTGTTATTTTTTGTTGGCATGTCCTGTCAATTAGTGAGTGTGGGTATTGAGGTCATCTACTATTGTTTGTGCTAAGGCTAACCTGTGGCTTTACTGCTTTGTTTATATGAAGCTGTGTACATGACAAATATGCTTAGAATTATAGTATCCCTCTTGGTAGATTGTTCTTTAACCAGTATAAAGCATCTGTATTTATTTTTTCTAGCTAGTTTTGTTTTTGAAGTCTACTTTTTTCAGATACTAGAACTGTGATACTTGCCAATTTCTTTAGCATAATTTTTTAATGTTCCACTCCAAGATAAAATCTGTCTTTTGTAATGAGGAGATTTAATTGGAAACGACAAATAGTTGGTTACTGGTTCTTTTATAATTCAGTCCGAAAGTCTCCATCTTTTAATTAGGATAATAGAGGCTATTAATATTCATAGTTATTATTGAAAGGTGTTTGTTTTCCTTTTCACTTGGATTAGTTTGTTTCTTTTAATTAAGACAATAGAGACTATTAATATTCATAGTTATTATTGAAAGGTGATTGTTGCTTCTTTTTCTCAATTGTTTAACTACTATTCTAGTATGGTTTATTCTTTCCTATGGTCTTGTGGGTGGATTTGTTTTTCCCTTCAATCTAAAGAATTCTTTCAATATTTTCCGTAAAGCTGATTTAGTAATTAATTCTTTTAGCCTATTGTTATCATGAAAAGTTTTCCCCCCTTTAACTATGGCATGTAGTTTTGTTGGGTATAATAGTCTGAGTTGGAAGTTGCTGTCTTTAGAACTTTAAATAGATTTGCCCAGGTCCTCCTGACTTTAGATGACTAAACTGACTGACTTTATTTAGGTGAATAATATGCTGTTAATCAATGAGCCTGCTTTTATATGTGACTCAGTGTCTCTCTCTTGCTGCTTTCAATATATTTTTCTTTGTTCTACATATTTAGAGTTTTAATTATAATATGATGAGGCTAGGATTCTTCCCGATCTTGTCTGTTTATTCACCCTCATCAGTGTTATCATCATGTTTCCTAATCCAGGGAATCTTGTTTGATTCTTGGGGGTGGGGTTGAAACAAAGTCTCTCTATGTAGCCCTAGATGTCCTGAAACTCAGCATGTATACTCTGCTGGCCTTCAGTTCTCACAGATCTGCCTGCCTCAGCCTCTTATGTGTTTCAAGTGCTGAAATTACAATATTTTAACCTTTTAAAAACTGTTTTCTAAGCCATTAAACCTAAGTTGTCCTCCTTCCTGCTTTTGATCCATAGACTTGGAGGTTTTGTTTGGTTTTTGTTGTTTTTTGTTTTCTTTTGTTTTAGATCTGTATATAGCTTGGAACTCCAACTGGTATATTCTTATTATCTTTGTAGTCATTCAACTGATCCAGTTCCTCCACCTTATCTTCAAGTTCTGCTGTCCCATCCTTTCATGATCCAGTCTATTGGTAAGACTCATCAAAGATGCGTTTTTTTCAATTGACTATTTTTCATTTCCAGAACTTCATATTGGTTTTTGTTCAGCATTTTGATCTCTTTATCTAATTCTTTCATATTTCACATTGCCTTCCTTATTTAATTCACATGTTTGTGGTCTCGATGGGAAGTTTTATTTTCTTCTTTGACTTATCTGAATGTATCACTATATAATCATATATAAATAATCATTCTTTTGAGTTCTCAGTCTGGGGTTTCACATAACTCATTATCACTAGATGCCATTACTATAGGGTTAGTGACCTGAGAAAGAATGTGTTGTCTTGCTCTTGTGTGCTTCTTGTGTCACTGAGTTGGTATTTACACAGGTGACAATGGTGTTCTTGGTTTATTTTTGTCAGCTCTATTCTTTCATTTGGAGTATTTTCAGTGTTCACATAGGACCTTGAAGCAGTGGGGTTGAGTTTGTAGTTCAAAAAAAATAGTACCTCTGTCTAAGATAGTAGCTCTCAATCTGTCTAGTTCACCACCCCTTTGGGCATCATGCATCAAATATCCTGCATATTAGATATTTACATTACCATTCATAACCGTTGCAAAAATGCACGTTTGAAGTAGCAACAAAATAATTTTATGGTTGGGCTCATCACAACATGAGAGGGTCACAACATAAAGGGTCACAGTATTAATCAGTTAGTTAAATAATTATTTAATTAATTAAAACCAATTAGGAAAGTTAAGAGCTGCTAGTCTGGGAGCGAAGTGTACCTTGTGAACATTCTATATTATTCCTTGCATGGACTATAAACTGGAATAACAGCCACAGCTAGTTATAATACCACTGTGCAGATGCCGTACTTGCCAACTATAACACTGGGCCACTTTGGCTTTGAACAGTCGAAGGATAAGCAACCAAGAATAAAATGGAGTTTACTTGGTGTTTAGTTAATAAGATCAGGAGTGAAAGATGTTAGATGTTAAGGATAGTGATTATTGGATAAAATTTGAAAAGAAAAATGGTAAAGAAGTCAAAAAAAGAGGTTAGGATACTGATAGGGTTTATCATATCAGAGACAACGCTATGGGAGATTATAACCAATAATTAGAGGGAGAGGTAATAAGGATGAATTAAGAAAGAAAAGACTTGGGCATAAGAAGAGGAGCATATGAGATGTGGCTGGAGATATAGCCATAGACTGGATTATTATGGATTTTCTCAGTAATAAACTGAGAGACAATCAGCAGACATAAAACCTTATTAAGCAATATACAAACAAATGCAAACCCCATCATGGGACGATAGAGGGAGGACTGAATGCTATAAAATAAGAAATTAAAAAGAGTATTTATGAAGTGGATTTCTGGCACCGTCATACCAAGTTGAAAAATAAATTCTCAGATTCTTCTGGATCCAGCAGGCTTCCTGTGGTGCTGCGCCAGGTCCCTCTTTTATACCCTTTCTCTGTGCCAGGCACTGTGCTCTGAGTCGCGGACCTTTACACCAAATCAATAGAGCAGGTTTTATTGTATTGTTGAGAAACCCAAGGCAAGAGAGGACTGAGTGACCGTTCCCAGAATCACACGGCTGATAAAAGAGAGCCAATGGGGCTAGGATGACAGCCTAGTCAGTAAAGTTTAAGGCATGCACAAAGACCTGAATGCAAAACCTACACCCCTCTTGGAGGAAACGAGGCAGGCATCGTGTGTCTCTGTAATGAGGCGCAGGGGAGGCTGAGCCTGGTAGCCTTGAAGCTTGTTCACCAGCCAAACTCGGTGAGTCCCAGGCCACTGAGATGCTGTCATATTTGAAGGGGCGTGGTCTGACACTTGAAAACCCCTGAGCTTGTTCTTTGAGCATATATACATACATACATACATACATACATACATACATACATACATACAGGCACATGCCGATTCACACTGTACAACATACAAGCATATACGCGTACACATATTTCATATTCACCCACAAAACAGAACAGGGGTTCCAGGCTCCTAAGTGAGTTCTTTCAGGGTGCACGGTGCGCCACAGACTGAGGCAGAGCGAGGCATGAATAGGCTGACACTCTACATGCTATTTTGTAATATTTTTCACACAGGTAAGGGCCTCAGAGTTCCAACCTGCAGGCTGGAACAGTGTGAACCCAGCCTGCTCCGTTCCATCACTCCTCCTTCTGATGTCCCCCTAACCCCTGTCCATGGAGCCGAAGCACATTGCCCTCCTGGGAATCCTTTCCCTCCCCTCCAGTTTACCTTCCCTCTGTCACTCAAGCCTGCTTTACAAACCAGGAATGTAGACAGATCCCTGAGGAAGACTTGGAACAAATTGTTAGGTGAAGTGAGAATAATTATAGCAGTTAAAAATAGTAGTGGATTTCTATATTATTAGCGTTCTATAGTATTAGACTTCATTTTTCTATTTGTTTGTTGGAGTGATTGATTTTCATTTAAAAATGTTGTATAATATATTTTGAGAATGGTTCCCCCTCACCCATCTTCCTCCAGCTTTTTTCTACCTCCCTACCTGCCGAACTCTCTCTCTCTCTCTCTCTCTCTCTCTCTCTCTCTCTCTCTCTCTCTCTCTCTCTTTCTCAACAAACAAAAAACCCAGGCTGGAGACATGTCTACGTGGTTAAGAGCACTGACTGCTCTTCCAGAGGTCCTGAGTTCAATTTCCAGCAACCACATTGTGACTCACAACCTTCTCTAATGGGATCTGATGACCTCTTCTGGTGTGTCTGAAGATAGCTACAGTGTAGTTATATACATAAAATAAATCTTTTTTTAAAAAAATCACAAAAAGCGAAACTATTAAAAAATAAAGAAAAAATTAAAAACCCATGAAACACCAATAAGACAAAAAAAATCCCTTAAAACAAACAAAAAGTCTAAAATAAAATAAAATATATAGAGTATGCTTTGAGTTAGCCAGCTGCTCTTGGGCACAGGGATGTGTTAGATATACCCTGGAGAAATTATATATATACACACATACATATGTGTGTGTGTGTGTGTGTGTGTGTGTGTGTGTGTGTGTGTGTGTTCTATTGGAGAAATTTTAATTTTCCTTTGTCTGTGAATATCTATTGGAAATCATTTTTTGATTACTGATAGGACCCCATATCCACTTGTCTGTCTCAGTGCTGGGATCCCATGTGTGCAGGTCTTGTGTGTGTTGTCATGGTCTCTGTGAGTTCATTGTTATGCAAATGCTTATCCTTGTCATTTGCACGAGGAGACAGCTCACTGGACCCATCCTGGCAGCCAGTCCTCTAATCTTCCACACAACCTTACTTGGTCTCTATTTGCGAGCATGCCCTGGCTCCTTCGAATGTCAGCCTTAGCAAAACAGTCAACAACAGAAATGCTACTCACTGAACTCCAAATCCTCTATAGTTGAAAAATGGGATGCAGGTCAGTTGTGGCGAAACACTCTTGTAATCCCAACTCGTGGGAGGAAGATAGTGAGCAGGAGTTCTAGGATTTTCACCTATAGCCTGGGCTACATTCCATTAGACCCTACCTCAAGAGAGAGATGGGAAGAAGGGAAGGGAAGGGGAGGAGGGGAGGAGATGAGGAGAGGAGGAGAGGAGGAGAGGAGAGGAAAGTAGAGGGGAGGGGAGGAGAGGAGAGGAAAGAAGAGGGGAGGGGAGGAGAGGAGAGGAGAGGAGAGGAGAGGAGAAAGGAATAAATGAAATAAAGAAGAAAGGAAGGAAAATACACAGTGTTACCACTTCTACAGAAACAAGAAGATGGAGGTTCATTGACAGGAAACCCAGGTTGCTGCTCTGAGGTTGGCTTACCTAGCTCAGTGGTTCTAAACCTGCCTAATGTTGCCACAATTCAATACCGTTACTTATATTGTAGTGATCCCCCACCATTAAATTATTTCCATTGTGACTTCACAACTGTAATTTTTCTACTGTTATGAATCATAATGTAAATATCTGTGTTTTCCAATGAGCTGAGGTGACCCTATGAAAGAGTTGGTTGGTAACCCCCCACCCCAGGTAAAGCACTACTAATATAGCTGTGTGGCTTTGGGTGAATCATTTTACCTCTCTGGTCATCAACTTCTTTACCCATCAAATCATGTACAGAACTAGATCAGCCCTGGCCCCTAAAACACCGAAGTCCTATTTTCTTAGGACCTACTAAGGAAACAACCAACTTGATAGTATTTCCTCCCATCAATTCTTTTGTCCAATCATTAACCAGGAGAATGTTTCTGCAACCTAACAGCAAAGTTCACTTAGAGGGAAAAAAAAGAGCATTTGGGGGATAGCAGACATGATTGGACATCTTTGGGGACTAAGCCTGGGTTGTTCTTAGTTTCACAGCAACAGGAAATCTTCAGGATTGTCCCAGAAACAGCAAACTTTTAGAACAAACACCTTCGGTGAGTACAAAACTGTCAGCTGGCTGAAGCCAAAAGATGAATCTACTTTTTGAAATTGGGTTTTTCGTTTGTTTTCTTATGAAATTTGGCTCAACTGCTTGCTTTTCTCTCTTCCTTATGTAATCTTGTGGGATGTGGTATCACAACCATAAGTGATTCACAGAAATCTGGGGGGGAAAGTCAGTAAGTACAGTGGGCAAACTTAAGATGGAATGGGAGGTTTTACATGAGATGTAAAAGAGAAGCGTATTGCACATGGGTTGTGGCTGCACTGGTGGTTAATTCCCACAGTTGTTGTCTGACTCTGTCTTGTGATCCGGTTTCTCATGCTGGATGCACCAGAAAGAGTTATACCCGTCACCACTGTAGTGCATTTTCCCAGAAGTCTTAGAAAGATACCATGGTCTTAGTGATTCCACAGGCAGTTGAAGATGGCCGCTTTCATTTCCTGCCTAAAGAAACTTAGAAAGCTTCCTCTTTGTCCCCAAATTCCTTATTTTCAATATGCTTGTCCGTGCTGCCTCTGACTCCTGTGTGTTCATTAAACTCCCTTTATAAAACATAAATACTTTCCTCCCAAAGCCCACACAGGAAAATACAAGTAACCCCAGCTGGGGTTAGTCACTAAGTGAACAATAGGAGGTCCTTAATAAAATTGATTTAACTAAATTTATTTTTAAGGTAGTAGATAGGTGTGATGAGGTTTCTCAGAAGCAGCCAAATTATCTTTTTCTAAAGCCTATTCAATGACACATTCATGACACAACTAAGCTTCCCAGGAAAGCATGGAGACTTTTGTGTTCACTCAAAAACTATAGACTTCCAAGCACCATGCTGGGCTGCTAAAGTTACACATAGATAATAAGTCTACTTATCCTTGTGTCTGGCCATGTATACAGTGACAGGGACATAAAACCCATTTGAAAGGCATAAACCAAAATGAGAGCTACTCTTAAGATATAAGGGCTTTGTTCTAGGTCCAACAGCAAGAAATTTCCAGAACAAAGATTTCCTCACAAGTCTGAGTTCAGAGTACTCCTAAAGACACCCTACAGCTTTTGTAATTGGAAAGTTTTGACCAGGCAAAGTAAGGAAAAGAAACGTCCTACTCTGAGGTTCTGTTGTTGGAGGGATAGGCTGAGTTGATCCTGTAGGAACTGGTGAATGGGCGGTAGAAGAGAGAGAGATTTCCAAGCAGAGTCCATGAAAGGAGAAGTCCTACAGGTCAGCTTTAAAATTCTCCCTGTCATGGTTGGAGAGATGACTCAATGGTCCAGAGCACTGGCTGTGCGTCCAGAGGAACCAGCTTCTTTTTCCGGCACCCACATGACAGCTCACAACTGTCTGTAACTCCAGTTCCAGAATATCCGACCCTTCACACAGACATGTATGCAAGCAAAATACCAACACACATATAAAACAATAAATCATTAAAAATGAAAGTTCCCCCTGTCAGCCCCGAAGGATGTCTGACCCAGGGATGCCTTCAAGAGGGTTAGCCCTCAAAAAATGTCTAACTTATTCTTCCTTCACTTTTGCTCAGAATCGTTACAACATCCTCTTAGACATGTTACCAGTGATAGACATTCACTCCCTGAAAAACTTGCAATTTCAGTGATGATGCTTTGAACTCTAGTTCCTTAGGTGTAGCTAAGTCTCAAGTGGTTCTCAAGATCTTTGGCTTTTCCTTGCATTGTGGCTCATATTATTTACCTTGTTAATCTCACTTCACCACAGGTCCCAAGAAACAGTCCTTTCTCGGTTTTCTATTTGTGGATTAGGGATGTGGCTAAATTGGTTGGTTGGATGACATGGAGGCTGGAGGATCAGGAATTCAAGGGCACTCTTGGCTACATAGTGCCCAAGGCCAGCCTGGGATGTGTGAGATACTATTTAAAAGAAAATCTGTTAGTTCTGAATTTACTGATGACTGTCTGATGGCAGTCTGGGGGTTGATTATACAGAACATAACCTAACCCAGCTGATTAGTTCTCTCTTTGTGCCTCTACAATCCTCCCCTCAAACATCCCCTGTGCCTTCTGCAGCAATGAACAGAATTTCCTCTCTGTTCAGACACAGCTAGACCTTACACCCTGAACCTCAGGGTGGATTTGCCAATGGCTGTTTCCTGCACCAAGGTGAGTCTCTTCAGAAAGTCTTTTCTGATCAATTACTATAACTAGAAAGTTTCCTCCTGTTCTCTGGTTCAATACTGAGATCAAAGACAAAGATCACTACTTATTATCTGCAAAATTTCTTTGGCAAAATAAAAAACAGGGCCTATGAGGATAACTACGTCAGCATACTGGATGTGAGCAAGCCTGATTGGTATCTAGAATCCACATACAAAAGGTCACAGACACAGTAGTGGTACATGTTTTTAATCCCAGAGCTGAGAAGGCAGAAAAGGAGACTCCTGAGGTTCACTGGCCAGGCAGCCCAGCCACAGTAGCAATCTTTAGGCCAATGAAAGGCCCTGTGTCAAACAGAACCAAGGTAGACAGTTCCTGAGGAACAACAGTGGAGGCTGATCGCTAGCATCTGTGTTCTCACACGTGTACCCAAACATGCATGTACACATGTAATACATGGATGGATGGATGGATGGATGGATGGATGGATGGATGGATGGATGGATGGATGGATAGATAAAGTCTAACCTAGAATGCTATAGAGGATATTTTTATTCTGCCCCAGGAGTTGTATGCAAGAATTCCTTCATTCTAAGTTCCCCAAATTCCTCAACACTTCTGTTTAGACAGCAGATGTACTCATCTCTCAGGTAAGGAAACATCCAGGGATCTAATTCCATTCTACCTTGAACTACATGGGGTCATTCAATGAACATGTTTTGACTCAGGAAGCTTCAAAAGTTTATGCCTAAGTTTAAATACCAACTTCTTTTCAAATCTTCCCAGCTATAGAATCCAAAGTGAGGTAGCTTCTCCATTCCTTGATTTCTTTATCTGTAAAATGGCACACACACACACACACAGAGAGAGAGAGAGAGAGAGAGAGAGAGAGAGAGAGAGAGTAGAACTTCCCATTTTGATTGTCACTGTAAAGAGAAAAGATTCCATGACAGCACATGACAGAGGGGAGGGGAAGGCTCCTCTAGATTGGGAGGAATAAGAAGACTGATCAAGGAACTACTACTATTTAACCCGTCTTCTTTTCATAAAGCCAAGGGAGTGGGGCTGCCCTAGGGTGGCTCTTCTTACCGCAATCAACCTAGCCAAGATGAGCCTCTCATAGGTATGCCCAGAGGCTTGTCCCCTATGTATTTCTAGAACATGTCAAGTTGAAAAGCAAGATTAACCATCACATTTGAGTATTAATATGGATTTGAAGCCCAGTTTATCTGCATCTGAGAGTTGCAATTTTGTCATACTATTCTCTTTCAACCATTGTGAGGATTTCACTGACTTTGACCAATAGCTATGGTCAAAAATTAGCCCCAGGTGCTAAAAGACAGCTTCACAAATAATTAGCAGAAAGGCCTTCTCTGGATTCAGCACATATGCACTCTTTTATAGGATGTTGAGACCTACCACTCATAACTACCTTCAGAAAGGAGCACACAGCTAAAATTGCTGACACAAACACCTAGGGCAGTTTAAATTTAGTCTTACCAGCTGCAAACAGGACCAGAATGGGACCATTCCACACAGGCCTAGGTCAGTAACTGCTAAAAATTTTGCCACAGAGGCCCAGTGGGAGACAATTCTAGTGAGACACTGTCTCAACCTCCTCTCCTTTCTTTTGCCTCCTCTCCTTTTTCCTCCAAGCATCCATCCCTAATACCAAACTCTGCTCACAGCAAGCTTTGGTAATTTGACTGTTCCCATCTTAGCACAAAACCCCTCCATCCACACATGGTTACAAATTGTGCTCACTGTGGTGGCGACTATGGTAGACATAGCTTCATCAGCTTTTATCTCTATGCTGATTTTTAGGTTGATTTACACTGATGAATGAATATACCATTGGATGGCAAGGCTTATATTGTTGATGATTGATCCCTGCTGTCCTCTCTCAAGAACAAATTGCCAAGAAGTACTGATTGGCGGATCTAGAAACATACCATCTTCGGCTTGTTGACTTTACCACTTGTTGTTATACGGAGAGAGAAAACTTACCTTCTGAACAACTTACTGCCCTGGTGGCACTTCTCCACTGAGATTGAAAACATTGTAGTCTAGGTTTAAAATGGCCACCTGGTCCTCAGGTGGCGATGCTGAGCTGTGATTATATTACAAGAACTTCTTACATAGCCTTTGATGAAGTCATACCTGAATGGGCGAGGTCTAACGGAAGGAAGTGGGTCATTGGGAACTTGACTTTTTAAAGGTCTTTCTTGCTCCCTCCCCTCTCTTCATCTTCCTCTCTATCCTTCCCCTCTCTCCCTTCTGTACACCGCCAAGGGAGCCAGTATGCTCTACCACATGCCCTTAATGTGATGTTCTGCCTCACAATGCAGTCCCACAAGCAACAAATGACCATGCATTGAAGTCCCTGAAACTAAGTCAGACTAAATCTTTCCTCTTGTATGTCTTTTCTCTCAGTTACCGTGCCACTGTGACACGTGACTGTTACAGACATATTCTTGGGCTCCTTAGCAACTTTGACTTGCCCTCTAAACATAGCTAAGTTGTCCCTGAACTTCTACAGAATTTTCCATCTGATGATCCCAGGATGCTTTCAGAAGCGCTCAGATTCGCTGGTACCTGTCATATCCTATAGCCATGATTAAAAGCTCAGAGCCTGACAGCGCTTCTAGAAGCTGTCAAAACTATTCTTCTGCCCCTCAAGAAGGATTCACCACCAACTCCTGCACATAATATTCCTTTCCAATGAAAGAAAAAGTCTTCATTTTCTTCACTATTCCAGCTCACCATGATCCCACCATATGGCCACAAGCTACTCAAACGCTCTAGCCATATAGGGGAGCTGCCCTCCCCCTACACCCACTTTTCCTCCCTGACAGCTAATACCTGCCCTTTGCCTTCTTCTGTGTCAGAACTACACCCATTATTCACAGACTCACTGGTATTTCTTCCAAATTCCTGAAGCTGTCAGTGACTCATTCTCTCTTGTCATCCAGGACCGTCACTGTGCTGTACATGGTGCTCCACATGAAATTCCTGTTAGTTGTTCTCTGACACAAAGTGTCATCAAGGGGCTCCAAAGATGTCATTTGATGGCCCAGAGGCAAACCTGATGGTCTCCAGTTTTATAACTGGCAGGGTTAAATTAGATAAACTGCTTGGCCCCTCTTGGGGGGAAGCCAGGTGCCTGGGTCATAGGACTTTCATTTGGGTAAGGGGGCATCATGTCCCTAGCTACCCAGGCCTTTCTTAGAGGGATCTGGTTGAACTTTCCCACCAAAGTGTTATTGACACACACAGTCCTTCAAGGCAGGCCTCTTACTGTAGTGTCCTTACATTCCTCGGGAATCAGTTAAAACCGATCATTCACTCAGATGAATAGAAACTCAGAAGGCTGCTGTGAGAAAAATACTATGCATCTTCCTGGCACTGAGAAAGTTGTACAAAGTAGCACAATTCTAGAAATTGCATTCAATGTCCTAGCTTCATAGCTGCTGTGGTTAATCTTCATTGTCAATTTGACTAGGTTTACGTTCTTCCTGGAAACATACCTTTGGGTGTTGGTATGAGGGTTTTTCCACAGAGGTTTGACTAGGGTGGGAAGACCTCTGTGGTGGTTTGAATATGCTTGGCCCAAGGAGTGGCACTATTAGGAGGTGTGGCATTGTTGGAATAAGTAGATGTGGCCTTTTGGAGGAAGTGTGCCACAGTAGGGGTAGGCAATGAGACATTCTTCCTAACCACTTGGAAACCAGTCTTCTAGTGACCTTCAGAGGAAGAGGGAGAACTGTCAGCATCTCTTGAACCATACCTGCCTGGACGTTGCCACGCTCCCATCTTGATGATAATGGTTTGAACCTCTGAACCTGTTAAGCCAGCCTCAATTAAATGCTGTCCTTAAAAGGTTGCCTTGGTCATGGTGTCTGTTCGTAGCAGTAAAACCCTAACTAAGACAACCTCTCTAGAATGTTGGTGGTACCATGCCATAGGCTAGGATCTCAGACTGAACAGAGAGAAAAAGTTGCACACCAGCATCCATTTCTTTCTACTTTCTGATTGTAAATGCAACGTGACCAGATACCTCAAGCAAGCTCCTGCTACCATGCCTTCCCTCCATGACAGGCTATATCCTTGACCTGGGAGCCAAATGAATCCCTTTCTTCCTCAAGTTCTTCTTGTCAATCATTTGGTCATATCAGTGGTGGAATGGAGATATGTTATTTCCAACCCATTTGTGGTAGTCAAGCTTTTCAGCTATACAACAAAATACCTGAAATAAACAATTTATACAAATACAAGGTTTGTTATGGTTCATGGTTTCAACCCACTGTTGTTTGTCCTGTTACTGTTGTTTTGTGGGCACATAGTTAACAAGGAAGAAGTCTATGACAGAGGATGACTGTTTTGGGTTTGTTTTTTTATTTTATTTTATTTTATTTTTTCTTGAAAAAGGAAGTAAAAACATTTTATGATAAAATTGAAGATTTACATGGAAAATATTTCTGATAAAATTGAAAAAATATAGAGAAACACATTAAAATTGACAATTTTCATGGAAAAAGAGTAAAATGGTAGACATAAAGAACATTGCTAAATTAATTGAAAAACGAAGTAGAAACATTTTATGATAGAATTGAAGATTTACCTGGAAAAATATTTCTAATAAAATTCTTGAAAAACATAGAATAACATGGTAAAGTTGAAAATTATCATGGAAAATTACAGATTAAATGATAGGCATAAAAATGTTTCTAAGTTGATTGAAAGTGGAATTATAAACATTTTCTGATAAAACTGAAGATTTACATGGAAAATATCTCTGATAAAATTGAAGAAATATATAGAAAAATATGTTAAATTGACTGTTTCATAGAAAATTATACAGATAAAATGGTAGGCATAAAAATATTTCTAAGTTAATTGAAAGTGGAATTATAAATATTTTCTGATAAAATTGAAGATTTACATGGAAAATATCTCTGATAAAATGATAAAATTGAAGAAATATATAGAAAAACATGTTAAAATTGAAGACTATCTTAGAAAATTATACAGATAAAATGGTAGGCATAAAAATATTTCTAAGGTAATTGAAAGTGGAATTATAAACATTTTCTGAAAAATTGAAGATTTACATGGGAAATATCTCTGATAAAATTAAAAAATATGTAGAAAAACATGTTAAGATTGAAGGTTATCATGGAAAATAACACAAATAAAATGGTAGACATAAAAGCATTACTAAATTAATTGGAAGAGGAATTACAAACATTTTCTGATAAAATTGAAAATTTACATGAAAAATACTTCGGTTAGTCCATGCCTTTTAATTGAGGAATGCTTAATTGGGATGTTAAGAAATATCAAGGAATAGTGATTGTCATTCCCTGATATTTTTGATGTTATTTTTTATGTTTGTGTGGTTACTTTCTTTTGGGTTTGTTGGAAGATTACTTTCTTGCTTTTTCTAGGGTGTAGTTTCCCTCCTTGTGTTGGCGTTTTCCATCTATTATCCTTTGTTGGGCTGGATTTGTGGAAAGATATTGTGTCAATTTGGTTTTATCATAGAGTATCTTGGTTTCTCCATCTATGGTGATTGAAAGTTTTGCTGGCTAAAGCAGTCTGGGCTGGCATTTGTGTTCTCTATGGGTCTGTATGACTTCTGCCCAGGATCTTCTAGCTTTCATAGTCTCAGGTGATAAGTCTGGTATAATTCTGATAAGTCTGCCTTTTCCCTTACTGCTTTTAAAATTCTTTCTTTGTTTAGTGCATTTTGTGTTTCTATTATTATGTGCCTGGAGAAATTTCTGTTCTGGTCCAGAGTTCTGTAGGCTTCTTGTATGTTCATGGGGATCTCTTTCTTTAGATTAGGGAAGTTTTCTTCTATGATTTTGTTGAAGATATTTATTGGCCCTTTAAGTTGTAAATCTTCTCTGTCTTCTATACCTATAATTGGTTTGGTCTTCTCATTGTGTCCTGGATTTCCTGGATATTTATGTTGCAAGCTTTTTGCATTTTGCATTTTCTTTGACTGTTGAGTCAATGTTTTCTATGGCATCTTCAACACCTGAGATTCTTTCTTCTATCTCTTACATTCTGCTGTTAATGCTTGCATCTATGACTTCTGATTTCTTTCAAGGTTTTCTATCTTCACAGTTGTCTCCCTTTGTGATTTCTTCATTGTTTATACTTCCATTTTTAGATCCTGGATGATTTTGTTCAGTCCCTTCACTTGTTTGTGTTTTCCTGTAATTCTTTAAGGGATTTTTGTGTTTCCTCTTTAAGAGTTTCTACCTGTTGACCCATGTTCTTCTGTATTTCTTTAAGGGATTTTTGTGTTTCCTCTTTAAGGGCTTCTACCTGTTGACTCATGTTCTCCTATATTTCTTTAAGGGAGTTATTTATGTCCTTCTTAAAGTTCTCTATCAGCATCATAAGATACAGTTTTAAATCTAACTCTTGCTTTTCTGGGGTGTTAGGGTATCCAGAACTTGCTGTGGTGGGAGAACTGGGTTCTGATGTTGCCAAGTAGCATTGGTTTCTGTCGGTAGGGTTCTTGTGCTTGCCTTTAGCCATCCAGTTATCTCTCCTGTTAGTTGGTCTTCCTGTCTCTGGCTGGACCTTATCCCTTCTGTGGGCCTATAAGCCTGTGTCCGTACTCCTGGACAGGAGACCAATTCTCTCCTGGAAGGGTCTGTACACAGGCCATGGAGCTGCTTGGCTCCTTGGTGTAATTGGCATCAAAAAGACTCCTATCCCAGCAGTTCCACTTATCATATGCCCTGGTGCACTTCTACCTGTTCCCCTCCAGAGAGAAGGCAGAGATCTCACCTCTGCTCTCAGAAGTGAAAGCTCTGCTGGGAGATCACCCTCTCCTGGCAGGCCGTGCACTGAAGGCTATGGAGCCTTCTGGCTCCCTGGTGCAATTGGCAGCCAGAAGACTCCTGTCCCAGCAGCTCCACTGATTGTATGCCCTGTGAGCTCCTAACTGTGAGGATGACTATTTGTGGGTCTGGCATTATGCACATAAAGCCAAGTACAACTGTGTGATCCTTAGGCTAACAATTCATAGACATGTTGGTTTGGTGCCTATAATACCTCTTCTTTGATCATTTAAACATGCACCTCAAAATTGGGCAATACCACACAAAAATCTAGCTTCCAGTTTCTCCTAAAAACTAAAAACATCTGGTCTCAGTGGCATAGCATTCCAGAATCAGAATTGATACCACCAGTTACAGGCACTCTTTTACACGAGACTCCCAGTCTCCAGCTTTATACACTCTCTGATATTGCTCTGACCCTACAGATATGTGAGTTTGAGTCCTTTGAATTAAGACAGGAAAGGAGGAAAGAGGAGAAGCCAAATAAGGAAAGGTTTGAGCTGCTGTATTTGTTCAGCTGCTTTGGGACAGGTGTGAATATGGAATTTTGTTGTTTTATTTAACAAAAGTCAACATGTTGATTACAGGGTTTGAATAGGGCTTGAGAACACCGAAGCTCTGAATCTACTTCTCTATATTTTTTGCTTTCCCCTTGGCTGGCAAAACTGCTGCCATAGCTCCAAACCTTATATCCTTCTATGATGACATGCAAAAGAAAAGAACAGAATATCTCTTGCTGTGCCTTGCACTCCTCTAGAAGGAAAATTTTTCCAGAATATTCCAGAAGTCTTTGACTCAGGTCCCATTGGCCAGAATTGGCCAGAATGCATAGCTATCCCTAAGCCAACTGCTATCACATAAGTATGAAATTGTCGTGTTTGAATGAAAACACACAGAGTTCATCCCTCAGATTTAACAGATGGGTCCATCTTACACATGGCTGTATATACAATCTGGTAGAATGTGGAAGGTGGCAGGTGTTTGTGATACCTACCATTTGGGGAAGGCATAGCCATATGGGTTGTCTTAACATTCTATGACAGTTGGGATCCTGGGGAAGTCTACAGAGGTTGAGAAACATGGTGTAATACAGAGTTAAGGCTTCTTTGTCTTTTCTATATGGACTGCTGTTAGTATCACTGTTTTTTTAAAATGAATTTTCCCACCCTTCCTTTCATCCCTGGGGTCTAATGCTTGTTTCAGATATTTACCAACCAGTATAAAGCAGCTCCCCATTCTGCCCCAATTCTAGAACTTTCCATGTTTTCTTCCCTTAAGGGGTGGAAGATGTTGCTCTTTGGAGTAGGCCCGAGACTCAGTGTTGTGGTCTGAAGGTCAGTTTGTCTGCTTAAAATGCTTTTCTGAAAATACAGCAAATGTGCTAGAATAAGGAACTGAATCACTCATAGGGATTCAATGCCTGGCCCTGTGTTGTACCTCAGCTCACTCACCCTCAGGCAACCCAGAGCTGTGAATCCCAGGAAACAGTTGTCATATGAAGCTGTCACACCTGACACTACATGTCACACATCCCCTTATCAAGTCACCCTGCTAAGATGGAAGAACCCATCGAAGGCAAGGCCCCAGGCAGAAGAAGGACTCATTCTGAACCCCTTCCTTTACACTGCACCAGATTGGAATGTTGCCCAAGGAAGTTGTCCTTAGGGAGCCCTCCAGACTCTCTGGTTGCTATGCATCCAAGCCAACAGCACATCCATCAAAATTCCAAAAATTGAAAAAATGACTGTTTCCATGCGCCATGTCAGCACCATGGTCTGCAGCTTCCAGGATTCAAATTCTTCATCTATCAAATCCTCTTGACCAACACGCAGCCACAAGGGCCAAAAAAAAAAAAAAATGGCATCCCATACTAATTCTTTACTAGACACTTAGACTCATAATCCTGTTTAACACTCTCATTAACTCTATAATGCAGGTCCCCATACTAGCTCCACTTTGTAAGCATGGACCCAAAGGTGATACAGTTCTCCCAAAGTCACCAGTAGTCAAACCATGTTGTAAGTTCAGATCTGCCCAACACAAAACCTGAGCTTTAGTAATTACTGCATTCTATTCAGTCTAGGAAGAGCCCAAATAAAAGGTTATTGAAGCCCTGAAGACAAATAATGGGTATTGCGCGTCATTAAGGTGATTAGCCTGTGGCTGAGATGTGGCTCCATCGGGAGACTGCTTGACCATGTACAAAGGCCTGGGTGTGTTCTCCAGAACTACATAAATTGTACATAGTGATATATGACTATGCACTCAGAATGGTGCATAATCCCAGCCCTCAGAAGGCGGAAACTGAGATCAGAAGATAGATCATGCTCAACTCTGTAGCTTCAGTTTCAGCTGCTTAGCAAGTCTGAGGCCAACCTGTGCTACATGAGATCCTGTCTCAAAAAAAAAATCTGAGAAAAAAATATATTGATTGGTTTTTGCAAAGGTTATTATTCTTCATCTCCTGGTTCTCCCTTGTCCCTAGAGCTTATATTCCTGGCCCTCTTTGTTCTTTGTCCTCACTTGGGGACAACCTGAAGACACATGGGGTGAATTGTGTGTCCTGCAACACAGATGAGTGGACTTAGGTATCTTCAGATGCAAGGACCAGGATTCTATCGCTTCATTAGGTCCCAAAATTAAAAGAGAAAATGGCCAGGCAAGACCAAATGCCAGGGTGATCTCTAGGTCAGGGCCATCATGCTCAGAGTGACCCATTGGGATCAACAGTCCAGAGCAAGCAGGGGAGTGTTGCCTAAGCAGTGTTCATGGCTTGCAGCCAAAGTCATGGTCCAGGGTCACAGCTTGAGGTGTGCACTGAGCAGCTGGTGTCCAGTCCAAGAGTTTCCTGCCTTGGCTCAGAACACAGCTCATGGTACACTTGAATCAACTGATAGCAATGAACAGGGAAGAAAGAGAATGCACACTCTGAGCAGTCTTTTCTCATTGCTAAGGCAACATACATGGGAATTTAAGGAAGTATTTTAAAGAAGAAAGGTTTATTGGGGCCCACAGGTTTGGGGTACAGTTCATCATGGTGTTGGAGGCATGTCAGCTGGAGTTTAAAGAACCTAATCCCACTGCAACCATAGAAATGGTACTCAACTCCCCCCCTCTCTCTTTTTCTTCAGTCCAGGACCCTATCCCATAAAATGTACCACCCGCAGTCAGTCAGAGTGGGTCCTCTCAGTTAAATTAGCCAGTCTAGAAACTCCCTCATAAATATGCCCAGAAGTTTGTCTCCTAGATAATTCTATATCTTGTAAAATAGGCAATGAATAATAACTGTCACAGCGACCAATGGACCAAACAGAACCCATAACAGTCCTGAAGTGCAGCCAAATGAGAGCTAAAGCATCAACTCAACCAAAGTGTTATAGTGGTATCTCACTCCTCTTAGGCAGCATGTCATAGTCAGCTGCCCATGCTAGCACAGTATTTACTTTTTGCCATGATCCTCAGAAATCAGTAGGTACCCACGACTCTCCATTTTGTGGATGAACAAAATGAGGCTTGAGGAATTGAGTGATCTGTCAAATGTCTCCTGGTAGAAGAGACAAGATTAGAACCTTGGGCTGTTCTAAGAGAATATTCTTTTCTCTGTACTATGTACCCTACCTAAGAGCTGGAGCTCTGAGACCTTTGTAACTAAGAGGTTGACAAGATCACACATGTGTCCCTCCCTCAGCTAACTTCTTGAGCACCGCTTGTGTCAGGAAGAGTCCAAAGCACTTGTGAGCCAGAATGCATGAGGCCCAGGGCCTACCCAGGTCTTGATGCTCAACAACTCCTGGTTTTCTAGTGTCCTTCAACATTTGACAAAGGTCTCGGGAGATACCTCTGCCAGAAAAGTGCTTGCCTTAAAAGCACAAAAATCTGAGTTTCATTCCCAGAATCCAACTTTTTTTTAAAAAAAATGGGCATGGTAGCACGTATTTGTATATGCAGCCATGAGTCAAACACCCACCGGCCAGCTAGCCTAGCCTACTTGGCAAGTTCCAAACCAATGAGAAACCCTGCCTCAAAAAAATAAAGTGATTGGCAGCTGTGAGTGACAGACATGGTTGTTCTCTAGCCTCTTCCTACACATGTATATGTGTAAAACACACACACACACACACACACACACACACACACACCAGAAAAGAGGCACCACCTCAGGAAAGCAGGGCAGGTTCCTTGGTGCATATTTCCTGTGTCATGTGTTCTTTTTCTTACAGAAGCCTGACAGAGGTAGGGGCATCTGGATGTAGGATTAAACTGTATCGTTTTGAATCAAAACAGCATCCTTCATGATCAGTGGTCTCTGTCAGCCTAGAGAGATTCTATTGTTTGGGGTTGGGGAAGATTTGCTCAGATTAGCGTAGAGATTGCCTGGACCCTGGGGACGGGGGTTCAACAGCTGAGGAAGGAGCAGCTGGAAGACAGTCAGCTCAGTTCCTCCCCATAGCTCTGCAGCCCTGGAGTGACACAGCACTTCTCCAGGTTCCAGCTCCTAGAGCAACAGGCACCCGCCTGCAAGAAAGCACAGCAGTGGGAATGACATCTTTCGGTTATCCAATCACTCTTCATTGGTAGTACTCCTTGGGAATGATTTCAGCCTTCCTCTAAAACAGTCAGAGCTATAAATAAAGATCCCCAGAGAGGCCGAATCCTGCCCTTCATTCTGGCCACCTCTGTGACTCATCCCACAAGCCAGCTCTCCATGCATCTCCCTGATTCTGAGGGGAGAATGAGTCTAGGCAGGTGTGGAGACCAGAGTCACATGTGTCCATGGTCACTGCATCCCACGAGCATCCACTTAGATGCAGTCCATGTGAACTCACACGTGTGTCTGTGTGCTCATCTGTGTCTCCTGTGATGGAAAGAAGCTTCTGTCACACAGATCCAAGATGACAACCATGAACTAGGACTCCCTGTTACATCAAAGGACCTTCTCTGCAGAACTGCCCTATGCTAAGCAAGGTTAACAGTACAAATTCTCTTGTGTCTCAGTGGACTGCCATTGCTTAAAGCAAATAAAATTCCCTGAGTTGCAACAGAGCTTGAGAAAGCAATACTTCATGAAAAGCAGAGCCTCTTCTAAAGAGAACAAGGAAGGCAATGATTCCTGGGACCCTCTTCTTCCAGCCAGGCTTTCACTGAGCACTGCACAACTGTAACCTATGTCGTGTCCCAGTGTCTAAAGATGGCAAACCACCCCAGAGAGGCTCAACAAGCTTCCTAAAAATCACCCAAGTTTGAAGAGTTTGCAGGGAGCTCTCCAAACAGAAATTTGGGGCACAGTCCAAGTGACCTTTTCATCTCAATGTTCATCGAATGTTTTCTGTACCCCTCAGACATGTGAACACCCATCATTCTGTTCCAGGGTAGAAAAAAAAAAGAGAACCTGCAGTGGCCCAGCTCTAGCCAGTGGTATACCGACATGGTCTCATGGTGGAGGGCAGTGGGGGTCACTCAAGCAGAAGAAAGAAAAAAGGAGAGTAGGAGGCACCACTGCCGGATTTTGTGACTCATTTTCCTGAAACTTTACCATAGGCTATGAGTGTTCCCATAGATTCTCCCTTTTGACTTAAGGACCCTCCTCCAAGCTCTGCCTCTTAAAGGTACCACATCTCCAAAACTACAAAGACACAAGCTTTCCTTCCAGGAATCCATTGGGAACTGTCAAACAATATCCAAACTGGACCACTCCTCCTTCTTCCCTCAATGCCAAACTCCTGGAAGGGCTGACCCCATCTGCCCTGCTCTCTTCATCTCTACCCTAAGCTTTCTTATGTCCTCTGGCAAGAGAGACACCAACTCTAATTCCTTCCTCTTATCATTGCTTTTCAAATAGCCAGTGACAGCCTCTGTACCGCTTCCTCCCTGAACCAGACTTGCAACCATTTCACACTTGAAAAAATTTCAAATCTCCAAATATATTTGCTCATCCCTGTATCCCTTGGGCTGGTACCCACAGTGCTGTCCAGTTTAGGTTAGATAAATGCCAGTTGGGAGGATGAAGAGAAAAGTGAGCCTTATGGGGTGGCGGTGAGACAGTGCCATGACTTACCGAGTGAAGTCTTTTGTCTTAATTAAGGACTGGATGGATGCCAGAAGAAGAAAAGTCTGTCCCAGCTTGTTCAGGAAAAAGTTCAGGTTGGGCGGAAGGATGCATCAAGCTCAAAAGAAAGCTCCATGTGGGAAGATTCCAAAGAGTTGCAGAATGAGATCAGTAGGAGAAGCTGCCTCCCTCTCCTTTGCCACTCCCCCTCCCTCCTTCCCATTCCTACCTCTGTTCCCCTCCCCCATTTCCTAACTCTAAGTCTATCTCTTGGCATGCTGCTTTTCTCTGCTGCTCATTGTCCAACGTGGCAGCTGTCCAAAAGCCATGTCCCCACACAGCTGCATGTTCACCCAGATCTAAATAGCAGAAGCTCTGTGTCCTAGGTGGGAGAAACTCATTCTTTGGTCAGGTGACTACTCCTAGATCAGTGAGATGGGAAGAAATGACCTAGAAAAAAATATGACTGTATCTCATTAGCAAGGCTGGCTGTGTTACAGGAAAAGGAAAGTTTTCAGTGTGGGATGTACGAATAAAAGAACATGGACAATGTGGGTCCATGTTTTGCCACACCGCTGGGGTACTGGGCAGGCGAAACTCAGAGCACTAACTAGACTGCATTTACCATGTGCTGCCTAGCACCGATACACCACTCAGGAGGTGGGAAAATGCAGCCTAGGATATGGGAAGCCAAAGCTTGGGATCCCAAACTCCTAGGCATCCAGTCACCTCTGGAAAACAGCACAGAGGAGTCAGGAATGAGGGTTGGGAGCCCCATGGCCCTACAATGAGGCTGGGTCCAGGGACTCCCAAACTCCTGGACATCCAGACCCTGCTGGGTCTCCCAGAGTTGGGAACGGAGTTGGGGGGCCCGCTGTCTGAGGATAATGACTGAACTTGGAAAGTAGGAAACTCCAGCTTAGCTCATTTGTGATCGTGCTTAGTTTAGCTGTGGTTGTCTGGGAGCACAGAGGGGCCTTCTGCAGGAGACTTTGGCTGCAGTTCTGTAGGCAAAGGCCTTCTCCATGCTCCCCACTACAGATTTTGACAGAAGAGACAGTCCTTGGGTTCCAAACTGTTTATTGATTGTTTATCGTGGAAAATGTAAGCATACCACTTTCTCAGGCTGGACCAGAGATTAAATACTTTTTGCAGGAAGGGGTATCCTGGAAAGGAAGTTTATTGGCTAAACTCTCAGGACCTCTAGATACCTCATTCTGTAACATGGAGAATTCTGTTCTAGGCTACAAGACCCATGTGGGGAGTGTTGTCACATGTTCCAGGCCAGGACTCTAGTAGGAGCAGGGAGATACCTACCATCTCAGGTGGGTGCCTGGATGCCAGGGATGATCTGCTGTCCCACATTACACAAACTTTCTTTTAAGACAGTCTCATTACGTCATCCAGGTTGGCCTCTACTTCAAGATCCTCCCGTCTGAACCTCTTGAGTCCAGAGATTTCAGAAGTAGCACCTCATATTTGGGTCTCATGTATTTTTTAATCCCAGCATTGTAAATGGCTCTGGACAGCTTATTATTGCGACTGGATCTTAGAATGCACCAAGAGAAGCATCTTCCTTTAGCACATCCAGACATAAACTTTGGGGATTAGGAACTGTCCAAACTGCTTACATGTCTCAGATTCAGACTCAGGGGCCATGGAGCCCTGAAAAGCTTTACTGATGGTCATAGGTAGCCTGGAGATACACTGGAGAGGTCCCCCTCTTTCAGGACCACAATCTTCTAGACTTGTTTATAGCCCATTAGCATCTTGTCAATAATCCTAGGGGATCCCCAGGAACGCAGGATCAAGCAGTGAATACAAAGCCCCACCCCACACTTTCCTAGATGTATAAACTATGTGGGTGCACTCATGCAAGGGGGTGCACAATGTAAATAACTATGAATACATGACTGTTTCATCAAAGAAATTAATAGAATTATAAACTGCATGTTACCTTAGATATTAGTTGCCATTCTGCCATCAAAACATCAAAAGCTTCCTCAGACCTTTGGATTCTCACAGAAGTACCACCAGGACCAAAAGTGAAGGAGATAGAAATTAGTAGGGATGCAGGTTTCCACCCTGAAGCATCCTTCTGGCTGTCCTATTGTTAGTCCTACATTTTTGGTTGCTCTGTGTGGCTTTGCTGTTTTATAGGCAAGGAAACTGATTGGGGAAAAAAAATGAAGGAACGTAAGAATAGTCACACAGCTAGCTAGGCTCTAGGTGACGTTGCTTCCCAGCTGTGCCAGCTCCCAGAGCTCTTTTTACGCTAGCACAGGTCATATTGAGACAGGAAAGAGAACAGTGATTTTTGACAAGGACAAGTGTCATGACAGCTAACCATCTGTGCCTTCCACCTGCAGCAAGGTACCGGGCACTTACTACTGATGTTTCCTTGGCTCAATAGCCTGAGCATACAGCTGTACTTGGCCGTGTCCGAGCTGCTGAACAGTGAGGAATTGGCGGCTGTAAGTCCCCGTCTCCCTAAACTGTCAAGCTTGCTCCTTGAGGATCTGTTTACCGTACAGTTGTTAGCTAATTGGTAAAAGGGATAACAGGATAATTTTATTGTGATGAGCAGATCTCGACTCTAAGGAGGAGAAAGATGGAGATACCAATGAACACTGACTAAGAGGAAGTGTCAAGTAGCTCTCCAGGCCCCATAGCTGGAAGGATTGATGACATCAGGTTAACAATGCAGAGATTCAAAGTCATGAGAGAAGGAGGCAGACCAGTTGAACTCATTCCCATGGTCACTTCCTAGTAGATGCATATTCTCGTTGGGTTGAATGCTCTTGGATTTAGGTTCTCTGGACCACCTTGTTTACTGTTGCTCTTGAGCCAAGTCTTAGACGTCATGACTGCCAAAGCCTGTCAATCAGAGGCTTCATGCCCAGTCCCACCTGTGTCTTCTCAGACCTCCACTTCAGCATCATAAGACCCAACTCCTATGAGTCCCCCAAGCAGAGTTTCTATGCATTATGAGGATCTTGTCAGCTGGTATTAGGATTCTTATATTTGGCTAACATGTGCAATTTCTTACCATGAGTTCTCCTGGGAGCTTTGGAGGGATGTCTTCGGGAGCTGGAATCAACAGGAAAGATATAGAAAGTATAGCCTATAAAATTATCATTTCTCTGATGTGTCATCCAAGAATTGGGCCCAGTCTAGGTAAGCCTTACCTCCACCATGAAGGGTGAAGAACCAACAGTCTTTTTAGCTGGAGCCAACAGTCAGCTCCAATATATTCCCTTACCAGGTCTCCTAAAAGGCCCATGGGGACTTCGTACAAACAGAACCTCTGTCTCGGGGCCCCTGCAGTAGAATTAGGCACATTTAGTGGACTTGGCTGTAAAATCATTCAAATTCATAACCTCCAAAGTCACGCCTTGTTTTAAAAGTTCACAATTCTCTGATGAAGCAAGTGGAATTTATTTCCAAAAAAGAGGTTAACGAACATCTTACTCAACGACTTATAATTCACTCCACCAGATTTTGGAGACTCCTGGCTGAATCTTGCAAGTAATCCCAATGGTACCAAATTTCTGCCACTTGCCTGGAAGTTTATGACATCAGAGTGCAGTGTCTGACCTGACCCTATGAAAGAAAATGTTATCTAAGCTATGAGGCAATTCGCTCACATCTACCCTGAAAGCCAAGCATCCCTTCCTGGGTGCCTCAGGCCAGTTGAACAGCAGACGATGGTGTTCTTTGTAGTCCACTGAGCTGGCTGCCACAGACAGAAGTGGTCTCAGCCATCTGTCACCAAACAGCTTTCCCTGTGGCTGAAAGCCAACGATAAATTAAAAAGAAAAAAAAATCAATTTAATTATCAGTGTGGATCTAAGTTATATCTCAGGGTGGGGTAGGAAAACAAATAGGTTGTCCCATGAGACTAAGGGGTATTTATCCAACCCTCAAATGACATGCTATTACATTTAAGGGTTTTTATGCAAAAAAAAATGGGAAAGGTTTTTCATCAAGCCATCTACATTGATCCTTCTTAAAAATATATAAAAAGTAAATTTAAAAAAGAAGAAAAATGTGTTAACCATACAATCTGTGTCCATAGAACACGGAGGAACTAGTTCAACTAGCTACAAATGTTCAAATACATGCTCCTACAACCAGAACTATTGGGGGGCTAGGCTTATCAATCTTGAGTAGAGGGCAAATTTGCAAGCTAAGGTGGGAAAAGATAGTTTGTAACATACCCAATGGTATCATTAACTCAGTTACACAAGACACTGTTGTGAGTGACAGATGTTGAAATCTTAAAATTAATTTCCTTTGGCTGTTCCTTGAGTACTTGGCTATTCCACCTGAGGTAGTTCTAAGGGGATAAGAAACTTGGAAGCAAAAATGGTACATTTCGAGTCTCTTCTCATGAGAAGAGGCAGGGACCAAAATTAGCCCAGCCCACACTGAGAACTCTGAGTAAGATCCGTATCACGGACTTTTGAAAGTGAAAAGAGACGGAAAATCAAGCCATCTGTGATGGTTAGTGTGAACTATCGATTTGATAAAATCTAGAATCACCGGGGTGAGGAGCCTTGTGAGCATATTTAAGAAGGATTATAATTATTGCACTAACAGAGGTGGGGATAGCACATGCATTGTGGGTGGCGCCATTCTTTAGGCAAGATCTTGGTCCGCATTAAAAAAGAAAAAGCAAGATGAACACTGTTCACCCTCCTGTTCTTGATTATGAATGTCATGTGACCATTTCCATCACTCTCCGGCTGCTGCACTTGTCCCTGTAATGACAGACAATAACGTGAAAGGACAAGACAAATAAACTTGTTCTCACTAAGCTATTTTTTCAGAGTATTTTAATCAAAGCAATGGAAAATGAAACTAAGACACAACCTAATGCATTACTGCATAAACTGATGATAATAGCAGTAATAATAAAATAGTAGTCAATAGTATAATACCAGATGCCTGTATTCTAGCACTAGGGAGGCTGAGGAAAGAGGAATGCCTTGAGTTTGAGGCCAACCTGGGTCACACAGCGAGTATTATACCAATTTGGAATAGACTGTGAGAGCTTCTGTCAAAAAATATAATAATAATAATAATAATAATAATAATAATAATAATTAATAATATCAGCAATTTTATTGAAGACAATACACAAGAAACCTAAAGCATTTCTACCACACAAGCATGTCTTTAAGGCTTTCACAAAGAAAAAGAATCAGAAACTGAGAAATCTCAAAACCTGAAAGATGTTCCCTCTCAAGAATACTAGTGTCATCAAAGACAGACTAAAGAACTGATTCTGATTAACCAATATGAAAGAGAAATGGCTTCTGCAAATACTGTTTGATCCCATGGAAGGGAAGAATGGATGTGTAACTCAATCAAACAATTAGTGAAATGTAAGTATCTGCAATGTGTATGGCGTACTTTTGAACTAGTGATGATGTGTGTGATGTTCTTACATTTTAAACCAGACTTAAAGAAGCATACACAAGCCTGTGAAAATTACACATAGTTAGATATTGGCCAGTGTAAACATCATATGTGCAATTTATGTATGGCTCAGAAAATGAGTGAAATGCAAAAACAGGAATGAGAGGAGAGGAAAGGGAAGGAAAAGAACAGAAACAGGCGAGAGAACCGCAGAGAGCAAGTCAGCCTGGATAAAGAGCATATGTGATTATCTATACGGTTCTAAACTCATGTCAAAATGAGTGGGAAAATCATCATCATAATGTATGCTTAAGGAGTTCATGAAGATGTGCTAAATTTGGAAACACTTGAAGACTTGTAGTTCTAAACATCTGGACAGTCCTTGAAGGAATGCAAGTACCCACTTCCATCCTGAATAACCCAAAAATCTATTTAAATTTATAAAACTGTGGTCATGTAGCATTGAAAGTAGGCTTAAGTTTTTAGAATAGTACTTCATCTATTAGATTAACTAGTAGTTAAAGGACTGACAAATGCCAACAACCACAAGTTTATGGAAATCAGTACTGTCATTCTACCATTGCCTGGTTAGCCAAAGAATCACTTATGGGCAGTCTCACAGTACTAACAGAAACCAAAGGTATCCACAGATGATGAACTATTACCATACTGCTGTGTAAGTAGGGACATAAATATAATATCATAGTTTTATAATTATCCACAACAACATGACATGAAGAAGCAAAACATATTTTTATCAACTTAAAGTAAATTATTCAAAATAAAGAAATAATTCCATATATTATAATGCATAATTTATATCTAATATAAATCTGTAAGTTATAGTTACTGGTTTGGGAATACTGCTATGATATGCTAAATAGAAAGTTTAAAAATATTAATACAAAGATCAAACATGTACAAATTCTGCCTGCATCTAAATAAGCATAGGAAAGTTACTGACTACTATATGAAAATGAGCAGTTAATTTTTATCAATACCATGGGGTGGGCATGCTTTAATCCCTGCCAATGGCCATATTTCAATGTACTAAAATACCTAACTGTAAAAGAGGTTCTAAAATGCAATATTAGCAAGCAGCAAAAGGCTTAAATATTTCTCCCACTAATGAATGCATCTATATATTTGATCATGTAGAAGATTCAGAACATGGGTACAAGGAAAGATATTCTTTGTGTAACTTCTATTTCTAAATCCTCTGGATGAGACTAAATCTATACAGTAGGTTAGGGGTTGGCAAACTATATACTGGAATCCAAATATGGCCACTATCTATACACTGTAACTACTGTCAAATGCATAGTTTAAGAATTAGCCATAGATGCTGCTGCACTGCAGGAACAGATTCTTAGTTTAACAATATGGTCTGTAAGTCTGGGGCCTTACAGACAAAGTTTTCTGACTCCTAACACAAACTGACAAGTTGCATTATTATCTTCTGCTTCATGCACTGTCACCATGTCTGATTAGAACCAAGACCAGTCTGAACTTGAAAATGCTAACGTAAGAGATGAACTGAGATACATTAATTTAACTTTGCCATTATGAAAGGAACTCCACTGCATGTAAAATGAATGGGTATTATAAAAAGAACACAGCTAACACCTCAGAATCTATCTTAAATGCAACAATGAGACATGGGTTGTACTGCAAATTTATGAATTTTTTTTAATCCAGGAAGTCTTCTCTTCTCTGCTTCCACCTTTAACTTGGGTTCCAGAGACCCAAGTAGGGTCACCATGATTGTATAGCAACCAGATTTCCCACTGAGCTGTCTTGCTGGCCCTAGGAAATGATATACTGGTAAACTGCACAGACTTTCAAAGATGGGGATTATTTTATACTTTTAAAATAGCTGTGACTTGAGCAATGATGGCTCACCTATGACCCCAGCTCCAGGGGATCCGCCTTTCTCTTCTGACCTCTCAGGCACCTGACATGACACACCCACATACAGTCACGTACACACCCACAATCAGGCATGTACACACCCACATAGAGAGCCATGCATCCATGCACCCTTTAAAAACTCTTAGCAATTGTTTCTACTATGAACAATTATTAAAACAACTTGAGAAATGTACACAGTAGTTTCCTGGTGAGTGCTATGGTTTACAGTCTAGAAATAGACAACTAATATTTAAAATCAACAGGACTTTATATTGGCTTCATTTCATCTAAACAGAAACAAGTGAAAATCCGCACTTTCTGAAATAAACTAACATCTCTTTGATGTAATGAGTTTTATGCCAGCTGAAAAAAAAAAAAACATTGGTGCTACCAATAAAATTATAACACCACACATTCCATTGGCTCTCCCTATCAATGCAAGGGGAACTTCTCTATATGGTCACAACTGCAATGGAATCAAAGTCTGAAGTTGGGAGATAGAGAAAAGGCAAACCACAGAGTCTCATATTCCTACCCTAGTCAGAGGCCAGTAATATCAGCAAAAACAGCAACCAGAGGATCTCCTCTACATAATGCCAGTGTGTAAGATGATCTTAGGGTCTGCCTAAAATCTAAGATTCTTGTTAAGAGGAGGAAGAAACCATCTTGCAAAGGATAACAAAACTGGCGCCCAGCGAGACTCAGTCAGAAAATTCTGTTAACCTCTGAGGTGTTATAAAAGTATCTGTGTACGTTAGCTATTCTACGAAGGCATAAAAGTTTCTTCCATTTGCAAAGTAAATTGTGAATAAAAACATAACGAGTGATATATGATGTAAAATACAAGATACACTGACAACAGAAATGTTTGCCAAAAGCATGTCACTTACATTTCCTGGAAGTCTTCTATATGAGTTGTGAGAATATGTGGGTAGAATAGGACCCTAGAAAGAATAAATAATTGCCATTGGAGAGATGCTGAGGAAAAAACCTCTTCGGAGGGTACATTTGCTGCATTTGTCAAGATGGTCACCACCTGCAGCAGGTGTTTCTCTGATACTTACTCTTAACAGAAGCCTTTTCTGTTTATGAGATGGGAAGATGGCTCAGTGTTGTTGCCAAGTTGACTTCACCCTCGCCATCCTCCCGCAGTAGTCTCCTGGGTAGCTAGGACTACAGTTGTGCAACACTCTACCTGGATCACATGTAAGCTGCATTCTGGAGGTTGTATAGGAAGACTCAATTTTAAAGAACTCTATTCTCTCCCACATAATCTATTAAGTGTGGTGCGAGTTAAATTAAAAGCTCATTTTTTCCCAACTTGACAAATAGTGGTAAACGTAAACTGGGCAGAAAGCTGTGACAGTGTGCTTGGGATGTTTCCTGATGCAGTGAGATGAAGCCCCTGTCAATAACCCCGCTCTATTTTCCTCCATGTAGTAGGTGTCACTGTCACTCCAGCTCCAGAGTTAGCCCACAGCAAGAAGAATGTCTTTAAAATACTGTCTTCAAAGACACCTTATAAGCATTTGCTTTGATTTATTGGTCTCATTTATTGATTGTAGAGATTTCTATCATGTGTCTAGCCAGCAGCCTTATCCTAATCAATTTCTTTTAGACCTCTAACCTCCATGGTGGTTATCCAAACCTCTGGTGGAGGGGTGGCAGCCTCTATTTTCAGGAGGAACACCATTGCTCCGACGTCTCTGGTCAGCGATCGATTAGAATAAGCACATGACACACCTCTAGCCAATGAGGCGTGAGAAGATATTTGTGGTTGGGATCCTATTTTCTATGAAACATTTTTTGTTTCAAATAAGGAAGACATCCTTCCTCTTCCGATTCATATAGACATATCTAAAAGCCCTGCTTAGGACACGTGTGAGCATCCTGCTGCCAACTAAGTGACCTGAGGCTTGGGATCATAAACTAGCAACAGAAGAGGACCCAGGCTCTGTGTGTGTGTGTGTGTGTGTGTGTGTGTGTGTGTGTGTGTGTGTATGGGGGAAGGTGGGAATGCATGCTGTGGAACCTCTGGTGTTTGTTCTCACTTTCCATGTTATTTGAAATTGAGTCTCTCTGTTGTTCATCACTGTGTACAACAGGTTAGCTGATCTGCAAGCATCCAGAGATCTCCTGTCTTGCCTCCCATCTTGCTCTAGGGGTACTAGGATTGCAGGCGCAATGACTTCATTGAATCCAGATTTACACGGGTCCTGAGGATTTAAACTTAGATCGTCACAAGTACCTTACCCTTAAGCCATCTCCCCAGCCCAGATCCAGGCTCTTAAGAACATCACTGTGTGGCAGTAACTTAACCAGCCATATAGATGGCTTCATCTTCAACCTCTGCTCACATAAAGTCTCTACACTTGCATTTTTGAGGCCACTTTGAGTAGGAAGTTTGGCTGTAGCCAGAAAGCATTCTAAATTAGATAGATGATGCTGTGCGCCAATTGCTACACTTGGTAGACCATAAACATCTTTCCTTAACCCTTGTGACAACCATGTAAGATGGGTAACATACTATCCCCATTTTATACAAAGCAAATCTATAAATGTACTGCCCTGAATATACCCCCACCTCCTTCTTCTAGACTGGTGGGAATGGACACACAAAAAGTTAAATAATTTGCGCTCAACCCATTGGTCAATAGTGGAAATGAGGTTAAAAAATGAAGTGGAATCCTCCTAGGATCTCACGTTTAGCCTCCATTCTACTACCCCACAAAGGGGGGAAGGGGAGCTTGTTACACAAAGCACTGTAAGTCAGTGTCCTCTGAGGATGGAAACCAAGATGCAATGTCCCTCTAATGTTCCTGGAACCATGATCTCACTTTAACACGCCCTACCCTGTAACCTAAGCATCCCTTCTCGTGAGGCCCAGAGCCTTGAGGCTTGGCCTGCTCTGCGGTCCTTTTCCCATCCCCTGGTACTACAACTATTCATTGACTTTTTGAGGCTAGTAGACAAACATGTCATTCTTTCTGGAGAGTCCCTGTAGGGTTGAGCACACTGCCTATGGGAAGTTCTTACCAGCTGGGGCCTGGAAGAGAAGCTGGCATGTTTCCCATGCTAATTGGCTTCGGTCTTGATTCAGCGCATCTCCTGGGCTGTCCAACAGACAGCCCAAATGCCTCAAGCATAGAAAGAAAGCAAACGAAGGCCTAGTTGTCAAGAGCTCCACCCTGGAAACCTCACAGATCTTGGATTGTTCCTGATCAAGGGGACAGACTGATGTTGATACAATCACCATGCTAGTATGACAAAAGCATAGTGCAGTAACCTTGTATTGCGGTGTTCTTGAGATGGGGGTAGAGTTGTGGGGCTTAAAATTGAGGCATGGCTTAACTCTTATGTCTGCATCCGGTTCAGCTGCTAGCTGGACGATAAATGCAAAGCATTGAGTAAGAAGGATGGAAAGAGAACTCCATTACAAAAGCATGAGAACCCGAGTTCTATCCTCAGAACCCATGTGAAAATGCCAGCATGGTAGCACATAGCTTGTAGCCCAGTGGTGGGAGGCTGACACAAAGAGATCTAGGGTTCTAGGGATAGATGTCTATTCTAAGCCTCAAGCACCAGACCATTGAGAGACCCTGTCTCATAGGCGATGGATGGCATTCCTTAAAATGGTATCTGAAATTTCCTGGCCGCACTACAGATGCAAGCACACACACACACACACACACACACACACAGGCATGAACTTCTCTAAACCTAATTTTTTGTCTGTAAGAGGCAGTATTCTAGGGTTGTAGCTCAGCTGGTAGAAATCTTGCCTAGCTTGAATGAAACTCTTCTGCATGAACCAGTGTGGTTCATGTTTGTAACCCCATGTTCAGGAGGCAAAGACAGAAAGATCAGAGATTTGAGGTCATCCTCAGCCATAGAGTTAATTTGAGGCCAGCCTGGGCTACTTGAGATCCTCTCTCAAAGAAAAGGAATAGCAATTTTAAGAGTAGTTGAATAGTGGATATTAGCTATCAGCATAGTGCATGTCATAGTGATGTAAAGAGTCTTCAGTGATAACATAAGTAACTGGATGATGAGAAAGACAATGGTAGTGGTGGTGTGTGGTAATGTAGTGCTGCTGGTGGTGGTGGTGGGGGGTGATGATGATGATGATGATAATGATAAATTTAATAGACCAGAAAACAAGTGATAGTTCACATGGTCAACATTTCTCCTCATTAGCAACTCAGAGCAAGTCTCGGCCTCATTAGAAGAGATTCTGTCTCTCATTCGTCCCACAGCCCATGTTTCTTCACTCCTTAATGAAAACACAATCCAGTACAGAAACTTGCCCAAAAGAAAAAAAGTCAAATGTCTCCTCTGTGGCTGCCTGCAAAAATAACCCCCCATAGTGCCACATAGAGATAATGACGATCACAATCGGCCATCAGCACTCAGAGGAGAAGATCAGCCAGGCAATGAGCCAAGCCAGATAGGGCTCATTTCAAGAGACCATGTTGCCAACAGGAAAATCAAGCCAAGGGTTCAAAGACATTCTGATGATTCTCTCAAGTGCATGGAGAAAAGATTTGTTCTATCTTACTCAAATATCCCCAGCCTCTCATTTATGCTCACCACTGGATTGGTATGGAACTTAGAGGAACAAAATACATTGGTCTTCTTTAACATGATTTTGAGAAAATTTTTCATGCAGAATTATAAATCTACTAATAATTAGAAAGTCATGTTCCAACTAATACTTGAGTCATGCGTGGCAAGATATTGAGTGGCTTTTATCCTCACTGCGTATGACTGAGATGTTTTGAAAAGACCAACTAAGATAGTTGTCCCCATCCTCTGCAGAGACTTTGAGATTTGGCAGACATGTCAGCAAGTACTTGCGAGTTATAGAGCAGTGGAGCTAATTCTGCAACATCCACACTTTGCAGTAACCAGTGTGCTTTATTTCTATCTTCCAAACTGAACATCCAAGTCATTCATCATGCAGTTTGTAGAAGCTTAGAAATCACCATCCTGATGAAGCACACTAATTCTGCACCCCAGAGGAGTCACCTTATTTCCCCAAGATTATAGAGCTAGATACTAACCAAATGTTGGCTAGAACCTCAGACTTCAAGATTAGCATACTAGCCTAAGAAAAGCTACCAGAGGGCTGATAAGATGGCTCAGAGGGTAAAGATGCTTGCCACCAAGCCTGACAATCTGAGTTCGATCCTTAAAACCCACACAGTAGAAAGAGAACACTGATTCCCACAAGTTGCCCTCTGACCTCCACACATGGCCTTGACATGTAAGCCCACATGTATACATACACACAGATAAATAGGTAAGTATATGATATATAGATAGGTAGGTAGGCAGGCAGACAGACAGACAGACGGATGACTGATAGGAAGATAGATGATATATAGATAAATAGATGGTAAATTGATGATACATAGATAGATAGATAGATAGATAGATAGATAGATAGATAGATAGATAGATAGATAGATTATAGGTAGACAATAGGTGATATAGATAGATAAACTGATGATAGATAGGTAGATAGATAGATAGATAGATAGATAGATAGATAGATAGATAGATAGATAGATAGATGATAGGGAGAAAATGCTATTCAATGTATCTTCTTTCACACATACATTTGCAGTCTTCATAACCTGCAATGTTACCTCCCACTGTGAGTGTGTGGTGCTGCTTTTGATCCTGTGCGATGAGAGTACTATCAGGAAAATCATCGTGGAAGAAGTAATGCCAAAATTAAGTTTTATATGGTATATATGAGTTCTTCAGATAGAAGGAAGGAAGACAAAACGGAGCATTCTAGACATACTATTTTGCTATGTCTAGAAGGGTGAGAACTATGCTACAGGTGGATATTGTTTTTAACCAAATTGGGATATATATCAGAGTGTACTCAGGATACTGGAACCATATGGGGAATTTCAAGAAGAAGGGATTTATTCCAAGTAACTAGTTGCAGAGTCTTGAACCTAAAAAACGTAAAGAGGAGAGGGTCAGGAACCAGAGACTTGGGTGCCCAGAATCAGCCAGAGCTGGAATATACAAAGGAACATGTCACTATGCAGGCCCAGAGGCATAGCTCATAATATCAGAAAGGGAGATGGGAAAGGGTTAATAAACATGGCTTCTCAGAACAACACCAAGTCCCTGTGACTAACATTGAAATTATCAGAGTCAGTCACTTCCAGAGCCCACATAAGGAACTGCAGCACAAAAAGGGTGTCTTATCTCTCCTTCCAGCCTTTAGCTTGCTGGGATCTGTGGTTTATAGTAATCCAGACTCAATACAGCACAAGACATGGAAGGCAAGAAAGACACTGGGAACAATTAGGCCGCCAACCAGCACATTCATATTTTCTAAATGAGACCTTCCTCCTAGCACTGTCCCTGGAGTTCTCAAGTTCAAGACCTGATTTCCATTTCACCTCACAACTGCACATCAATAGACAAAGGTGCCCAGAATCACAAGTCCAGAACAACCCAGAAGTGGACATGTGAAGTTTCAGTCTTCCCAGTACTTGACGCTCCTTTGATTCTCCATTTCCCAGCTTTCTGACAGCAGGAGATGGCACATCACCTATGTTCCATCAATCATACACATCTGCCCCTGGTGACCAGAAGAAGTAGAGACAGGAAAGTTCTATCCCAACTGAGAAGCCACACTCAGGTTCTTAGGATCACAATGGTGGTCATTCCAGTAGCTCCATCTGGGGCTCAGAGATACACACATTCTAGGTCTATGAAAATCTCACATTCTGACTCTTTGTGGGAGAGCTTTTGTTCTCTAATTTTAAAAAAGCATTTCAATAATCTCATCTTCTACCGGAATCATAGAGCACTGTGTTTATTTACAATCAAGAATCTTGATGAGCATGAAGTCTTTGTTTCTGACCACATATTTTGCATCTTGAACCCCAAAGCTGTGGTTACATAAGGGATAATGAAGGTCCATCTCCAACTATAGCAAAGAAAAATGAGCTGTAGAAGATAAGTAGGTACTGCCATGGAATTCCCAGAAGTTTAAGATATGGGAATGTGCTGGTTTCTTAAAGCATCCAGGAGTCTAAACACATGCAATTCAAGCCATGACCACAGGGAAGGGTGCTTAGTAAGGACCTTGAGAGTCAGCTCAAAATCTAGTGGCACTCTTGAGTTGTTTTCGTGTCTCGCTCACAAGGATTTAACCCACCTAGAAAGTTCTTAACTATACTCCTGACTCTCCCAGACCTTATCTGGTCACAAACTATTCCTTACAGACTCTGAACCCCAAACTCCTTCCAATATCAACCAAAGATTGTTTGAGGAACAAGATTATTTTCCCCCAACTCTCCTGTTCTAAGATATTAAATTGGTCCTATTAAATTGGTCCTTTGCTGCTGTACAAGCCACCCCAAAACTTAATGACTTAAAGCCAAAGTTCTTTATCATCACTAATACTGTCTAGAGGTCAGGAAGTCAGCTGTGACCCTAGAGAGATAATCTGTCTCCAGCCCACATAGGATTCTTTGAGGCTTCAACAGAAGACTCAAGAGCTGGAAGCTGCACTATAGCTCATTCATTTATATGTCCAGTGGTTGATGCTGTCTGGGAGCAAGTGGTCCAGCTGTAGACAACTACTGAAACATCCACATATGAGCCCTGGATTCTCCTCAAGATGGCTGCTGGCTTCCAAGAACATTTTACAGTCTATCCTCAGAAGCTGCATGATGCTACTTCTCTAGTTTCTACTAGTCAAGCCAATTGTAAAGATCTGGCCTGATCCAAGAGAGTGGAGACCCCTGCCTTTCTGGCAGAGTGCAGGTCATATGATAAAAACAAGCCTTTAGAATAAAAGATAGTCAATGCCTCTGACTCATAGATATTTCTGCCATAGTCATTTTCAGTAATCTCCAGGCTAAAGGGACCATTTTGAACTCACTGTCCTTGGATCATGTGACAAGACACTCTTACCTGTCTTCGAATATGCACCCCATCACCTGAGTCTAGAATCCCTGATACCTAAGCACCTTCTAAGTGGTAGAGGGTGGAGGGGAGTCTGCTCAGTGAGATTCAGATGGTCTCCTGACTCCTTCTGAACAAAAACAAATAAATGTCAAAAAGCAAATGTCATCTCAAAGGGCTCCCTGTTACAAGCATTAACTCAACAATCCTCATTTCAATAACCCTCCGAGCCATATACATAGCTTTATAGTTCATACTGCACTTCAGCTTGCCTAGGCCCCCTTCAATCAATAAACTCCAAGATGACTTTTCTGACGGAAAGGTAAGTAAATAAAAATGCATGTGGTGTTAAGTACAAACATGGCTCAAAAACTGCTCGCACTGTGCCTCCTCTGCTCACCTTCTGCCTCCCTGAGTTGTATTCATTAAGACCCAACCCCTCAGGAGCCAGTGCCTCAGAATAAACCATTCCAACAACTTTGCTGAGAAGGGGAGGGAACCGGGTAAGTAGGTGGCTTATACCACCTTGAAGGGGTGGTTTGGCCACACTACAGCTAATTTTTCTGAGCTAAGAATCCTGCAGGAACTGGGTAATTTGAAGGTAGAAAAGGAAGCAAATAAATTGACTTCTCTTTTAGCCCTCAGGCAAAGCATTCGTGATTCATTACTTAGAGGTTTCAGAACTCTCTTTTGCAGTTTCCTGAGCTCAGACCAGGCCTGCCTTCCAGGAAGACAAGGGCAAAGCTGTGCTCAGGAGAGTCAGAACTGAGTCCAGACTCTAGACTTTTCACCCAGTGTAGACACACCAGGTCCTGGTTGTGTGGGGAAGAGCAGCTTTGGGTCTTGCTTAGTTGCCTAAGAGCTTAACCATTTGAAAGAGGTTCCTTTCAATGAAACAAGGAGTATTCCTTGAGTAGACTTGGTGTGGGTCCATCACTAACTGAGGGCTTCTCCTGCATGCAATATTTATTCTGAGAAGAATTAATTAAGCAAACGCATGTCTTTGAATACCTACCAGGATTACTATTTGATGTATTATTGAATACTATTAGAGATATAATGGAGAAACAGTTGGAGGGGGGAGTAGAGCCGGGTGCAGTCACAGAATACCACGGTGGTAATCCTAGTGTCTTTGGTGACTTGAGGTGCTAATGCATGTCCAAGGGCTGATGTTGCAATTCAGGGTTCAGTGGGCCAAGCTAAGAGTTTAGTGTAAGCCTTGGTAATGTGTGGACTAACTTGAAAAAGAAGAGTAGAAAGACATGAAAGTGCCCAAGTTATGCATGCAAAGGACTATCAGGCCTGGGTTTTGCATCCAGCTCTGCTACTTCCTAGCTGTGTGTCCTTGGGTGAATTCCTTCACCTCTCTGAAAGAAGGAATGATTTGTGAGATGATGACCTCACTCATGCTTGTGGCCACAGGAAGTGGATACTGGATGCTTAGTGAGGATAAAGATAAAGAGGAGGAGGTTGGGTACTAACTGAAAGCAAACAGTATCTGCCTTAGTACCTGTTTTCCTAGTGTTGTAACAAAAGACCCTGACCAAAGCGAATATGGGAGAAAGTCTCTTTTTAGCAGACAGTCCACTAACAATGAGGAAATCAAGGCAGAGGGAGCTTGAAGCAGCCAGTCGTGTTTTACTTACAATAAGTGAGTGATAAAATATAAGCTACTGCCAGCACTTCCTCCATTTTTACAGGTAAGGATTCTGGTCAGGACTCTGCCCATAGTGGGCAGCGCTTCCCACATCAGTTAATGTAATCAGGATAACCCTCACAGGTGTGCCCAGAGGTCTTTCTCCCAGACGGTTCTCAGTCCTGTCTGGCAGTTAACACTAACCATCACAGCCTCTGACTAAACAATTATTTTATGGTAATGTGGAATGAGACAAGATGGGTAGAAACTATATTGCTGGGATGATGATATACACTATCTAATACTGTCTTGACATTCTGCAGTGGCATGAGCCAGAAATCAGTCTGCTTGGGTCCAGGAGTGAAGCCACTGACCTTCTGCACATGCCCTGTTATTAAGTGATGGTATTCCGTAGGTTATATGTATCAGATGCATTTCAACTTACAAAGTTTCAACTCATTTGGTTTTGGGGGGAGGGTGTAACTCCACTCTAAACTGAGGAATATCTATGTATTACAAAACAAAATGGGAAGCAAGACATATGGACCAACACCTCACAGATAAAAACTAAGGTTTATACCAAGCCAGAAAGACATGACATTAAATGTCAAGAAAGATGAAGTTCATTTATTCATTCATTCATCCCCCTATTCATCCTTTTATTCAGTAAGTATTTCCCAGGCCCTTACTCCATACAAGACATGCTGTTGTACTGAATGGGGTATGGGGGCAGAAAGTGGGCAGACTGACAGCACAACTATCATTCTGAAAGGAAGGTTCTGGAAATACAAGTTGAGAGATTTGGAGGCTGTACTTATGGGTCAGAAGGCAGGCTGGAGGCTTGCAGTTTCCTACAGTTATAACACCTCAACTCGCACAAAATCTGCACTAGGAATGACCTTAAGAGACAGATGGACTGAATTAGAGAGGGCTCTCTGGGTAATTGTCTTCGGTCCAAATTGTCCCTTCTGCAAAAAAATGGACCCACACTAGCCCTTCACAAAGCCCATAGAGATAATACAACAGGCTAGCCAGCCAAAATCAGCAGCTTGCAGAGCTACCAGTTGAGTCCCCTTTACCACCTCCAGACATCATGTCCACAGAAGCATGCCCATTTAAATGGCTCCAGTCACAGACACAAAGTACCCACTTTGGGCCAGCTGTGATGAAGGCCTCAAGATACAGCCTTAAGTCAGCAAACAAGACCCCTACCATCTTCATGACCTGGTCTGGGAAAACAAACAATAAGAGGCTTTGTCACCAATTATTTAGGAGATAATGATTTTTTCCAGTCTTTGAGAGTCTTTGCCTCATATGTTCAATACCAAATCATGTGTTCTACACTGTAGCATCTGGGCCAGCAAGGATGTGTTAACAGGTGTGTTAACAATTCTGCAACTGCACATGGAAATATTTACCCTACAAGGAATAAATTCAGAAAGCAGAGAATTTCCCATCTATGAAGGTCTTGTTTCTACAGAAACTACAAACAGACGGGTTGGAGAGAGAGCTCAGTTGATAAAGTGCTTGCCTTGCCTGTGAGAGAATCTAAGTTCAAATCCTCAGAACTTGTGTAGAATAAAGTGAGGCCCAGAGAAAGTAGGCAGAGACAGGAGGGTATCTAGTACATGAGCCAAGTAGCCTGGCCTATGTGACAAAGTCTCAGGACAGTGAGGGACCCTGACTCGAACCAAAAGTGAAAAGGGTCTGAGAAGAAACGCCCAAGATTGTCCTCTGACTTGCAAATGCACACTGTGCATGAATGCACACACTCACAGATGTTACACACACACACACACACACAGAGTTGCACACATATATACATCCAAAAACATGGATTTATATTCTTATTCTTAACATCTAGTTTTCAAAGTGTTTCAAATTTCTCAGCATCGTGGAGCGCAATAACTGTAAACAAGAAAATTTTAGATAGTGGTATAAGAAATGGAGACAGTATGAGAAGGTGACACAGTTGTGCACGAGGAGGAACTGGAAGTACCATGTGGTGTGTTCCTGTCATGTCACCCCTCCAGGTGCCTACACAGTAATGTGCTCCCTGTCAACCTTCAACACCGGAAAGAGAGCCAACACCACTCGACCTCATTCTAGGTCAGCATTCCCTAAGCCTCTATTAAATGCGTACCCCATGACACACTCACATGCAGATCTTTGCTAGTCTTCCAGGTTCCCCCTTTAAAGGCTAAGGCACAAGAAAGAGAGTCAGCTAGAGCGGGGAAGGGATCTGTGGAAGGCTGTGGGGAAGAGAGCATACAATAACATGTGTGTGCATGTGATAACATCCTCACAGAACCCATTACTTTTTATGCTCTAACCTAAAAAGCTTAATTCCCTTTTAAATTAAATCTTTTTTTTCCAATTTACAAAATTTGTTTTAAAAGGGGAAAGGACTGAAAGCAACGCCACAAATAGAAAGATGGTATCTTTGCAAAACACTTAAAAATATACAGTCTTGTAAAACTTCAGTCCCTTCCCGGCACTGCCTTGGTGTTATCAATGCAGACCACACTGAGAACTCCTGGCACAGGCCAGCAAGTAGTTTGGGCCAAGGTGAGTTTAATGTCACAATGGTAGCTGTGATCCACTCTGGCTCCATACACTGCCTCCTTCCCTCCCATCTTCCCAACATCAGCCTGGCTCATGGGGAGACCACAGTAGAGAAGCCCCAGGCAGGACTGATCCAAGGCACTCCCCTGCCTCCTACTCTCATTTAAGAACACCAGTCAGGCAGGAGTCTCTGGCAACTGCCAAATACAGCCAATGGTTGCCTCCAAATCTTCAGTATCAACCACCTGACACCCAGACATCACCACCCTGGGTTCTGTGAACCCAGACAGCAGGAGGGAGACCAAGGGACAGAGGGACAGAAACAGAAAGAGAGACAAAGAGACTCTTAATACAGCTATAAGTCTCTGCCCCATCCCCCTATGTAGTTAAAATACTACAAATGCTGAGTTTCAAAAAGAGGGAGGGAGGGAGGGAGGGAGGGAGGGAGGGAGGGAGGGAGGGAGGGAGAAAGAAAGAGAGAAAGAGAGAGAGTGTATAAGAGAGGGGATGTGATGAGGGGCAGTGTATTTGAAACTAAACTGAAATACCAATAAACATCTAACTGCCAGTATATTTCTCTGCCGTAGTTTTGTAACTTAGGGGATAGACTAAGAACATAGACAGTAGGAGCTGAACAAGTTTATAACTTCTAACAAGACGACTTTAAAGACACTGCACTTTTTAGCTGTTTGTCATTTTAAAACACCAATCACTAGTCATTTACAAGGCACTAATCACTTTCTACAGACTTTTTTAGCTCTTGTACCCCTGGGGACCAGTGTAGAGACCCAGGAGAGGATCATTCTGAGGATAGGCTCAGCCTACTGACTTAGAGCAATAGGGTAAATAGATTTGGGCTGGAGTAGACACTCCAGCCCAAATCTGGCAAGAAACTGGAAGGCTTGGGTGAGAAAGATCCTGAGACCAAAACTGGACTAACAGAGTCTTGTGATTGATAGGCAATGCCTTGCATAGTGCTAGAGGCAAAAGTGTCACTACATGTAACAAGCATTTGTGCCATCTTAACTGAAGAACTGACCCATCTTCCAAGATGCCTAAGGGTGCCCACACAAGCTACAGCTTTAGTAGATGCCATTCAAACAGAGCTTGACGTCTATGAAAATTCCCGGACTTGTACCTACACAGCTATACATGCCCTCATGGTCCCTCAGAAAAATTAAACTTGGTCTAGGAAATGATGAATTGGGCTATAGAGATGATCTCTTAAAGAAGCAGGTCTCAACCTATGGATCATGATCCCTTTAGGAGTCAACCTACTCTTTCACAGGGGTCACCTAAGACCATCAGGAAACATGGATATTTACACTGTGATTCTTACAGTAGCAAATATTACAGACATGAAGTAGCAACAAAAATTATTTTATGACTGGGGGTCACCACAACATGAAAGACTGTATTAAAGGGTCACAGCATTGGGAAGGCTGAGAGCCACTGCCATTTAGGGACATGCTCAGTGCAATGAGCCTAAAATGGAAACTGCAGGACCCTTGTCCTCACTTAATGTGTTCTCTGTCTTCTAGAAAGTTCCTTCCCCTTTCTAGACCTCAGTTTTATAGGCTTTGAAATTACTTAGACAACAGTGTCCTCAGAATTGCTGCCAAACATGTCTCTAGTGAACTTTGATGTTGGCTTTGCCACTGCCTGATTCTTACCCCTCTGGTGCCATTGCATGTTATAAAGAGATGCCCTCTCTACCTTCAGCATTTTAGCTTCATCCTGGTGTTGACCATGTGACAAACTAGATCAAGCAGTGTGTGACTCAACCACCCCTAACCACAGAGACTCTTGGAGCCAGACCCACAGCCCAATCAGGCCCAGTGAGTTACACAAGCCTGGGGAATTTTCTTAATGCTTAGAACATGGTTTAATATATCCCACTGGCTGGAGATCTGGGAGAATATAGCCCCCAAGAAGTGTGGACAGTGCTTCAGGTGACAGTGGACGAAAGGTCTGAAAATAGGACCCTTATCAAAGAGTCATGGTCCACAAATAGAGAAATCATATCCTGGCCATGTGCTGTGAACTGTATGCCGAGTTTCATCTGTACCAGGCAGCCTCTAACATGAGCAAATTCAGTCCTTTTACTTCATTAATTTGGGGTGCTATGTATACAGGTATGATCTAAAGAGTGAATTTCTAAGTCTGGATGAAAAGTGACCTTGTTGTCACTGACAAGAGCCACACAGAGGGAAAGTATGTGAGGTGCTTGCTCTGCACCACCCAGACCCATCTCAGATCTTCCCATGGCATGTAATGAGGTTGGGAATGAAATGCACACCGAGACTCTCATTTCCAAATGCCATCAAAGTTGTCACTGGGAAGGGGACTATCAATTGAAATTTTCTTATTACACATTCCACCAGTACTCTTTGGAAGGCCTTCAGATCTAGTCTGCAGAACCTGCCAATAGGAAACTGTAGATCAAAAGTCAGGCATGGCGATGCACGCTTAGAATCCCAGGCTGGGAAGGTAATGACCAGTGGATCCCTGGGGCTTCCTCAATAGCCAGTCTAGCCTAGTAGCTGAGCTCCAGACCGTAGAGGAAAACCCTTCTCAAAACACAAAGTGGGCAGCCGTTGAGGATCAACAGCCAAGGTGGCCTCTGTCCTCTAATACACCTGCACACTAGCATAGACAATACCCTCACAAGGCAGACTCTAAACCAAAATTACAGCCAGCCTTTATGACTGTCAGGTGAAAGGCTCTAATTACAGTCACCGGGAGATGGGTGAGGAGAACAGGTCCACTTTATCCACACAGTTGATTGGTCTGTGTGGCCACCCCTAGATCAGGCCTATCCAGTTCCTCCAAATCCCCAGGCTTGTACAGACTTTCATGGGAATGTGGAGAAAGGAGGTGGACTTTGAGAGGTTCCTTCCATTCTGAGGTGTACAGCTTCGGACCTTTGTGGTCTTCATTCTCAATACATGAACCAGGGAAGGTTTTGTTCTGTACCATGAAACCAAGAAATAGAGACAAATCCTCTATCTATGCGAGGTTTACTGAGGGCCTTCCTGGGGTCCCAAGTTTCTGTTGCTAAGCAAGCCCAGATACACAATAGCCTTCAAACTGCACATTATACACTGTTGACTTAGAATAAATTCTGATATATGGAAAAGTGTAAAATCACTCAGAACCTTAAGTCACCTCCTCAGACATGATTTCAACTAATAGTCTCATGCTCATATCACTTAGAGGTGGTAAATACGTTCTGATAAATGCATCATTTGATAATTTAGTTACTGTATGAGGTCAACTAACATGAATCTTGCCTGTTACCCCACATGGACTATTCAGTGTGGCCTATTGCTCCTAAGCTACAAATACATTTGGCACGTGACTGTCTTGACTACAGTAATAATTCATTATAGCAGTATGATAAGTGTGTGTGTGTCTATGCGTGTGTGTTTGTGTGTGTGTGTGCGCGAGCGTGTGTGTCTGTGATTGCATTGTGTATGTGTGTGTGATTGCATGAGTGTGTCTGTGTGTGTCTGTGTGTGTCTGTGTGTGTGTGCATGTGTGTCTAAATATACAGAAGACAGTTCTAAAATGACATGCTAGACAATAGAGACTTTTCAGTTCTCTAGCAACCTCATGGGACGAATCGTCTCTGGCACTGACTGCTCCTTACAGATTGCTTCTTGTTCCTTTCTCTCTGCGAGGTGAATTAAAAACCCAGACAATTCTGATGTATGGTTTGCATCTACTTTACTGTTTTTTTTTTATGGTATTTGTTCTCTTTTTCATGATTGATCTCTAAAGATTTTTCTAATATCACAATAATATGAGTCACACTTCTCAAGACATTCTTTGTACTTTAGTCTGGTAATGTGGGTGTTTTGAAATATGAGACTTAAATTCTTAAAATTTGTTTTGGGTTTATGTTTGAGTGCCTGCATGCATGTCTGTGTGCTACCTTTATGCAGTGCCTGCAAAGGACAGAAGAGGGAAGCAGATGCCATAACTGGAGTTACAGACTATTTTGTACCGTTATGTGGGTGCTAGGAACCAAAGTTAGGTCTTCAGGTCCTCTGTAAGAGGAGCCAGTTCTCTTAACTGCTGAGCTATCTCCAGCCACAATGTGTTTTTACTGCTAGTCATAGTTGGTGCTGTCTATTTTTAAAAAAGGATTTTCTAAATCTGAATTTTTAAAAAAATTTACCTAAACTTTCTGACTTTTATGATTTATTTGTTTATATTTAAATCTCTAATTTATATGACATGTATGTACGTGTATGCATAGATATAAATGATATATATATGTATATGTGTATGCATATGGTATATATGTATGTGTATGTGTTTATGTGTATATGTATCTGTATGTGTAGATGTGTGTGTTATGTGTAGATGTGTGTATATATATGTATATATGTGTGTATGCATATGTATGTGTGTATGTGCATATGTGTGTATGTATGTGTATGTAAACACATATGAGAAATAATGCCAGGATCATACACATGTTAATTAAGCTCTATAGTTAAGTAGCACACACAGCCTGGGCTTCACAGTTATGAAGCAGACTAGGAAGCAAATAGGGCCTTCCTCTTCAAGTATCCAAAATAAGTATCATTGTAGCAAATAGGTGTTACCTGTATGCATATGCTACATCTCTCCAACAGACAGCCATTTGGATAGATGGTCCATTCCAGCCACCAAGCCTGCCTCTCAGCACTCCTGTCTCACTTCAGACACATTATCAAAATTCTAACCCAGGAGGATTTTTCCTCTCTAACTTTCTTCCCTAAATTTTATGTTCTCTCTTTAAGCATTTATTGCAGAAGTGTTTTGGAATCGTTTTGCTAAGCTCCTTCCAAATTCTTCTGATATTTCCTATAGAGCTGCAATAAATGGATAAATTGAATTGGAAACCATTGACATCTTCTCAATGCCTCCATAATGTGTCCTTTCATTTGCCCAAGTCTTCTTTAATGCCTCTTAGTAAAGTTTTATCATATAGGTCCTTTATGTCCCTTATTAAAATTATTTCTGCATAATACATATATGGCTACTATGGTATTCTGTTTTATAGCGAATCTGCTGGTATATATCAAGCCATTGACACATGCTGCTGTATGCATGCCTAGTTGAACAAGAGCCATGGAGGGGGTAGAGCAAGTTCAGATGAGCCCAAAGCAAAGAGAAAAAGATGGGGTAGAGAAGAGGAAGAAGCAGAGGAGGGAGGAGATGAGGATGCAGACATCACTTTTCTTGTCTGTTCCCTGCCATATGCCCACTGGAAAGCCAGCTGAAACTGGTAAATGGAAGGCAGCAGAGTTATAGAAAGTCTCAGACATAAAGCAAGGGAGGCCATGGGGCAGACCCCAGGGCTAACTCATATTGTCTCCATAAAGACTCCTGAGGCTCTAGAAATCACACCTGCTCTCAAAGCCAGCACTGTCTCCATGGGGATAGCTACCAGAATTGCACTGATTTAAGAATACCAAAAGGTGCATCTTGGAATGGCTGAAGCAAGCTTGTCATTCCAAGGGGAACCTTGCCTTTGGGTGTATTAATATGATTATTAGGTAGACACAGACTCTAACTTTCCTCCTTTCCACCTTAGAGTCACAGGGTCACATTCCTCAGAGGATAAAGGCTGAGGAGAGGGATTCTCAGCAGGACTTCCTTACTACACTCATCCTAGGCAGAGAGACAAACTACAAGAACCCCCCCACCCCCGGAAGGATCTATACTGTTTTCAAAGTCTTTCTAAAGACCACTGTAAACTGATGGAAGTTCTAAGATGTAATTTCTTTCTTCTTTTTTTTTTTACTTATTCGATATATCTTTTATTTACATTTCAAATGATTTCCCCTTTTCTGGCTCCCTACTCCCCGCAAGTCCCATAAGCCCTCTTCCCTCCCCCTATCTCCCCATCCACCCCTTCCCACTTCCTTGTTCTGTTATTCCCCTATACTGCTGCACTGAGTCTTTCCAGAACCAGGAGCCTCTCCTCCGTTCTTCTTGAACATCATTTAATATGTGGATTATGTCTTGGGTATTCCAAGTTTCTAGGCTAATATCCACTTATCAGTGAGTGCATACCATGATTGATCTTTTGAGACTAGGTTGCCTCACTTAGTATGATGTTCTCCACCTCCATCCATTTTGTCTAAGAATTTCATGAATTCGTTGTTTCTAATGGCTGAATAGTACTCCATTGTGTAAATATACCACATTTTTTGTATCCATTCCTCTGTTGAGGGACACCTGGGTTCTTTCCAGCTTCTGGCTATTATAAATAGGGCTGCTATGAACATAGTGGAGCATGTGTCCTTATTGCATGCCGGGGAATCCTCTGGGTATATGCCCAAGAGTGGTATAGCTGGGTCCTCCAGAAGTGTCATGCCCAGTTTTCTGAGGAAACGCCAGACTGATTTCCAAAGTGCTTGTACCATCTTGCAATCCCACCAGCAGTGGAGGAGTGTTCCTCTTTCTCCACATCCTCGCCAACACCTGCTGTCTCCTGAGTTTTTAACCTTAGCCATTCTGCCTGGTGTGAGGTGAAATCTCAGGGTTGTTTTAATTTGCATTTCCCTAATGATTAATGATGTAGAACATTTCTTAAGGTGCTTCTCAGCCATCCGAAGTTCTTCATGTGAAAATTCTTTGTTTAGCTCTGTACCCCACTTTTTAATAGGGTTATTTGGTTCTCTGGGGTCTACCTTTTTGAGTTCTTTGTATATATTAGATATTAGCCCTCTGTCGTATTTAGGGTTGGTGAAGACCCTTTCCCAATACTATATGACACACTAGCTACATTACGTTAAGGAAGACCCCCCCTCCCACCTATCCCACTGACAAAGCCTTCTGAAAGGCTTCATGGGAATTTCAAAATCATCTCAACTCTCCTCAGAACCAGAAGTAAATACTCAAAGAATATGTGTGGTAACAGATAGCACAGTGTTACAGTGAGTGAAATAAATTAAAGATGATACATAAATGACCAAGGATTAAAAGATGCTTGCTGTTAGCTGGGGCGGTAGTGGCACGTGCCTTTAATCCCAGCGCTTGGGAGGCAGAGGCAGGTGGATTTCTGAGTTCAAGGCCAGCCTGGTCTACAGACTGAGTTCCAGGCCAGCCAGGACTAAACAGAAAAACCCTGTCTGGGGGTGGGGGGTGGGGTGGGGGAGATGCCTGCTGTCACTCATCATCAGGAAATCCATGAGATGTCACTACATACCCAGTGAAGAAGCACCATGATGACTAAAGAGTAAAATTTGTAAAAAAAAAAAAAAAAAAAAAAAAAAAAAAGGCTGCAGAATTGATAAAGTATTTGCCACCCAAGCTTGAGGATCTGAGTTCAATCTCCAAAACCTATATTTAAAAAAATTCTGGATATTGGGGATAATGAGATGGCTCAGTGTTTAAGGCTCTGCTCCTGCAAAGAACCTAGGTTCAGCACCCACATATTAGTTCACAGACATCTGTATCCCACTTCCACAGGTCTAACGCCCTCTTCTTGTCTCTGTGGGCACTGCACACATGGGGTACACAAATACACATGCAGGTAAAAACACCTATATAGATAAAATAAAATGAAAATGAATACATCTTTTTTTTTAGTCTAGGTGTGGTGGCACACACAACCTCAGCACTGGTAAAGTAGAGAAAGACAAATCTCTGGTGCTCACTGGCCAGATACCCTAGCTAAATCCGGGGGTTCTAGACCAGTGAGAGACAGACTATGTCATCAACAGTATCCTGAGAAACAACAAGGCTGACAGCTAGCCTCCACTCACATGCACCCACATGTGTGCATGCCCACATACACACACACACACACACACACACACACACAAGAATAAGTAAATAAATATTTAAGCCCACATGGGGAATAAAAAAAGAAGCTAACAAGTGTTGGTGAGGATGCAGGAAGACAGGAATTCCCCTTCATTGTCAGTGGCGTTTGTAGCAAGAACACCACTGTTAGCTTATAGGCATTTCTGCTAGGCTCCTCCCAGGGACCTAGCAACAGCTTACATCATCGCCTGTCACCATTACCTGCCACTGCCATGTGCAGGTAGCCTGGAGTATAAAAGAACTGTTCAACACCCCGGTTCTCTCTGTTTTTCTCTCTCTGTTCCCACATGTCCCCAGCTGATCTCCCCCCCTTTCTGTCCTTCTTTCTGTCCTTCTCTGTTCCTCCTTCTCTGCCCTCATGACTCTGTTCCCATCTCTCTGCCTATACCTCTTCTCCAGGTCCTCATTCACTCCCTTCCCTAAATAAACCTCCTCTATATTAGGCCTGTTGCATGGCATGATTTCTCAGGGGAACACCTTGGTGTGGACCTTACTTGTACACCCACCACCACTGCTATAGAACACACTGTAGAAGTTCCTCAAAAAAAAAACCTGAAACTATCATAAAATCCAGCACTTCTCCCTCTGGGTATAAGATCTCAGAGATATTTGCACTATCTTGCTCTTAACAGTCATGTAGTTGGAGCAGCCTAAATGTTTACCCATTCATGGATAAAGAGAAGATCGTGTTTACCAACAATAGACTATTACTGATCCTTGAAAAGGGAGATGCCGTCCAATGACACAGAGTGTATGAGCCTGGAGGATGTCGTGTTAAATGCAGTAAGTCAGTGGCAAAGGTGAGAGATGTCACGTGATTTGCTCATGTGAGGCAGGTAAACCAAGTGAGGTCACAGGGATGGAGAATGGAGAATTCCATTGATCACCAGGAAGAACATATCAAAAACTGCTCAACAGATTCAGAGTTTCTGTCAAGTCAGATGGAAAATTCTAGGACATACAGTTCGCAGGACTTCTGTGACTGTTTATAAATTAAGAGGGTAATTTTGTGCTGTGAGTTTGTACTGCAGTGAAGAGGAGGAGGAAGAAGAGAAGGAGGAGGAAGAGAACAGATGGAGGGAGAAGAGGGAGAGGAGGGGGAGGAGGTTTGGAGGACCATGGAGGAAGAAAGTGAGTGAAGAAGAGAAGGTGGAGGAGGGAAAGGAGACGGGATGGAGACACTTGCAGGGAAGACGAAGGTATTCACACACAACTCCCTGACAGGTCCACTTTTGGGGCCTGCACCTTTTCTCACAGTCCCCCATTGCTGCATCTTCCTCCCTTCCCACTTAGTCAACAGCATCGTTGATGGTCAGTCTGTGTCTCGCATATGTTTATATCGGTCACACAGCCTAACTCTGCACCTGGCACAAAGCCACTAACTATTCCATCAATGTTCCTCCAAATAATTAAACAAATGAGTTAATTTTAAAAAATGAAGGAGCCTTAGGAATGGGGCCTCATATAAAAAGGGTTTTGAATACCTGCCTTTATAAAAGTCTGTGTGCTGAAGAAATCCCTTCAGGTCCCCTTTGATCGTGTGGAAGTGAGAGTGTGGGGGATATCCTTCCTCCCACATCACCAGCTTGTGTCTGCTTCCATCCTGATGAGTCACCTGGGACCAGACACTGTCTCTCTTGGACAGAGCATGTCAAGTAGCTGCTGGGAGCAGCAGGCACATAAATCTTTGCTATGTCCCCCGCTGTTACCTAGGGAACACCAAGGCACAGCCAAAAGGGGGCTCTTCTAGACACAGAGGGTTCTGGCCAGTGTCTCAGCTCTCTCCCATGACAGTTGGACAGGCGCTTCCTCCTTCAACATCAGTCAGAGGCCTGTCCCTGTGGAAGGCTTTTAAAAGTAGATCCCAGCCAAGAGGCCCTGAAAAGTGCCAAGGTCTCTATTCCAAAGGCTGAAGGAGGCAAAGCAATCAGTTAGCAAAACGATAGCACGAGGACATGGGGCTGTGGGGCTCTGCTTCTGCCTGGCTGTCTTCTGTCCGGACATAGAGGCAGGTACTTTTTCTTCCTCTTTTCATGGGTATGAAAAGCAGGTGGAACATTTATAAGCTGCTTGGCCTGAGTCCTGACATATAGCAAGAAGCTAACAGACATAGCTATAAATTCAATTATTTGAGTTGTTCACAGTCATAGTAATATAAGAGCGAGCACACACTACCCTCATCATTCTCTCGCAAGTGTCATCTCATTTTACAGATGAGGAAACTAGGCTCAGAGAGGGTAAGCAATTTGCTCAAAGGCCTTCAGCTAAGAAGCAGATCTAGTAGTAATAGCCAGCTAGCTGCTCTAAAGGAGTGAGTTTATTCTGACAACTCCCACAGAAAGGAGTTGGGGAAACAGCCAGAGTCTCCCGTGCCCTCAGCTCACTCAGCCCAGTGGGACCCTCCTTATGTAACACCTCCAGAGCGTGTTTCAAACACAGCTTCTCTATTCTCAAGTCCCTCATTAATAGAATCTTGGGCATTGGTGAGCTCTGGGTGAACCATGCATTCACCCAGCGTGTGTGTGTGTGTGTGTGTGTGTGTGTGTGTGTGTGTGTGTGTGTGTGTGTGTATGTGTATGTGTGTCGGAGGCAGGTGGATTTCTGAGTTTGAGGCCAGCCTGGTCTACTGAGGGAGTTTCAGGACAGCCAGGGCTACACAAAGAAACCCTGTTTCGGGGGAAAAAAAAAAGTGTATGTGTGTCTGTATGTGTGTGTCTGTGTGTAAAAGTGAATGAGCATCTATGCATGTACTTTTGTTTTTTAAGTGTGCGTATGTGTTTGTGAATGAGTGTGTATATGTGTTTGTGAGTGTGCATGTGTGTTTGTGTGTGTGTGAGTGTGTGTGTGTGTGTGTGTGTGTGTGTGTGTGTAGTCTAGAAAACATCTTTCGAAATGTTACATTTCGAAATGTATTCTCTGAGTGGAGAATGAAGGCTTCCTATCAGCCTCCTATGCCTTTTCATAGCTCACTATAGCCACAATCTGCCTTGATGAATCTGCTGTCATTCGTCTAATATTTAAATGATGAAGATCACATGGTGTTAATTTGAGTGCACTTATTTTCATGACTATGGCTGGACATCGGTAACCTTAGTTTGGCCCTGGCTCTGGGTGACCACGGTCAAGGCATTTGTCCAGCCTTAATTTCCTTGCCTGTGGCATAAAGGAAGGGTCACATGGCTTCTACAATCCACACCAGCTGTGATTCTGAACACTTCTTTCCTATAGACACACAAGCAAAGTAAAAAGCATAGATAAGGAATCGTTCCTGAATGTAAATGGGCTCATTTGCAAGCCCCGAAGATTTCATCAGAAGCTGAATGTGCTCCGCAGAACTCAAAGAGATTACTCCTCAGTGAAGACCATTCAATCCAGGAAACCTCTTCAGTCCTTTTACAGGAAAGAAGAATTAACATTACTGAGTGGGCCTACTGTGTGGTTAGGGCTGGCACAGGGTGAGTTATCCACACTCTAATAACTCATAGCACTTCTATCATCACAATTGTTTGATATGGAAATTGTTGCGAAAGTCTATTGAGGTGCCTGTGTAGATACTCAGTCACCAGCATTCCGTAATCAGTGTTTCTTGGCCTCTGTAGTCATTGGTACACATGATTCTTTTACAAAGCATCATTTCAGCCCAGATTAATAAATGAGGAAGGGGAGCAACAGAAAAATGCTGTCTGTCACTGGCAAGGAGCCAATCCTATAACGGGTTCCTGACACTCCCCGAGCCTTGAGAACACAGGACTTTAGGCTGGCATACTTTGACTGGGAACAGGTTAGAAAAGGTCACAATTTAGGAGTTGTTGGAGGCAGCATGAGTAGGACCTTTGGATTCACTGGGCTCTTGCAAAGGCCAGGAGGGGAGGTTACAGAGAGCAGAGTTAATCCCCAACGCATAATTTCACCACAGAAATACAAAGTTTATCCAGAGTCAAGCTAAGCAAGCATTCTCCTGTCCAGTTTCACATTTAACAAACTCTGGTTTCAGGAGCAGGGTATGCAGGTGGCATGAAAATGTTGGACCAAAACAAACAAACAAAAAAAGACCCTTAGTTTCAAAAATATCCACACATGGGGAGCTTGAGAGATTGCTTAGTGCTTAAAAGCACTCGCTGCTCTTACAGACAATCTGTGCGGGTTCAGTTCCTGTCAGCCATACATGGCAGCTATGAACCATCAGTAATATATGTAGACACATATGCATGCCCATAAAATAAATAAATCTTTTAAAATATCTACACACATTCACGCATGGCGGCTCACACCCATAGTCTTAGTGGTAAGGAGGATGAGGAAGCAGGTAGTATAAATTTGAGGCCAGCCTTTGTTGGATAGTGAGATACAGGACAGAGTATATTAGTTACAATATGAGACTCTGTCTCCAGCAAGGAATCCAAAAAAGTAAGCTGCGAATATAACCCAGTTGATAGAGTGCTTGGCTGGGTTTGAAACTCTGGGATTTGATCCACAGCGTGGCATAGACCAGGCACGGTGGCAAACACCTGTGATCCCAGCATTCAGAAGGCAGAAACAGGAAGATCACAAATTCAAGGTCATTCTTAGGGTCATGGTGAGTTAGAAAAAGGCTGGGATACGTAAGACCTAGTCTGAAAAAATTATTAATAAGTGAATCTAAAACATAAAAATAAACATGAATGGGCTGGAGAGATGGCTCAGTGGTTAAGAGCACTGACTGCTCTTCCAGAGGTCCTGAGTTCAATTCCCAGCAACCACATGGTAGTATACAACCATCTGTAATGGAATCCTATGCCTTCTTCTGGTGTGTCTGAAGATAGCTACAGTGTACTTATGTGTGTTAAATAAATAATTCTTTAAAATTAATAAATCAACATGAATAAAAATATTTATAAGTGGGATGCCACTGAAAATCAGAAGCTTTCACATGCACCCTGATGTATTTCAACTCTCAGTTAAGGCTGACGTCAACTTCATTGGCTCAATATCATTGGTTCATGTTCATTCACTCACTTATTGATCTCTTCTTATCCATCAACTGGACTCTTGGATGAACAAATGGAGATGCTTCTCCATCCCACCTGGAGCCTGAGTCTAGGGACAGAGTCGGGTGATGCTGAAATAGATAGATGGAGACGTGTGTGACCACAGACCAAGGCCAGTGCTACGAGAGATGCAGAGCACAGAGGAACCTCCCCTAGCCTGGAGCTGGGAGGGAGGGAGGGAAAGACAGACATCCGAAAGTCCTAGTAGCATCATAAAAGGGCTGGGGCATCGTGAAACAGGAGGTGTCCTGTTAGAAAGAGGGCGAGGAGCAGAAGAGAAGAACCACAAAGGTAATGGGAGGGGCAGGTGAGAAGTCTGAGCTGGCAGAGATGATTGTCACTGAGTCTGATATCTGAGTTCAATCTCTAGCTGATGGGTGGAAAGAACTGAGAGCTGTCTTCTGCCCTACACACACACACACACACACACACACACACACACACACACACACACACATTAACTATTTAAAAGTCATAAGTGGGTAAATATGAGCAAAGTACAGTGTCAGTATGTTACAGGATATTTCCTGTCCAATCACATTGGGACAGTGGAAGGCCTGTGATTGGACAGGAAGGGAGAGGCGGAGCTAGGAGTTGGGGGGGACAGACAGAGGTCGCAGGAGAAGGAAGGGTGAAAGGAGATGGCTTCAGATATGGACCTGTGTGGTATTTTCTAGCCACAAGTAGCTAAGTTTTTATAAGGTTAGAAATATTGGGATAAAGCTTTTATCATTATCAATTGGCTCTTAAATTACTGCATTGGCATCTTGTAAACTGTGATTTTATTGATACATAAATCCAATTGGTCGACTATTAAGCTTTAAGAGTTTTGATTTACTTGGTTACTGGAATGTGGGTCCGCTGATGGTGGAAAGGGAACACAGCTGAGATGTTGTGGGAACCGGCTCAAAGAGAGTAGCTCTCCTGCACCATCAATATGTGTGATGATGGCAGAATGGAATCTAATATTTTATATGCTAAAACTTTTAATTAAAAAAATAATTAAGTAGAAAACAATAAGTAGTCATGCCTGGGTGAGTGAGTGGCCTGTGAGCTGGGTGAAGGTGGGGTGCATGGCAGGAAAAAGATCAGAAAGTGAGCAAGGCCATCTGTCATGGACCCCCCAGAGACAAGAGTACTAGGGCTATCAATCAAACCATCCAGGTTTAAGACCTTGGTCCTTCAAAAGCCCTGTGTCAAAGACCCTCAGCAAAGTCATGTGCACTTTCTGGTCCTCTATTAGATCACCTGTAAAATGGGCACATTGGACTAAATGATGTCTTCCAAACGCGGTCCACCCATCTTCTGTAAAAGAACTACTTTGGTTATCTGTGTACAAACTCCTGAACCCCACAGCTCTGTACAAAACACAAATAGACCCCATATTAGAGGTTCAGAATCAGAATGCCCAGAAATCTGATCTTGGACCTCATTGTGAATGAGTTATCCCTGTGAAGTTTGGGTCATAGTGCTACACTGTCAAACCTTTCCAGAGACTCTATCTGTAATTCTTCTTTTAATTTTCTAGATCCCAGGGGGATTAGTGCCACCCCAGATTGAACAGAAAGGAAATTACAAAGTCTTGGGGTGACAACAAAGAGTCAATCTTTCATGTGCTACAGATGACCCATCAGTGTTAAATCATTTCACAGCTTGACTAGAGAACTCTACTCAATCCCTGGAACTTAGCTAAAAAGTACATATTCACAGCATTTATTTTCTGCTTTTTGTCCCATTCCTCTTGGCCTTCTTCCTTCTCAGGGTCCCAGCCCTCTCAAGGACAGGAATCACATGGGCATCTCCTTCCTTCCTTCCCTGTGTTCCTAGGGTGTGAATGGTCTCCCTGACTGAAGGGTTATTATCTATGAGCCTATTTGGCCTGGTACACAAGGAAAATTCCTGTTGACATAATTGGTCCAGTGGCCAAGAATCACAAGCCGAGGGCTTGCTGCCCTGCTTGTGGAGTTGAGCTGGGTTTCTCTTTCTCTCTGCACAGCAAGCTCCATTGGGCCAACTGCCCACCCCACTCCACTCCCTGAGATCGCCAACACCCACACTGGCTTTGCCTCCAATCCAGGAATTCTTTCTGCATGCAGAGTGATTTCCAGAGAGCTCTGGGCTCTCTGAATATGACCATTTGAAAAGCAAAAGCAGATAAGACTACTTCTGTGTACCTGGTAGGATTCATGTCTTAAAATGAGAGGATACCATAGCCGGGGATGATAGTTCCATTAGTAACGTATCTCCCCTGCAAAAAAAGAGGATCTGAGTTCAATCCCTACACCCACATAAAAATGCCTGGGTGTGGTTTGCTGGGTGTGGTGGCCTGTGCTTCTACTCGGTGTACTTCAACTTAGAAAACAGGGATCCCGGGACTCAGTGGCCAGCCAGCCTTGTCAGTGAGCCCCAAAGAGAGATTTTTGTCTCAAAAGAACATGTGGACGAATGATGTCAGAGACTGACATGCAGAGAGAGAGAGAGAGCAAACATGTTCTATACATGCTGTACACACAATTACCTATACAAACACATGGAGGGAGAGTAATCTTAGAAAGCATACAATGTATATATCATAGGATACAAGAAGTTTTCAACAAATCTTATCTATTCTCTGTATTCCAGTTTCTTCAACTACAGTTTCTTCGGGGGAATTTATCTCAGAAAAAAAAAAAGAAATAAACAAAAAGAAAGAATACATCAGTTATATCAACTGGCAATCAAGAATCAGAAGGACAGCTGAGAGACTGGCTCAGAGTGCACACTCAAAGCATTGGGGGCTGAGAAATCCGTTGTGTACTTTTAAGATTATACAAAAGTATCAACAACAACTAACATTTGTTGAACGCTTTCTAGGTTCCAGGCACAGTTCCATTTAATTCTCTCAACAACTTGATGTGGTAAATATTATTAAAACCCCCATTTTATAGACAAACAGATGGGAGGTTAAACAAATGAAGGAGCTTTTCCAGCTCACAAAGCCCAGAAGAGGCAGGAGTGAGACTATGATCTGTCCAGATGAAACCAGTCTGGTGTGTAGCCAGCTACTTCCTTAAGGCTAACTGGCTTCTTGTGCTGTCACCGGAGCCTGTATCTGTGCTCTCTCTCTCTCTCTCTCTCTCTCTCTCTCTCTCTCTCTCTCTCTCTCTCTCTCTCTCATCCCTCCCTTCCTCCCTTTCTCCCTCCTCACACTCTCTCATGTTCTCTTGCTAGTTAGCAACATGTAAAAAGCAATTTTTTACAATCCTTAAAAAGACAATTACTTAGATAGGTCTCCTATAATAGTAAGGGTTCTTTGAATAAACAGAATGAATATTGTATAGATAGATGATAGATAGATAGATAGATAGATAGATGTTATAGATTATAGATTTTATAAATATATTAAGGGGATTTGTTATATTGGCTTACAAAATAGTATCTGAGTAGTACAACAATGACTCATATCTGAGAGTCCAACAATCTAGTAGTTGGTCAGTCTGGAAGGCTAGATATCTATCTCAGCATTCCCAATGAGATACAGAAAGCTTGGAGGATACTTGGTAAGCTGCTGGTCTTCAATGTATGTTGGGAAGCAGGAAAAGTTCATTCTAGTATCAGTATGATGATCAGATCCCAACAACTAGCATCTCTACCTCCTGAATCATCGGTCCTATTCTGTGCTGAAAGGCTTCAGACACTCCTGGTTATGATACATTGTTGTTAGCTATACAAACTCTACTGTGCCCTGAAAGGCATCAGACCCTTCTGGTTATGATACATTGTTACTAACCATACAAACTCTACTGCCCTGAAAGGCTACAGTCTCTCCAGGTTAGAATACATTATTGCCAGCCATACAAACTCTACTGTGCCCTGAAAGGCTTCAGACCCTCCTGGTTATGATACATTGTTACTAGCCATACAAACTCTACCCTGCCCTAGAATTACTTCCTCCTATTTCAGATTCCCTCTGCCCTTCCTGTCCCTAGTGACTACTCTGCTGCTCTCTTCTCCCACAGAATTGTCTTTTAAACTCCCACAGAAGAGTGATGTCACTGTTTTTTAACCCTTCTGTGCCTGTCTTAGTTTGTTATCATGAAATCAATCATTCAGCTCCATCTATGTTGTCAATATAATGAGATTTCAATTTTCTTTTTACTTTTTTTTAAGATTTGTTTATTTTCATTCTATTTGAGTTTTCCCCCCTGGTGTATGTGCACTGAATGTGTGCCTACTTCCCATAGAGATGGAAAAAAATGGCATCATATCCCTTGAAACTGGAGTTACCCCTACATACTACCACATGGGGGCTGGGAACCAAACCAGGTGTTCTAAAGAAACATCAAGTACACTTAACAACTGAACCATCTCTTCTACCCCAGCTTTCAAATTTCAATTTTTATTCATTTGTCTTTGTTGTTGTTGTTGTTGTTGTTGTGTTGTGTGTATTTCAGACTGGCTTTTAACTTGCTTTGTAGGAGAGGCAAGCCTTGAACTCCTAATCTTCCTGCCTCTTCCTTAGTGCTGGAATGGCTGGCAGGCATTGCCACGCTTGGCCCAAGATTTCTATATTTATGGATGAAAACATTTCATTTGTACATATATCACATTTTCTTTATAGGTAGAGAGATTTAATCCTTGGATCCTATAAAGAGGAATCCACATTTGTGCTTTACTGTAACACAACTCCAAATATGTCTGCTTCCATAGATCAGTGTCCCTGGTCATACCGAGGCTTGCCCAGAACTTTCTGTAGTGTTTCTACTGTTGATTATTTTGTCAGCACCAACACTAAACTACAGCCAAATATGGAGTACCAAAGAGATGAAAAGTATCAGCTCTCTCATCTGATGGCCTGTATTCCAATCCTACCTTTGAATAATTACCGGCAAGTTACTCAATCTCTCTTATTCTCAGTTTCTTTGCCTATGAAATAGAGCTAATAATATCTGTCCTGAAAAAGTGATGCTGAGGAATTAGATGAGGCGACTCATTCGATGACCTTGTCATACTGCTAGTACCTATGTGCAGCAAAGTTTATGTAAATGGGGCAAAAGGGAGCAGGCAACACCCACCATGTCACCCTTCTAGTGGGCTGAGGAGATAGATGGGGTGATCCTAGGAATGCGCACCATGGAGTTAACTTCTATTATCCCAAATTTCTCTTACCTAGACATTTCCCAAACAGTTTCTACTCAAGAATACTGTTCCCACAAGAAGCAGAAAGACCAGGATACCTCCTCTTCCTCTGCTCATCTTTTAAAGACTCCTTAGGCATGTTTTCAAATCTTTTAATTTGGTGTCCAGTAAACAACTGAGAATCTCTGGGCACTTCCTGTCTCATTACTCAGTGCTGCAGAGGAAAGAGGCTCCTTTCTTGCCCTCTTGCCCCTCACCATGTCCCTGTATCCAAAGTGATGCCACACATAATTGCCAAGCTTGCCCACACTTATCCCAGGGTCCCACACAGAAACACTTCTGCTCAAAAATAGAGAAAGAAGGAAGAAAGCAGTCAGAGCTCTCTCCACTGTCTTGATCCCTTGGGGCCTGGTCTGTCCCCTCGAAAGCTGGGCCCTAACACTTTGTCCAAATACAATTTTAGATGCCTCCAAGGAAAAGATTCCCACCACTTCCTTTAGAACTCTTTGAAGTTGGTGACCCCAAGTGAAAATCCCCCAAAAGGCTTGTGTGGTTTGGATCAGAAAACACAAAAGAGGAAGAAGAAGAAGAAGAAGAAGAAGAAGAAGAAGAAGAAGAAGAAGAAGAAGAAGAAGAAGAAGAAGAAGAAGAAGAAGAAGAAGAACGATAGAGAAATTTGAGCCCTGGATTCTGGATTTCTTTCTTTCCTTCTTTAATTCACACTCTCGTTCAGTGTCAGGCAAAATCCCCTACATCCTCATTATTCATCTCAGTGGCCATGAGGACAAGGGAGGCCAGCATCAATTCACTTGATTCAGTCCAAGTTGTGTTCTATGATAAATGATAAATAGTAAAACACTGGATTCATTCTGTTGCCCCAACGTGAAAGAGAGAGGAAGGGAAGGAGACAGAGAATAGGAAAGGCTCACAGTTATAAGTAATAAGATAGAAATATTGGTCAAGGATTCTAAAAAGAATTTGATCCTGAGGAATCTACAATAAAGAATTAAGGAGCCAGACAGTAGTGGTGACACATGCCTTTAATCCCAGCACTTGGGAGGCACAGGCAGCATGTGGATCTCTGAGTTTGAAGCCAATCAAGTCTACAGAATTGAATTCAGGACAGACAGGGCAACAGAGACACACTGTTTCCAGAAAAAAAGGTGAGGGGAGGAATTAAGGAAAAATCATAGGACAAAGCAGTAGATAAATGTGTATACATACATGTATACATATGTATATGTTAGGTAGATAGTAGCATACATACATGATAGAGACATACACACGGGGTAGGTAATTGACAGACAAATGGTAAGTACACAGATGCATAGATGATCATGATAATATACATGCATGCATACTGAGATTATAAATATAAAATTATAGAGACCATTAATGTAAGAGCAGTGGCAGCCTTTTATTTGAAGGAGCGGTAGAGACAGCTTTCAGACTAAACATTACCAACCAGAGCACCTAGTATGTGCATTGTCTCAGGGAATGGAAAGCATTATTTCTAGAACACAAGTCAGTTAAGGGATGGAAATGACTTGCATAGCTTGTCCAAAGGTCACCCAGCTGAGCGACTAAAACTGGGATTCAAACTCAGAGCCCGTGGCATGATGCAGAAACATGATATCCGTGGCAACATGAGGCACGAAGTCAGTTCTCTTGGCTACTGACACTGGCTGTGCCTCAGGCAAGCCCCATCCTCTTCCAGGGCCTTTGTATTCCCACACTTAAAATAAGACAGTCAGACTAGATTAAGGGTTTTCTACAAAGTTTCACAGGGTAAATACTTAAGGCTGTATAGATCAGATGACTCAAATGTTGTAACTACTTGGCTTAGCCCCTATAGTATAAAAACTGTCATAGTCACCACACAAACAAAACAGACATGGCTGGGTTTCAATCGAACTTTATTATAAAAATAAAATAAAATAAAACACAGGTTAATTTAATCCACAGACTATAGTTTGGATGTCCTGGACTAATGTTTTGTTTTGCTTTGTTTGGGGTTGTTGTTGTTGTTGTTGTTGTTGTTGTTGTTGTTGTGACATTTTAGAAGTTCCTGGTCCTGGATTATAGTGGTCGAGCCCAGAGAGGCCAGGGCAATGAAGAGGCATCTAGCTGTAAGGACCCTGATGCCTTAAGCTTTGATATAAGCTATAGCATGTGTTGTTACAGTGACTCTGGCATTGTCTTCTAGTACAGTAGCTAGCATAAAAGAAAATGGACATGTTCTTCAGACCTACAGAAAGAACTGTCATATGACATGCACAGGCCCCCTAGGCCTGCACCCTGAGCTCCCAGACTCTCCCCCAATGTAGGATGTGAATGTAGCTGCTAGACGACTTGGCAGTTAATCCTCATCTGCTTGCTGCTGAGGGCGGCTGTAGATCTCTCCCAGCTCACCCGGACTGGATGCACGTGCTGGATTAGGGGACTCTAAGCTCATCAAGGCTTACCATAGACAAACGCAGTTCTGCACAGAGGAAGCTGAGATACCTCACGCTTGGAGCCTCTGACATGTACGCTGTCTTTAAAAGTAGCAGGTATGCCTGCAACAACCAGCATCCCCTACCCAGAAGAAAGGACAGGACAGTATTTGGCCCTCCGACCTAGAGGTAAGAAGGATCAAAGATTTTTCCTTTGAGGGTCCACAGCCCCCGGATGCCTTGTGGAGTAAACTCCTCACAGCACCAGCACCTTCTTTTTCGCCTCATTTATGGGGTGCTTTGCAGACCACCTATTAGTTAGTCCTATTAACCACTGAACCTCAGTTTCCCTATCCATCAGATATCTACAACAGCAGCATCCACCTAACATCATTATCAGGATTAAATAAGATATAGTGTGTTGAGAGTTTTGGCCCCATGCCCAGTACTTCCTAAATGCCTTGCAATCCCTGGCTGATAGATGTCACTATCGTCCAGCACTTGGCACGGCTCACACGATATCACAGTCTTCACCGTGGCCTTGTGAAGCAGTGCTGACCTTCGTCTCCCTGCTCAGGAAGCTGGGAGCCCAAAGTATGATTTACCCAAGATCATAATTTATGAAAGTAGGGCACAAACCCAGGTCAGTGAGATGCCAGGCTGCTTCATACTTTATTCCCCTACCCAAGGCCACAGAAGTTGCTCTTAAAGGATGGAGTGGGATTAAAAGAATCCCAGCCAGCCCTCAACTCCCTGGCAGACTGACTCCTGGAGGCTGGCCTGCAGAACTGGGGGGCGGAGGGGAATGGTTCTGCTTTCCCACCTCGCTGACCTCTGCTCACTCAGAACCCTGGTCACATTCTGGTCCCTGCTGTAATTTCCTTCAGGCTAACATGGAGGCTTTGGCTGCCTTTTTTTTTTTTTTTAACAATCTTAGTCTGATGCAGAGAGAAGGTTTCACTGCAGCTTTCGAAGCTGACGATAATGCTGTGAATACTGAGGCCTACTGCTTGCATAGCCTTGGTCATATCTAGAATCTCTCTGAGCCTCGGTTTTCTCATTTGTAAAATGGGCATAGGCCCTCATTTGAACTTTTATGAGGAGTGTCTGGCACATGGAAGGTTCTCTCGAAAAGGTATTTTTCCTTCATTCCTTATGCTCAGTGGATGGTGGGTGCTAGGTTATCAGTTGCTTATTCTTTTTTATTTGATTTGATCATTAATAAACCACAGTACTTAGTGTGGTGCTTCTCATGAAACAGATATACCAGGCGATATCTGGCTGGATTGCAACTGGAGAGAACTAGACAGAGTAAACCAGAAAGATAAATAAATAGACAGACAGATAGATAGATAGATAGATAGATAGATAGATAGATAGATAGATAGATAGATAGATAGATAGATAGAAGGTATAGTTCCAGGACAGAGATCACCTTCTATAAATGTCCTAAGTAAATCACTGCTAGCCTCAGTTTCCCTTCTGTTCAAAATCAGTGGCAGCTTCTCCTAGAGGGCTCACATAAATGGAAGTCTGCAACATCAGAGGTTTCTAATGTAATAAGATGGGTAATGAAAAGATTCTTCTTCTCCGAGCCTCGAGTGAGTCAGAGCTCTGTGCTTGGCTTTGCCCCAGGGAGTACCGAGAAAATGAAATATCGTCTGTATCCTCATGACACCTAAACAATTCCATGGGTCAAAACTCAGCCAGAAGGCCAAACAGGCATCTCCAGCGAGGCTAGGAACAGAGGAGAGCACAGAGGTAGCCATCAGAAGGGCTTGGTTAGTGGGGGCCCTGCCTCGTAGCTGCTGTGAAGGCTGCTACCTGTCTGCTTTGTTGATGGGACATGTTTGTTTTGCCTATGTGAAAGATGCTGGAAAATGATGACATGTCAGACATCTGCAAGGATATTTGACTTCCTTCAATGCCTCAATAAGCTCTTCCACATCCTGACGCCTGAATGGAGACACAAGTTCTCAGACTAGTCTCTTTGGTAATAAAGATAAGCCAACTTCGAATCTCATATTTGCCCTTTATGATCCACGCATTCACACATACACGTGTGTGTGTGTGTGTGTGTGTGTGTGTGTGTGTGTGTGTGTGTGTGTGTGTATGTGTGTGTGTTTCTTCACTTTTGGCCCTTTGCCTTCATAAGAAAAAAATATATCAGATACACCAGCCTTTCACATTACATACTCTGGCTGTGACTATGCAGACACAGCCTCAGTTTCTGTGGTGTGCGGTTGTTGGCTGTTAATGAATGCCCAAGGAAATGAGGAATGGGCCGCCAAACCCAAAATGTGAACCAGGAGCTTGCTCTTCCTTCCTCCTCTGGCTTCCTGTCCCCACATCCCTGAATTTGCACAAACCATCGGTTTTACCCCCAGTTCATCAGTATTCTCCTCTTGCCACCATCACCCCAGAGAGAAAACAGCTCCAGGAAAGCTTCGTCCTCCTAGCCCTCATGTCATGTAGGAAACAGAGAAGCTCTCCCGCTGCCACATCCCATCATGGAAGAAGCAATAACTGGAGAGCAGCAGAGTGGATTTAGGAGCTAGTCTATCCAGTTAGCACACAAGGGTATCTCAAAAGGTCATCTGGACCAGCCTCTATCTCCATACACAATAGTACAACAAGACCAAGGACAGGCTCTCCTTCTCATTAAGATCTCTGGCAGATGGCTGCAGGCAAGCACTGGCCTGACCCACACTCTACTGTGTAAGTCAGTAGTAGCTATGTTGTCTACTGTGTAAGTCAGTAGTAGCTATGTTGTCTACTGTGAAAGTCAGTAGTAGCTATGTTGGTGGCTTTTTTTTCTACATCAGAAGAAACCCCATTCTGTGGACCAGAGAAAAGGAGCCAATGCCTGACCACCTGTGGCAGATGCCCAGTACCCTTTGCCTTTGCACCATCTCCATGACAGTGAGTTAAGGTACCAGGAGCTCCTACAGGTCCACACTACCACAAACCTTACAAATAGGTATCTCTTATTTCTAAAGCTCTAAAGGCAGTTTATGTCAGATCATTGAAATGGGAACAGGACTGTTTTCAGGGCTGTCTGCATCACTGTTTTTGCTTGTTTGAAATCTCAGAGAAACCCCTTAAAATTGTGTATTTGGTGCAATTGGAAAGCCTGTGCATTTTTATAGGAGATTAAGACTTTAAATGTATAGTGGGTGGCACATGCTTGTAACAGCAATGTTTAAGAGGCTGGGGTGAGGAAGAGTATCATGATTTGGGAACCAGCCTAGGCTAACAACAAGCTCTAGGTCAACCTGGGCCACAAGTTAAGACCATCTCTCAAACAAGCAATCAACGCCTGGAGAGTCGGCTCAGCAGTTAAGGGCATTGGTTGCTCTTGCAGAGGACTCAGGTCCAATTGCCACCACCCAAATGGTGGCTCACAACCATCCCAACTCCAGCCCCAGAGGACCCCACACTGTCTCTCGACCTTCACAGGCAGCAGACATGAATGTAACACAAAGGTGTGCATGTGGCTAAAGTACTCATACACAAAAAGTAATACAATAAATTTAAAAAAAACAAATAAACAAGAAACCTTAATCTTCTCCAAAAAGTACAAGACTTGAAGAACCCAACTTTAGATTGAAAAACTTGCACAGTAACCGCCTTGCATAGCTCCTGCTTCCTCACCCCTTAATCAAAATACAGTGATTATCAAAAGCAGAAATGAGAAGCCTGGGTTGTGGCTTGTGGAGTTGAAGAAACGAGTATCAGGTATCTAACTCAGCAGCCACTGCCCTGTCCCCTGCTGCATATCACTAACATATGACTAACTCCCTAACCCCCTGTTTGCTCATGTGTCCACAGAAAGCAGTTATGCCTCTCTCAGAGAACTGTTAAAGAAGAATCAATAATAATAATAATAATAATAATAATAATAAGCCAAGCTGGGTGTGGTGTCTTATGCCCGTAACCTAAGGGGCAATCTTGGTCTACAGAGTGTGCTCAAGACCAGTGGGAGCTAGACAGGAAGACGCATTCAAAAAGAGAAAAGAATACAGAGAGATATGGAAGAAGGAAATAAGTAAATGTTTGACTATCCACAGGAGTTTAGCAAATGTGGGTCCCTTCCCAGAAGCCATTTTAAAAACTATCCCCAGCTCTACCATCCACTCCGTCCTCTATCTTGCCCCCGTAAGAACAGCGACTCTTCTACAGCTCAGTGCTCAGCACTACAATAAGGAGACCCAGTAATTGGGGTTCAACTCCAACTCACAGTTCCTCTCCTCAAGAGGTATATGTACTTGAAAAGGGGGTTGGACTTCCCTTATAACCCGGGTCCCATGCTCAAAACAGAGATCAAACTGAGACTAGTTCTCTCAGTGAGTCATGAGAAAAGGCAGCCTGAACTCAGCACATGGTCTAGGATCTAAGTGTTGGGAGACAGAGAATCTTGAGTTCAAAACCAACCTGAAGACCTTGTTTCAAAAAAAACTAACAAGAAAATTCTTCCCTGGTTTGACAAATTTTGGGGGGGGGGGAGGGGGGCTTTTTATAATTACCCATCTCAACATGAGTACAGGGTAATACAAGAAAAGAACTAACAAACAACACGATCCCCCAAGCCCCTTCGCCAGGGCTTAGCAATCTGTTTGCCCTCACTCTATTCCCAGAGAGCCAACTAGCTCCCTCTCACATTTCCCTCCTCCTTCCCTCAACTATCTCTTTAGTGACACCCCGAAGCCCCTACTTACAATGTCAAGTTCAGACTGGAGATGCTGCTCAATTGGTAGAGTATGTGTTTGCCTAGAATGCATGAATCCTCGCGTTCTATCCCCAGTATCAAATAAACTGACAACAGTGCTACATGCCCGTAATTCCAGCACTCAGGAGGTGGCCATAGGAAAACCAAGAGTTCAAAGTTATCCTTATGCTATATGGTGAGCTCAGGTAGCAACCTGAGCTACATCAAACTCTGTCATTAAAAAAAAAAAAAAAATCCAATTCATATTCCCCCATACCCTGGCTGCATGCATTTTCCTGTCTTCAATTAATCTTCTCCTTAACTCCTGTCATTAGATGTCATGCTTCAGATTTTGCTTGTTTTGGTAAGCACCCACTTGCAGGTCAGGAATCTGGCTACCCCTCCCTCCAACTGTTGAAGAACGGAACCACTGTCCGGAGGTGGACATTAACAATCCACTGAAGGAATGTGTGCAGGGAATAAATGAACAAGTGAATGAACGAATGAATGAGCAAACAGAAGTTTCTAGGTTTTATCAAGGCCGAAGAGGTTGCAAGGGGGAACTAAAGTGTCCGCCTGGTCTCAGATGTGACTCAAGTCTCTGCCACCTGCCTAACGCGAGGGGATTTTCTTTTCTTTTGTAGAAGCCAGTTGTGAAGAAGTTGCACATTCCTCTGAACCCATGGCTTGACTCCAGGAGCCCCCAGTAGAGGTAAGCAACCCCACCCTACCTTTTAACCTAAGCGTGAACAGGAGGGAAAATAATCCCAGCGGGGCCCCTGGGGTGTATGAACCAGGATGCCCACACCCCATCCCCTGTTCTGCTCCCCGCCCCATCCCCGCAGAGGGAGCGGTGCCGGGCGCGGCTGGTCTCCAGGCCGACCAGGCTGGCGCTGGCGTCGGGGCTGCGCGCCTTGGCTGGACCCGCATTGCCCCCTAGTGCCGCACAGAGTCAGGGCGCCCGGGCTTCCCCGCCTGATGTCACTGCCGTGCAGTCAGCCCAGAGGCGGCTCATTGAAAGCAGACCCTCCTCGCGATCGCTGGGCGGAGAAGGCACCGCGGTCCGCAGACCCGCCGCAGGCCGGGCACAGCCGGGCACCCCCGGCCCCGTGCCCGCTCCTCCCTGCGCTCCCGCGCCAGACCGGCCAGGCGCGCCTGACGTGGACCATTAAACTTGGAGCTGCCGCCTCGTCCCCTCTCTCCTCCTCCTCCCTCTGACAGGCAAGCGAGCCGCTGGGTGCAGGCAGGCGACGTGCTGCCGGGCTAGGCTGCCCGGGGGAGATGACTTCTCGCCAGGAGGACGCCTCTGGAAAGAAGACCACGGAGGGAGCAAAGTTTCAGGGCAGCTGAGGAGCCTTGGTCGCAGCCCTTCCGAGCCCAATCTCCTCCCTGGCTATGGAGGGCGGACTTTAAAATGAATCCCGATCTGGACACCGGCCACAACACATCAGCACCTGCCCACTGGGGAGAGTTGAAAGATGCCAACTTCACTGGCCCCAACCAGACCTCGAGCAACTCCACACTGCCCCAGCTGGACGTCACCAGGGCCATCTCTGTGGGCCTGGTGCTGGGCGCCTTCATCCTCTTTGCCATCGTGGGCAACATCTTGGTCATCCTGTCGGTGGCCTGCAACCGGCACCTGCGGACGCCCACCAACTACTTCATTGTCAACTTGGCCATTGCTGACCTGCTGTTGAGCTTCACAGTCCTGCCCTTCTCGGCCACCCTGGAAGTGCTCGGCTACTGGGTGCTGGGGCGCATCTTCTGTGACATCTGGGCAGCAGTAGATGTCCTGTGCTGCACGGCCTCCATCCTGAGCCTGTGTGCCATCTCCATTGATCGCTACATTGGGGTGCGATACTCTCTTCAGTACCCTACGCTGGTCACCCGCAGGAAGGCCATCTTGGCGCTCCTCAGTGTGTGGGTCTTGTCCACGGTCATCTCCATCGGGCCTCTCCTTGGATGGAAAGAACCTGCGCCCAATGACGACAAAGAATGCGGGGTCACAGAAGAACCCTTCTATGCCCTCTTTTCCTCCCTGGGCTCCTTTTACATCCCACTCGCGGTCATCCTGGTCATGTACTGCCGGGTCTACATCGTGGCCAAGAGGACCACCAAGAATCTGGAGGCGGGAGTCATGAAGGAAATGTCCAACTCCAAGGAGCTGACCCTGAGGATCCACTCCAAGAACTTTCATGAGGACACGCTCAGCAGTACCAAGGCCAAGGGCCACAACCCCAGGAGTTCCATAGCTGTCAAACTTTTTAAGTTCTCCAGGGAAAAGAAAGCAGCCAAAACCTTGGGCATTGTAGTCGGAATGTTCATCTTATGTTGGCTTCCCTTCTTCATCGCTCTTCCGCTTGGTAAGTTGGGGACTGGCAGAGGGGGAGATAGACCTTTTCCTGCCTTGGTTTTCCTGATGAGCTAGCTCACTCCAAAGTTCTTGTGTGGGTTTGGTTATTTTTATGCCATCGGTGTGTGTTTGGAGACTGGATAATACTATTTGTTCTGCAAGGGCTTTGCAGATTGGGGAACTGGCTAAGAACCAACTCAGGTGTTGGTGAATAAAAAAAGCTAAGATACTAGGCACTTGAAATAGAAGCACAGGAGGAAAATCTGGGATGTGGAATGACTCAGTCACTGGCCTCAGTTTAATAATTAAAAAGGACACTGGGCTCCAACATCATGCCAGTGTTATTTCAGTTGTAACGATGTATCTGAGAAGGCAGCGTCACTAACGCAGAATACCAAATAGTTTGTAGTTACTGCAGACGCGGCATTGGGGAAGCAGGGAGGCGGCTCCTACAGAGAGAGGCAGTGTTCATTCAATATTTGCAGGGACCACGTTTCTCAGCCTTGCAGAGGCTGCGGTCTCCCTCTCCTCCCTCCCTGCTGGCTCTCCCCTTTCTGCACTGTGGTTCTTACCAGATAATAGGAGCATCTTACAGCCACACAGCTTCCGGGCCTTTAAGTTTCTGAAGCTTTGAATTTCAAAGAGGAAACATTCTCGGTTTTCACCCCCCAAAATGCTCCCAACTCTGGCGCTTTATGAAATGTTCAGAATTTAATTATAGCTGACCCTCACCTTCAGAGATAAGACGCCAAACCCAGGCAAAATGGAATTCAGTGCCTTCAGCTGGTCCCTGCCCCCCCCACAAAAATGTGTCCATCTTATTTGGCTTGGTGGTCCTGATAAGTGAATTGTTCAAAACGCTGCCTGATTCCTGCTAGGGGGACGGGGCGGGGGTGGGGGGAGACAAGATCTGGCTAAATGGTAAGCAGAGAAGACAGTGCGGTGATATGCTGCTGTTCACATGGCTTGGGAAATCCTTGTCCCTTCTCTGGTGCATTGATCTGCTTTGATTTCTTCTCCTATTCCTGTTGGGAACTGGAGGGAAATGAATGGAAGGATGTTCTCGGGGCATGCTATCAGAGGAGGGGGCACTACTGAATACCACAGACCTCACATACCAGTCATACCTGCAGGGTCTCAAAGGTGGCCAAACCCCTCCAGCAACTATGACTCCAAAGTCACACTGCTTCTGAGAGAAAAAAAAATGAATGAAAAGGAAGTAATTGTTTACCAAGAGTTTCCTTTTTATTTTTTTTTAAGGAAAAAAATCTATCCAACATACTGTCTATGTGATCTTTTTTAAGGAAGTCTGGCAGACTTCTGCCATTCAGAAATATTTCTTCAAATGGTGTTAAATAGAAAAAGCTTAAAATTCTGCCCCAGCAGTGATTGCATCCCACTGCAGAGGAGTATGATTCCCCTTCTCAAGGTCTTAGGACCTTTGGCATTCTTGTTCTGTTAACATTGGGTGACAGCTTGTCTTGTACCAGACCATTCCAAAGATCATGTTTCTGTGGAGGTGTGATTTGGTCTCTTATCAGCCGTATGACCTTGAGGTAAGCACTGCTCCTATGTCAACCTCAGTTTCTTCATCTACAAAATGGACTAATTGATATTCACTCTAAGGAGTTGTGTTGATGTAAGAAGAAGACAGTGTAGAGTGTGAACCCCCGGCAAGCAGTTAATCAAAATTAGGTGTGAGTACTCTCAGCCAAGCCCCACTCTTTTGTAGGTAGCCGTGCATTTCCTCTGTTTTCTCTTGCCAATCCAGCACCTGTTAACTTCCCCCCAGATCCACCCACAAATATACAGAGGCTATGGCCAAACCATGTGCAAGAAGAAAGACAGCCCAGTCTCACTCAGAAATCATCATAGGCTCAATCCTTGTCTCTGAAATTCAAGGGAAATGAAAAGCTCCCAACAGGTTGGAAAGATGAGACTCAGGTGTTATAGGCTACTAAGTTCTACTTTGCTCTTGGCCACTAGTTAGCTTTGTGACCCTGGGCCCATTGCTGTGCCTCTCTGGGCTTCCAAGCTCATGTATGGATAACAAGATGGTTAAATGAGATGAAGAGGAAATGTACTGAATACAGTGAGCACCTGAGAAACTCCATAGTAACATAGTCCCCTAGGTTGAACTTACAGAGGCTCTGATTCAGCAAATTGGATGGATCCAGAATCTACATGTTTAATCAGACCCCCAGGAGACTCTGAAGGGGTGGATCACAACTGAGATTTTGAAAGTCATTGGTCAGAACATCCCTAAGCTCCCTTTAGAGCCTAGCATCCTTGAATGTTGCTAGTTCGGATCTTCCCCAGCTACCAGTAGTGTGAGATGGTATGGCTTCTCTCTGTATCGTATGCTTCAAGTAGTCAAGCCTGCCTTTGGGGGTGTTCCTTGACTCTCTGTTCATGCCTATTGAGACCCTGCCCTCCTAGTCTCTGGGGTCCTTCATGTCTAGGCAATAGTAGTGAAAGGCATCCATGTCCCCAGCCCATGGTGTTCGCAGAGTTTGCTTCTCCTCTCCTACCAATGGAAACTCTAGTTATCTACACTATGATCACCTGGGAACCCCCCATATGTTGTCCCTGAACAAGCCCAATATAGCAACCTTCTTCCATGGAAGCCCACAGATGAGAGGACCCATGTAGGTGAGCTATGGTTTTCCAATGGCTTCAGAAAGGTAGTCAAGAACTCAATCAGAAGGTACACAATCGATGCTTGCTTTCTTAATCATTGAAGAACACCACAGCAAGATGAAACTGCAGTTCCTCCAGGTTACAAATCCAGTGGGAAGTACTATGTTAGGCAATAGGAGCTTTTTTTTCTTTTTGTGAGCATCTGAAGATGGTTCCAAATTCTAAATTTTCCATCCAGAACTTTTTACTCAGAGAAGGCAGAAGCAGACACGCGGAAGGCTACACTCGACAAGCAGGGAAGTGTAAGGTAGGAATATCTTCCAATCCAGCTAGACTCTCAGGTGCCTGGGTGCCACCAGATTTCCATAGCTATGTTTGCTTTCTCCATAGGAGAGAAGGGTTGGGATTCCTTCTAGAAGGAGGGAAAATAGACATAGCCCTACAGGACCCTGCTCTGTGGCCCCATTTGTTTTTCTTCCTCCCTTATTTTTATTTTTGGGAGCAGGGTTGGGCCACCTGCAGCGAAGGCCCCCGTGGAGCCCTCCCCACCTGCTCTGCCCCCACTCGGCTCTCCTCACCCTTTCCCTGGGGCCTCAGACTAAGTTGCACCAGGGACCAGTGCTCACTTATTCAGGATCAGAGATGCATGTCATCAAACAAGAACTTCTTTCTTTGCTCCCCTGGAAACGAGCCAGGGCGTGACAGAGAATCTGGACTAGAATATAGAAGGACTTCTATCTCATGGACTATGCATAATGTCCAAGAGAACCTCCAGCTGCCGGGTATGACAATGAAGACCAGCTCCCAGCAGAGGGGAGACAGCGTGGTCAAGGTCTAATGAAGTGGCAGGACTCTTGAGGGAGTGTGTATTTCAGTACGGGATGTGAGGAGGGGTGGTACGAAGTGCCAGGCAGCCAACAAGCGGCTGGGACTAGAGAGCTGTTTAGAAAACATTGGAAACTTGCCTCGCTCCAAATCTTTCTTCCGCCTTTTAAAATGCTGAAAGGCACTAGGAAGCCATTATTGAACTAACTACTCTCCCCTCTAAATAAATGAAGGTCAGTTTCAAAGAAACAGTTGTGCCCCATACAGTACTGAACCAAACAGCAACTGATTGGGCTCTCTTCTCATTCAAATCGGAGCTGAGGAATTTCCACTCATTATGAGGGCAAGTAAGAATGAGGGTCTCAGACCTAGAACAGAATCATCCCCACAAATGTAGGTGGAGCCTCCAACTCGGCCTTTGAGATTCCTTCAAGGAAAACAATTACTTTGAGAACTTGGTGAGGAGGGGAAAAAATTAAAAGCAGAATCCTTCCAAAAAGAAGAAAATATTACTAAGGTAACTTACTCTTGACTCTGAGTTAAATATTTAGCCAAAGACTTCTTAAAGTATCTACTGTGTCCTTGGCTCTGTACTAAAAGCTGGATCGTTGAACTAATCAAGGTTTCTACATGACTACTCAGCATGTGGTTATGTAGTTCATACTTTGTATAGACATTCTATAGGACTTCCCATGACATCGCCCCCCCCCCAATAACTCTGGCAGAGATGCAGTGTGTAGTAACTGCTACCTCTTCATAGATGAATATACCAAAGCTCCGTACAGTTAGATTCTTACCCAGGGTCACACAGCATCAGAGTGATAGGGCCAAAGGCTGAGTCCAGCTGTTAGTAAAGACCATACCTCCTACACTGCACCTGACCCTTTTCTGTTCACTGGTGGCAACTGGCTATCATAGGAAATGTTCTCCAGGAAACCGTAAACTACACTGTCATCACGCTGTCAGAAGATAGGAAGGACAAAGTCATGGTAAAATCCTGCCCATTCCTGATGTGGGAAAGAAAAAAAAAAATCCAACTGATGAAGTGTCAGAGCAGACCATCCGTGTTCAAACTTTGAGCTAGGTTTTCTCCTAGCCTGGTGCATTGTGGGTGCTGACCTTTCCTAGGAACAAGGCTCTTGCCCATCATTTTCTTCTTTGCTGAAGAAAAATTGGAGGAAACCTGCCTTCCTCCTAGGGCTGTGGGTCTCAGCTTTAACTGTGCATGCACCCACTAAGTAAATATGAATGTACCACATGGATACTGTGTCCAGGAATTTTCCTAAGAGAAACTATGGTAAGGAAGATAATTAAGCACCATGAAACTTACTTCTGAGGAGGTAAAGAGGTGGTTGAAAAAAATGCAAAAAGAAACACAAATGCATCAGTGATCAGAGACTAGAATTATCTAATATGGATCAGTATATCATGAGGTCCCAGGGGAGGAACATGGAAGGAGAAGGCCGAACAGTGCTGTTTAAAGTAGCTACTTTGGTAATGTTGATAGAGGATCCTTGCAGCAGGAAGGTCTTCTGTAGTAGGGAATGATGGTGAACTCCCAGAGCTTAGGATGAGAGCTTAGGATGGGTATAGACAAGACAGACTTCGGACATGGACAGAAGTCTGGCCATGATGGGACTTTTGGACCATATTATACAATTTAATTTGGGGATTTTGTATTTAGTGGTGGGTTTCTGTTTAGGTGGTGGTAGTTGTTATTTTGCGTTATTCTTTGATACAAGGTCTCGGGTAGCCCATTCTGACCAAAACCTGTCTATGTAGCTGGGGATGACCTTGAACTCCTGATCCTCCTACCTTCACTTTCCAAATGCTGATGTTATAGACATGTGCCACCATGCCTGGTTTACTCGCTGCTTGGGATGGAACCTGGGGCTTTGTGAACACCAAGCAGGCACTAACAGAGATACATCTTCAGCCCTAGATTTTTGTCTTAGCGATATTAGCCACTATGGACAGAGTTAAAGCACACCAAGACTCTATCTGAATACTCTCTATAAAATGCTATAGGTTGAAGAGATGGTTCAGCAGTTAAGAGCTCTTGCTTCTCTTACAGAGGACCATAGTTTGATTCCCAGCACCCATTCCCATGGAGGAACTCAGAACCACCTATAACTCCAGCCAGGTGATCTGATGTGCTCTCTCTCTTCTGGCCTCAAGAGCATCTACATTCGTGTGTGTGTGTGTGTGTGTGTGTGTGTGTGTGTGTGTGTGAGTGTGTGTGTGTGTGTGTGTGTGTGTGTGTGTGTGTGTGTGTGTGTGTGTGTGTCAGTCTGGCTAACATATAAAGCAAACTCGATGTAGGACCAGTAGGTCTCAAAAGTTCAGTGAATGGAAAGAGTGATTTGGACAATGCTGATGACAATGGAAGTAGCAAGAAGCAGACAGATTTGAAGACTTGCTATGGGATGGCATAGGCAGGCTGGTGAGAAAAGTATGTCCAGAATAACCTGGATATTGGCAGAGAGCCACCTGGGTATCACTTCTTGAACTGGGGAATGTGGGTATTGGAGAGGGCTGAGCAGAAGCAACAGGATTCCTCCCAGGGTCTTTCTCAAAACATCCTCCAGGACTCATAAAATATCACAGCGGGCAGGATCTACTGGGTATTATTATAATTTGGACAAAAAAAATTAACATCTGACCTAAGGCCAGGAGTCCCTGTAAGCAGCCCCAGCCTCATGGGTACATGAGAAGCATCTGACAGGAAGTTTTGACAGCCCAAGCCTTGGGCCCCAGCACAAACCTATCATACCAGAATCTCTTGAGAGGCCAAGAATCTTCAGCCCTTAACAAGTTTTCCTGGGTGAATTCTCACCCAGCGTCCAGCATCCTCCCTATACCCAGGCAGCCATGAATCAGAATCCTTATGGAAATTCAAGAAAATATGATTAAGCTTCTATTGTACAACCAGAAGTATCCTCAGTCCTACCCAGGCCTTTGGTCCATTCCATGGGGGCTTGGGGGAAGGGGAGGCAGGAGGGATGGTGGTGTTTTTGAACTAAAGCCCCCTGACTATGGAAACAGGATGAGCACTATGGAAGCATCCTTACCACACAGCATAGTGTGTAGAGCTGAAACCCTGCAGGCAAGTCACGGCTTCCTTGTCTCCACAGATGCAAACACCAAATTCAGAGAGGCTCAAGAACTTGCCCAAGGTCACATACCTAGTAAACGGTAGAATCCATCAGACTCTGCACTGGTACTCAGTAAACATTCATTGTGCTGTCCTATTGTTAGCATACTGCTTCCCCTGAATTTGTCAGAGATCCGATGCCCAAAGTTTCCACTGACTGGCTCATGACAAAATGAGAAAAACATTGTGTTCTTTCAAAAACTGAAACGTATTCAATCTAAATGACTGTCCTTTCAATCTGAAGACTATATCCTTTCTATTTTAAGACACCAAAATAGCATTTTTAGATGGAACGATGATAATGAATGGTAATAGCTGTGTTTAGGGTGTGTGTGTGTGTGTATGTGTGTGTGTGTGTGTGTGTGTGTGTGTGTGTTGTAATGTCCCATTTGATAACATTTTTTTTAAAAAATAGCAACCTCTATCAGTTGCCTCTAAAAATATCTGAAATTTGAGTTTCCAAAGAGTTTGGAGTCATAAACAACACAAAAAGATTCATGGGGGGAAAGGAAGGAAAGAAGGGAGAAAGAAAGGAGGACTGGAGAGTCGAGCCAATCTTAGCCTTCCACTGAAACCAAGTGGACTGGGATAGAGGAACCAGGAGAGAGAGAGCCTAGGCAGAAGAATGTGCCAGGTACACAGGGCAGGAGCCAATGGTGGAGGTGGCCAAGTCTGCTGGGGCACAGTGGGACACATAACTACCAGAGGGTCACCAAGGGCTCCATGAGGGCTTTACATGAGTATGTGTGAAGCTGTAAAAACCGCAGATGGCTGCCAGCCTCCATCTAGAAATTGCTTTCTCTCATATCTGCAGGCTTTGTCTTCAGCCAGTGTACTCCCTGACCACCACGGATACACTAATGACTTCCATACATTAGACCTTCCCACTTGGTGCTGGGGGTGCGAGCTACCCCACAGCCTCTGCCCTGTCCTCTCCATGTGAAAGGCTTGTGAACATATTCCTCTTGTACAGTTAGGGATGTAAACTCAGAGGAGCTGGAGGAGCTTTGCTTCAGATGAGTGGCTGACTATGAATTCAAATCCAGGCCATCAGATGGGCTTCTCATTAAAGAAATGTTGGAAGGAAGTATATGAAAAAAACACACACACAGGAAACCTCTGTTCTTAGAAGGAGACAAGGAAGGGCACTTGGCCACTAGTCACAACCTCGCAAAGATATAAAGATCATAAAAAAAATTGGGTCGTTTCCTGGCAAGATGAACCGCAAGATGGACTGAAACCTTTCTTTTACTGTTGACACTTTTGGAAGACTTCAACTTCATGGCTTATTGTCACTAATGACAAGCACATTTGATTAGATTTCTAGCAAATTTTAGAAAAGACATATTTAGAAAAAAAATATTTTCCCAGTGTTGCTTCTGGTTTCTTTATCTTTGAGACCGGATTCACTGCCTCCATCCACCTTCAAATGATGCCGACCCAACAGGACACTTCTCCATCACGGGTCATCCTACGCCCTTCCCTTGATGTCACAGGCCAGTCAAGCTGGCACTGTGGACAGGAGTATTTCTAGACACTGTGTTCCACAGCCACTCGCTAGTGATGACCTAGCTATGCAGAAGGAAAGGCTATGAAGTACAGACAGAGTGGAGAGAATGGAAACAGAACAGAAAGTAACCCAACTCCAGAGTCCAATGGCTCGTGTACCAACGCCTGCAAAAGGAAAAGTACCACTCGGCAAAACAGTATGGAAGTAGCAAGGGGCCTCTGTTGGTCTCAGTTAACAGGCCGAACTTTGGAAAACTTACATAATGGTCTTGGGTCCCTGAGGCTTCTTCCTAGGTTTTAGAAAATCCATCTCTTCAGAATTTACCTGAATGCAAGTGATCTTGAGGGTTTCATCCTTCCATTGGCCAGGTTGGCAATGAAATGAAACCCCTCCTCAAAGCAGACATGTAGGTAGGAAGTCAAAGCTGACCAATTATTCTGAAATGCAGTTATTATTATGTTGAAAAGCAAATTGATTGTAGAGTGGGGAAGGCACTCCTTAGCATATTAAATAAACAAGGTCTGGCAGCCAGTCAAATAAGCCAGGACTGTAATTTTGAAGTGGTGACAAGTGGAAACATTTCGTGAGCTCTGCGGCAAATAGAACAGGTTGGTGTAGACTTGACTTCTATTGGTGACAACCCCTGAAGAGTTGTCTGTGGCCCCTGGCCTGCATTTTTGCCGAACAAAGGCAAACTTGCAGCCAAAGGGATTTAGTTTGTTTTGTTGAAATACTTTTCTTCCCATCCAAATTCATAGACTTCTCCAACCCTAAGTTAAGGAGCATCCTTGGGATGCCACAAGAATGGAGTTCTGGGTATGATGGTTTACATATATGTACTATATATGTATGTGTATATCATCTTAGGACCACAGACAATTTAGGCTGTGTCATCTCACTTTCTGTTTCGTTTGTTTTGTTTGCTTTAGCAATTACTTTGATAAGCTAGTTTTTCTTCTCTCATACATTATATCCTAACCACAGTTTTCCCTCACTCTACTCCTTCCAGTCCCCCCTGCTTCCTCATCCTCCGTTTCCCTTCTGAAAAGAGAAGGACCCCCAGGGATATCAACCAAACAAGGCATAACAAGATGCACTAAGACTAGGCACAAACTGTTATACCAAGGCGGACAGGGCAACCCAGAAGGAGGAAAAGGGTTCCAAGCTCAGGCAAAAGAGGCAGGGACAGTCCCTACTCCCTCTGTTAGGATTCCCACAAGAACACCAAGCTACCCAACCATTACAGAGAGAGGACCTAGGTCAAACTCCCACAGGATTTGTGATTGTTGATTCTCTGAGCCCTATTTAGTTGATTCTGTGGGTCATGTCCTTATGATATTCCTGACCCCTCTGGCTCCTATAATCCTTCCTTCCCCTCTTCTTCAAGATTTCTAATCTCTGGTTAATGTTTGGTTGTGGAGCTCTGCCTCTGTTCTATCAGTTGCTGAATGAAGCCTCTCTGATGGCGGTTATGTTAGGCTCCAGTCTATGAGTATACCAGAATATCATTAGAAATCATTTCAATGTCTTTCCTTAATTTTGATTAAGTCAGAAGAAAGAGAAAAAAGGGAAAAAAATCAGCTTCTTCCAGTGCCAGAGCTCACATACAACCAGTACACTCTCCCCTCAGCAGTAAAGTCACTGGTAAATTTACTACTGGTATTTAGCCTTTGATATGTTCAGTTTTATTAAACAATCAACTTAAAGCATAGGAAAATATAATGTGATGTTATAAACAAAGTTGGTTAAATATAGGTCTATTCATCTGTCATGACCTAGACATGATATCTGCACAAGGAAGGCAAGTCTTTGATTAATATGCAATCTCACTTTCACTTTTATTACATTATATTTATTTTGTGCAGTAGGGGATGCATGTGTTAGAGAGCAGAGGTTACAGGACAGCTACAGAACGCAGTTATTTCCTGCCACCACTCCGGCGGCAGAGTTGGCACTCAAGTAACCAGCCCTCGCAGAAGGCACTTTACCCACTGAACCATCTTGCCAACCAGCAATCGCCCTTTCAAAAGCAATGAACTGGCTTGTGGAGATGGCCCAGTGGGTGAAGTGCTTGCCGAAAAAGTGTGAGAATATGGGTTTGGAAACCTAGAACCCAGGTAAAGCCAGGTTCAGTACTTCCTGCCTGTCATCTGGCTCACGCAGCAAGGTAGGCAGTGGAAACACAAGAATCATAAGCCGGCTAGCCTGGTATACACAGTACTTAGCAAGAGACCCTGTCTCAAAACATGGTGTGGAGGGAGAGGACCATACCGGGGGTTGTTTTTAAACCCAAACGCATGCACGTGCAGGTGCACACACACACACACACACACACACACACACACGAACATGCACATATGCATTCTCAAAAAACAAAAATTAAAGCTTTAGCCTACTCACTTCCAGGGACCACTTTAAAGAGTGGGAGTAGATTATTAACTTCTTCTTCTCTCCTCTAACAAGTTTACATACAGCAGAAAGGAAACACTCCATTTGTAATTAAAGGCATCCGATTAAGAATATTAACAGAATGGAAATCGGGATTTAATAGAGTTCTTGTTTGGACCTCCACACTGTTTAATGAGTTCAGAAGAAAAACCACCAAAGGCAAAAGTTTCTATCCTTGGCCGTTTCTTTAAGTGCACGCCTGTGTGTGTTCACTTTTCCCTTTGTTGGAGACTTGGTAGATCTTGCGGTTGACAGTTGTGTACTCAGGCTAGCTGGCCCTCCATTTCTGGGGCTTTCCTCTCTCCATCTCCTATCTCGTTGCAGGATCACTGTGATAATAGCTCATAGCTGCCTCAGCCACCTTGATATGGGTACTGAGGATTTAAACTCGGATCCTTGGGCAGCCAACATGAGCACATCATTTTCACTGTCATTTCTCTCCTATCCTGCTTGCTGTTTCTCAGCCCTCGGAACTCTTTTTTTTTTTCTTAATTTTTTTTATTCGTTATATTTTTTATTTACATTTCAAATGATTTCCCCTTTTCTAACCCCCCACTCCCCGAAAGTCCCGCAAGCCCCCTTCTCTCCCCCTGTCCTCCCACCCACCCCTTCCCACTTCCCCGTTCTGGTTTTGCCGAATACTGTTTCACTGAGTCTTTCCAGAACAGGGGGCCACTCTTCCTTTCTTCTTGTACCTCATTTGATGTGTGGATTATGTTTTGGGTATTCCAGTTTTCTAGGTTAATATCCACTTATTAGTGAGTGCATACCATGATTCACCTTTTGAGTCAGGGTTACCTCACTTAGTATGATGTTCTCCAGCTCCATCCATTTGCCTAAGAATTTCATGAATTCATTGTTTCTAATGGTTCAATAGGAACTCTTATAAATTCTCCTGGTTCTTCCTAATGCTGCTACAGCCTGTCCACTCTTACACTCAAAAAACACGTCAGATTGTTTGGCTGTTGTGTTTTCTTTTTCCTCTTGTGTTCTTTTCAAAATAAGAATTCTTCTTACTATTCTCAACAGCAAGAAGCCATTCATTCATACGTAATATCATAAATGAAAAAGACAAGAAAAGTGGACTTTCTCATAAAATGGCTCAGCCTTTGGTCATTAATAAACAATGGGAATTTATTGCCCATGATTTTAGGGGCCAGGAGAGTCCAAGGTCAAGATTATTGTGGATTCACTCTCAGCCTTCACAGATAGCAACTTTCATGAGGAAGAGTGCCAGTGAGCTCCCCCAGGCCTCTTTCATGAGGACACTAATCCCAGTCACAAAGGCTCTGTTGTGTGACCTCTTCTCAGGCATCCCCTCCAGTGCTCCTGACAGGAACACTTAACATGCAAATAGGAAGAGAGCACAACTCAGACATCCAGAATACAGTACCATATTTTTCTATGGACTTTCTAGGATTGTGTGTGTGTCTATGTGTGTAGGGGGGGGTCTGGGTCTGTGTGTCTGTATGTCTGTGTCTGTGTATCCATATCTGTTTGTCTTTGTGTGTGTGTTTGTGTGTATGTCTGTATGAATGTCAGTCTGTGTGCCCATGTCTGTGTTCCATGTCTATGTGTCTGTATGTGTGTGTCTGTGTTCATGTCTATGTCTGTATGTCCATGTCTGTGTGTCCATGTCTGTGTGTGTGTGTCTGTCTGTGTGTCTGTGTCTGTGTGTTCATATCTGTGTGTGTCTGTGTGTGTATCCATGTCTGTGTGTGTGTGCTCATGTCTGTCTGTGAGTGTATCTGTGTGTCATATCTGTGTGTTCACATCTGTGTGTGTGTCTGTGTGTATGTCTGTATGAATGTCTGTCTGTGTGTCCATGTCTGTGTGTGTGTCTGTATGTGTCTGTGTCTATGTCTGTGAGTGTGTCTGTGTGTATCTGCACGTATGTAACACACATTGCATCACCCCAGGGTTTTTTCAACACTCATCAAACACAGACTTCTTGCTATACCAATAAATCCTCAGTCTTTCCATTTTCTTTCTTTTTGTTTTTCTCATCTTTTCAGTATGCCAAAGAGTTCTATAACAAAAGATACCATAATGTGCCTAGCCAACTCCATTATATAAGCAGGCCATTTAAATAAACAGGCAATGCACACACAAAGCTGCTCCCTCACAAGGTACAAGTGTACAGTGAGAGTATGTCCCTCTCACATCCCTGGCTGCGATCATCCCTCGCCACCGCAGAGACAACTGCTGTCACCAGCTTCTGGTATATCTTTTCAGAATTATTCTGTGTATATGCATAAAATATATTCATATGTCCCTTTCCACGGAGATAGCACTTATAAACACCTGGTCATGCTTGCTTTCTCCACTGTTCAGTGTAGGAGGCAGACTTTCCGCTCCTGTGTAAACAGAACAGCCGTGTTCACAGCTGCATACTATCTACCGTCTTTTCTGCAACTAGATCGCTGCAGAAAGGCGTTTAGGTGCCTATACAGTTTTTGCTTTTACAAAATCGTATTCTTACTTGCACACATACTTCACCACCTTCTACCTCGGTAAGTCTGGATAATACAAAATCCTTGAGGTGGAAATGGAAATATTCGGTCAGAGGTGAGACAGGATCTCACGGAGTCCAGGCTGACCTTGAACTTGATATGAAGCTGAACTTCTGATCCTCCTGCCTTTACCTCCTGAGCGCTGAGGTGACAGACATGTGTCACCAGACAGTTTTATGCAGCGCCAAGGATTGTAGCTTGGGGCTTTGTGCAGGGAAGGCAAGCACTTTACGGACTTAGCTGAATCCCAAGCCCCAAAGAAGCTGCTTTTTAACAGAGGGCTCCTTGCTGCTCAGGGGCCCAGAAATTTTCAGGTGTCAACCTAACAAGTCGGCATCCTCACTGGGGTTCCCGGACAGTTTGAATGCCTCAGATCCTTCCAGCGAAGTCAGGACAGCTTCCCAGAGTTCAAGCGGGACTTGGTGCCGCCCTCTTGGAATGCAGCAGCCATCTGCCAGGGAAGCAGAAGCCTGGAATGTGTGTGCATTTCACCCAAAACTGGGCGTGAGAGCAGACAGGCACCTATGGTGCAAACCAGATTCAATCTTGCACTTGGCACCCAAGTCCATCATGGTCCTCACCAGTGGCCCCAGGCTCCAGGAATAACGTCCCAATTTACAAACGTGAAAAAGTTAAAAGAAAGAAAGAAAGAAAGAAAGAAAGAAAGAAAGAAAGAAAGAAAGAAAGAAAGAAAGAAAGAAAGAAAGAAAGAAAGAAAGAAAGAAAGAAAGAAAGAAAAAGAAATTCTGAGACTAGGCTGGGGCTCTGCCCAAGTGGGCAGAGTGTTTGGCTAGTATATGCAAAGCTCCGAGTTCCCTTCCCAGTTTCAAATGGCCCACGGGTGGTAGGTAGTTCACATCTATAATCCCAACACCAGTGAGTTCGGGGTAGAGGGACCAGTTAGCTACACAGGGAGTTTGAGGACAGCCTGATCTAGAGACTGCAGAATAGGAAAATGCTGTATCTGTAGCCCCCAGTATCAAGAGGCTGTGTTAGTAAGAAAAGACTCCCCGGGCATCCATACCCACTCCGCCCCACCATGAGGGCCTGAGCGGCCGGAATGCAGTGGATAGTCTATATTTAGGCAAGAGGATCGCATTTTAGTTTCAGTATTCAAGCTGTCCCGTGAAGAGCTCGGCCTCTCATGCTGTCACATCCACTCACTCCAACACGGCTCTGCTCCTTGTAAAGGGGGCTTTTCGGGAAGTGGATGGGCTCTGGCTGGGCAAGGGGGTCATTTGATCTTGACCTTGAACTGGAAGGAGAGGCAGAGTTCTTTTTAAACTGTACTAAATGGAGAGCTGTTGGGACCAGCTGCTAGATGGACTGGGGAGAGGTAAACTTTGATTCACTTCCACAAGACCAGAATTTCAAGGGGTCTGTGCTGACACAAGGGCTCAGCCAACATAGACTCAGACCCAGACTGGGAGGTGGGTCTCGTCGTTGTCAACATCTCTGCCCTGACATTCCTTATCTTGTCTCTCCCCTCCTCAGAGACAGCCTCATGGGTTCTTCAAGATCCTTGGCTGCCTAGGACAGAGGCTGCCTAGAATAGAAAACCAGCATGCTAAAGTCAAACAAACCCAGGTCTTTAGTCCTGGCTCCACCCTATCTCACTGAGCCTTGACTAATCCATCTATTAAAGGGGACTGAATCACCCCCCTTGTAGGAGTGTAGTGAGGAATTGGTGAGAAATACACAGGAGGGATTCAGCCAGGCCACAAACACTAGTTAATAGCCCACAGGCATTTGCTATTAACACAGGAAGACTCCAGTTGAGCCTTGGCCTAGGAAAGATGGTAACAACCTATCCATATTGCTGTAACCACCATGGATCCTAAGAAAAGAATACATCTTTGAACAAAAGGGGCAGGTAAATGGTAGTGTTTCAAGACCATAGTCCCAGCACTAGAGGTTCAGCAGGTAAAAGCACCAAGTTGAATCCCCAGAACCTACAGGGGGCAGGGGAGCAGACCTATTAGTGCAAGTTGCCCTCTAATCTCCACCTGTGTACGTGTGTGTGTGTGTGTGTGTGTGTGTGTGTGTGTATGTGTGTCTGTGTGTGCTCGCACACACACTAAAATAACTAATTTTACAGCAAAACCAAACCTTTAGTGCCATAAATTAGTCTAATCTGTCTGAGATGCTTCATGCTACCTCAATGGTATCAGCCAGGTGATCCTTCTTGGCAAAGAATGACAGAAGCCTGGCACCTTTCTTCCACATGTCTAAGGTTTATTCTATTTGTTAAATTAAAATCTAATCCTCTCCTAAAAACATCAAATTGTAGGCTAATAGATTAACCGGAAGCTTTTCTTCGGCGTCTGTCTGCTTCTTACACTCTGTATAAAAGGAATTGTATCATCACTTTCAGCCTCAGAATTGGTTCACTTAAACCACAAATATTCCTCCAATCCGAATGAGCCCAGGGTCTGGCACAGTACTATGTAAATAAATAAGGCGTTTTAATTAAGTCAACTTCTTGGCTCCTGATTTCAAGGCCTGGCTTCCAAGAGCTCAGAAAGTCCGAGCAGTGGGGTAGAAAATGGGGAGGAGAAAAGAAGGGAGAACTCAGCCTCTCTACTTCAGCCAGGCTTAGCAGGACTCAGAATATTCTGCCTGTGGCTGTCCCAGGAATCCCTGCCTTGAGCAATCTCCTCTGAGATTCAACAGCATCACCAGTAACTTGTTCTAGTGGTGGTTGCTGAGGCCCACTCCAAAGGAACTGAGTCAGAACTGCAGGTGCAGCCAAGAATATCTGGGTTCCTTGCCCTCCGGGCTCAAGAACCAACAGTGGAATATGGTTAGATCACACACACCCTGAATCTGCCTCTGTTTGCAGCAATCCAGCACAGTTCAGAAGCCAAGGGACTATACTCTCACTACAACAGTTGACACATATCCCTTTACTTTCACAGCATGAATATTAAGTTCTTCATGGGGTGAGGAAACAATTGTTTAGCATTTAAACAATGCCCCCAGTGCCATTCCTACAAAAAATGACTGGGGGCAGAGCCTGAAATGAACCAGCCTGATACTGAATTCTACCTTCTTATGAATAACAGCCCCTGCCCAGTAATTACGAAAAATACAAAAAGTGAATGTCCTAGTGAGGGTTATTATTGCAATGATGAAACCATGCCCACAGGCTAAGTTGGGGAGCAAAGGATTTATTTGGCTTATACTTCCATATTATAGTCCATCATTAAAGGAAGTCAGAACCCTGAACTCAAAAATAAAAAGTAGGAAACTAGAGATGGGAACCGATGTGGAAGACGTGGAAGGATACTACTGAGGGACTTGTTCCTCATGGCTTACTCAACCGGCTCTCTTACAGAACCCAGGATCACCAGCCCATGGTGGTAGCACCCAAAACAGGATGGGTGCTCTCACATCAATCACTAATTAAGAAAGTCCTCTACAAGATGGCCAACAGGCCAGTCTTACGGAGGCATCTTCCCAATTGAGGCTCTCTCCTTCCTTTCTGATGACACTAACATGGATCCAGTTGACATAAAACTAGCCAATACAGTGAACCAGTGAGATGTCTCATTGGATAATGGCACCTACCATCACCTCTAATCATCTGGATTCAGTCCTTGTGACCCACATGGTAGAAGGAGAGAACTGAGTCTTGCAAGTTGCCCTCTAACAGAGATGGGGAGCACAAATCAATAAATCAGCACTCCCAATGGGCATGCTGTGAGCCTTGTCATCATTTAGTGATCCTTGGGGATTCGGTGACATTCTTGGGCTCCCACTTCTCACCTCTAAGCCAATAATAACATTGCATTCATATCAAGCTTGTTGTGAGAGGTAATCAGGGTACCAAAGATAAACATCTCTAACCCAGTCCCTGGAGCACAATAAGAACTAATGAGCTGTTGGTTTTCTTCTTTCTCCTCCACTGTCAAAACTACCCCATCCAAGGTTGATTCTCTGCTTGTTTATTGACCAATTAGCTAATATGATGAGTTAATCCTCACGGAGGTGTGAATTGATAATAATGGTTTTCTGTGTTTGCCTCCAAAATACCATTTGCCTTACAACCTGGGGCCTTACAGTTTTACCATTAAGGTATGATTACGGATGGAAATAAAAGGAGGGGGGAATGCAGAGAGACTCTCCTGCACAGGGAGACTTTCCCCCACTTATAATCATTAACCATCCTGTCATCAGAGTCAGAGTGAGAGAATTCCCAGGGATTGGCAACCGGACAAGAAAGGGAATATGCCTTTAAAGCTGCAACTGGCTATTTTGAAAAAAAAAATAGTAATAAGAGGAAGAACCTCAGGCATCTGAGTCTCAGGATAGGTGTGAACAACACCAGATTGAAATCAAAGACTGATGGGTCATTTGCCAGCGTTTAATACAATTGCTTGGGATCTGTGGAGTTGAATGTAATAAGGCTTCATTAAAAAGTAGTTATAACAACTAATAAGACCCTAATTAAATTAGCTTTCACTGGGCAAGCTGCTTGTGCGGTCCTAATTAGGTTATTTGCCGCCATTGGCTGCGCCTGAAGACAAAAGATGGCTGTGATGTGCCTTCAGTGATGCTTGGAAAGTTGGGCCTCAGACTGTGCAAGACACAGTGAGAAAGCCATCATTGGCCAGGAATGTGGCCCCATTTGCCCAACATGCATGAAGCCCTGGGTTAAATCCCTAATACTGCATAAACCAGGCGTGGTATACATGTGTATAATCCCAGTACTCTGGGGATGAAGGAAGAAGAATTAGAAAGAAGTTTTTGACCATCCTCAGCTATGTAGGGAATCTGAAGCCTTCCTGAGTCATACGATACCCTCCTTCAAAGTGAATGAATAGAAAGACACACAAAGAGACCATGCATTTTGAGACAACCAAGTCTCAAGAAGCCTCAGCTCCCCCACCCCGCCCCCCAAAATATCATAGTGCTAGGCCAGAGTAAGCCTATTACTCTAAGTAGCTGACTATAAAGACAGAAGGTGCAGTTAAAGAAAACTTCCAGGGCTTCCCTAGTAGAGGGGGAAACTGTGTTCCTACGAGATGAGAATATCCACCTGTCCTGTCTTCCGGGAACTAGGACAGAGCAGAGATGCCCATGCTGACCTCCACTTGGGAAATGAGAGAGAAACAAGGAGGGATGGATTCTCAGGGTCTCTGTATGTGTGTGTGTCCATGTGTGTGATGTAGATCTGTACAAGAAACACTGCTGAGGTTCTTGGAAGCAGTCTTTGACACCCTCCCTAGGACCTTCCTGGCCACCATACCCTTCCTAGGACATAACTGTAGTTGGGCTAGTGCCCTGCTCTGCTCCAGCAGGTGACTGTTGAAGTCCTCCACATGTAGGAGTATCCATCCACATTCAGGGTCTAACCTACTATATTACTTATGTTTCTTATTGCTGTGATTTAAAAAAAAAAAACACTGAGAAAAGCGACATAAGGAAAGTTTATTTTGACTCCCAGTTTGAGGATGCGCTTGAGATATCCCACCTTGAGATATCCACAGCTAGGAAATAGATGAACGCCACTGCTCAGCTAGCTTTCTCCGTTGCTGTCAGCCTAGGGCTGCAGTCCACTGTACCACCCACATATGGCTTGTATCTTCAGCTAATCTAACCTAGGAAATCTCTCACTTATCTGCCCGGAAGCTTATCTTTTAAGTGATTCTAGAGCCTGTCAGGTTGACTGACAAAATTAACCATCACACATACCTCATCTATTATACCTTTGGCTTCGTTCCTCACTGTCCAAGCTGTTGAAGTCCCTTGTTTTTGGTTCTTCTTCTATACAAGGGCACACTACTTAATCTCTCTCAGCTTCTGCCTGTTGCCTATCAAAGGGGTGGCACTTTACTCGCCTCACTGTGTCAATAAGAGAATTTAAAAGATTTTTAAGTCAGGTAATCTAGGAATGGCTTATACTTACACCCTATACTACAGGGTTTAAGTATAAGGTGTATACTACACCATATACTACAGCCAGAAGGGCAGTGATGTCCTGTGAACAGACACACCCAAAGCTTCTACCCCTGGGGCCCATAGCACCCTCCCCCTCTCTATCATATACTCTAGTCTTGTTTGCTCTTGATTTTTGACAGCACAGGGTATCAGGTATCTCAGGCTTACTTCAAGCTTACTGTGAAGTCAAGGTTGGCCTGGACCTCCCAATCCTCCTGCCTCCAACTCCTGTAAGCTGGGATTGCAAGCATGTGCCTCCACACCCAGATCTGCATTATGACTTTTTTTTTTTTTTTTTTTTTTGGTTTTTCGAGACAGGGTTTTCTTGCAGCTCAAATTATGTGGATTCTCCTTTGCAAATCTGCCACAATGCCCCTGGGGAGAGTATGCTACCTCCCATGTGCTCTCTCTGTCCCCCAGTGACACCTCTACTTTACCACTCAGGGCTTTCTGGTGTCCATCTCCCTTAGGAGACAGGGTCTCACCTTGCAGAAGCCTACAGTAAGGACTGATGACATAAAAGGAAGAAAGTCAGAAGAACTGTAAGGAAGGGGAAAGACCGGTTCCAACATGTGTCCTGCTTTGGAGCCAGCTGCAGTATAGACACACAGAGTATTTTTACAGATTCCTTATTGGATCAAATTTCAGTCTTCTAGACCTTCTCTTAGACTGACCTTGGTACTTCCTTGTGTAGTCCAGTTTTAGCAAGAATCTAGATAATCAGTCTAAAAGTAAACTCTACCCGACTCTCTCGGTATCTGCGTAACCGGACATCCATCCTCCACCAGCCCCCAGAAAACCATTACTCTGGCCTGCCTTCAACAAGAATCCTACATAGGTTAGGGCAGCACAACTCCATCTGCCTGACATTTCCTCCTGATGATTTCCTTTCAGTGACCCCTCTGCCCCACCTACTTCACCCTGGCCATGTTCTCCCGCTATCCCATGCTGTATTTGGAGTTGAGCTGTCTCTCTTCCCACCACAAAAGCCCATTGCTGCCATTCCTGCTCACTTCACAGCAGTCCTGGGTGAGGTCTCCCCTCTCACACATTAACAATATCACTGGGGCTTTTTTTATTGTATTTAATTTTTTATTATTTTGATAATTTAATATATACATATGACTAAATATTTCATAACAGTATGATTAATAGTTCAATGATGATTAAATAATTTAATTTACATTATTTACACCCTTTTCTCTCCCCCTTCAACTCCCCCCATGCCTTCTCCCACTTCCTCTAAAGATTATTGACCTCTTCTTATTTAATTCTTATTGCTACATATGTATATATATGAGTGCTTAAGGATAGCCACTGCTGTTGAATAAACCATGAAGGAGCTTGTCCTTAAGAAACTAATTCTATCTGTCTGTCTGTCTGTTTATCTCAGCAGCCTTTAATTGCCTTTATCTAGGAGTGGGGACTTGAGACATCCACAGGGCATGTCAGCGAGTGACATCCTTTAGGCAGGTCTTTAAGCAACCATATTGTCGAGATTTCATGGGTGCAGCTTCCTTGCCAAGTCTAGAAGACACGGAGTCCAGCAGGTGTGCTCTTGCAATCTTTTTTTTTTTAATTCTCCGACCGCAGGTTCCCCTCCCTCCTGTCTTCTAAGTCCCTCTCCTTAGCTCCCGTCTCCCCCACTCTCTTTTTATGGCCATAACTATAAGCATCTACAGTAGTTTTTATTCCCCTTTCATGCTTCTCAGCCAAGCATGTATACTGCTTTGGTAAGAAACAAAACACTAAAGGCCGTTATTTAAGCAAGTGAGTTAGGACTAGCAAAATATCTCGGCCAGTAAAGGCCATGCTGGCCTGTGGCCTGAGTTTGATATCTGGAGCCTGTCTATTTAAAAACTGGAAGGAGAGCGCTGGCTCCACACAAGTGTCCTGTGACACATGAACACACACACATACACACATACACATGCACACACAAACACACACATGCACACATGCACACACAAACACACACACACATGCACACACACATGCACACACAAACACACACACACACACACACGCACACAAACACACACACATGCACACATAAACACACACACATGCACACACAAACACACATACACACGCACATGCACACACACACACACACAAACACACACACACATGCACACACACACATGCACAAACACACACATACAAACACACACACATGCACACACACACACACGCACACAAACACACACACATGCACACACAAACACACACACACATGCACACACAAACACACACACACATGCATACACACACACACATGCACGCACACAAACACACACACACACACCATCCACGTGCATGCAACAATAATAATAAATACCCCCAAGCAGAATAAGTTGGTAAGCTTGGGAGAGCTACCTAGCCTGACAACTTCGCCAAACATGTCTCTGCTGATGCAGGAGTCCCTGAACCTCACTGTGGTGCAGCTTAGGCTGGAGCCTGGCAGCCTTTGGTTTTATTTCCTGTGACATCTGTGACAAGAGGCTTCTTTTTAGCTGCAAAGTTGGTGCAGGAAAGCTGATTACCGTTCCCCCTATCCCGAGTCAATCTTCATGGTGACCTCCTTATTGGCTAAAGTCTTACAAACAGGAAGGTCAGTGGTGTGTCATCTAAAACAGGAACCACTGCCGTGGAAGTCAGAATACAAGTTACGAGGTACCTACCATCTCCATTTTAAAAGAAGATTTCATTTATTCCATGTATAAGTAACATTTTAAAGTTTTCTTATTAGAGTAAAAATATAAGTTGGATCACCTCTGGTGCAGGGACATACTAAAGAAATTTCAAAGAACAAAAGTACCTAAGCAACATCAGTTTCTCCTGGTTGTTAGCTGAAGGTTTCCCTCAGCCCAACAATAGCCCAGGATAGCCCTGAACTCATTCTGTACCCCAGACTGGCAAGAACTAGCTATCCATTCCTGCCTCTATCTCCCAATTGCAGTGATCCCAGGTGTGAACCCCTGTGCCTGGTTTCAAACTTAACTCTTACATTTCACCTAGCCTAGAACTCTCTAGAGCTGAAAACATCCCTCCCAGAGGGAGGTTGCTCTGATCAGCAGCCAGACCCAAACAGCTCTGATGCTCTAACGCGGACATTGTAGGTGGTGAGCTGGGCTTTGGTCTCCCACCCGCGTGGCCAGGTGGCACCTTTCCCTAACCTTATAGCACCTACCCCCATTTTTTTTATGTTTCTGGCACCTTGAACTCAGAGAGGTTTGAAGGTCTGTCATGTGACCTACTTAGGAAAGGCTTTCTCTTGATCGTGGCTGGGGACAGGAAGAGCTTTGTCTGTCATTTGATTTGTTACCAGCTTCTTTTTCCCCCTCGGTTTTTCTATTCTGTTATAAGGGGAAACAGAATATTTTTAAAAGAACACAGCAGACCACTCTCTCATGTAGCTGAAATTCCACTATGGTTTTCTTCCAGCGTGGGCAGCTGAACGACTACCACCACCGGCCTCACGCGTGTGTCCTCCACCTATCCCCTCCCCTTCTTAATGCTTATCCACACTTTCCTTCCCCAGCTCTTTCCTCCTTTCAAATCAGTCTCTCTCTCTCTCTCTGTCTCTCTCTCTCTCTCTTTCTCTCTCTCTCCTTGCCCCCACTTCCCTTTATCAGGTTAACATGGGGCTGGGGCTGTCTGTTCCTGGACATCCTAAGTAACCAACATCCTAACTAATATGAGATACAGTGTGAGTTACTTAGTTACTTCTCTTGTTGATGAACCAATTCTATTTCTGAATTGCCTTTTTCATTATGAACAAGAAAAAGGCAATTCAGAAATAGAAAGAGGAAGTGGGGAGGGAGGGACGGAGGGACGGAGGGAGAGAGACAGGAAGGGAAGGAGGGGAAGGAAGGTTGGCTTACTTTGGCTTACAGTTTTCAGAGCTACATTCCATCGCGGAGAAGACACAGTGACAGGTGGCTCCATGGTAGCAGGAGGTCACTACTCAGACTCCCCACCTCTCCCTCCCCCTCTGTGTGTGCGTGTGTGAGTGTGTGTGTGTGTGTGTGTGTGCGTGCCCCAAGGCTGCTTATCCTCCCAGATCCAGATGACCTAGCTTCCAAGCAATGACTCTATCCATCCTCCATTACACATCACACAGTACCATGCTGTGCCTTACACCTAGCCAAAGAAACATGAGGATAATGATGAGAAATCTAGTCTCTCCATGGGCCCTGTTACCATTTTGTTAAAATGCCCTTAATAACAGATGATTTCAAGCTTGTGATAGCTGAATTAGAGAGGTGTCCGGTGGATGTACGTCTACCAAAGACTCGCTGTTAACGCCGCAGACACCTGGCTGCACATTGTACTGAGGAGTGTATCTACCTCATTGCCTTTAATCTTCATAAGACGCCTGGGGACATGGGAGAGGCTTGTCACCAGCCTCATTTTCCAGATGTAGAAGCTGAAGTTCAGAGACTGAGAGGTATCCTTATAGTCAGATCTCTATCCAGATGTTTAGAGGTACTATAGAGGTGGAAGGAGCAAAAGAATCACACCTCCGCACACAATTTATTTAATAAAGTCTCAGACAAATATTGGGTGCCTATAAGCCTTCCTTAATGAGTAATAAAAAGAAGTAGGCTAGCCTTGACTACTTAGCAAATACAAAGTTAGCCTGAGCTGACCCTGCCTCAAAAACAACTGCCAAACAAACAAACACACAAACAAATAAATATTTTGGTGATGGAGAGGGAGGAAGATCAGCAGTTCAAAGACTTGGCTATATGAGACAAAGAAAAAAACAACAAAAAGAAAAAAGGAGTAGTGAGCTCCTTGTCATGCTGGGTTATATATATTCTGAGACCTGACTTTAAAAACTCAAAAGGGGAGCTGGGCGATGGTAGTGCATTCTTTGAATCCAGAATGCAGAGACAGAGGCAGACAGATCTCTGAGTTCAAGGCCAGCCTGGTCTACAGAAGAGTTCCAGGGCAGCCAGGACTACACAAATAAAGCCTGCCTGGAAAAAACGAAAAAAAAAAATCAAAGAATGAACTGATGAGGCAGAAGGGACAGGGTGCTGAAAATCCAAGTAAGACAAGAGAGAGAGGCAGGGTGGGGGTAACGTGGAGCTGTCCTGTGGAGATCTAGGAGACAGTATTCCAAGCTTCAGGCACCACTGATACAAAGATCCTAAGATGAGTTTGTTTTCCAGGTGGCTGTCATATAAAAATGGCAGCAGAGTAGAGAGAGAGAGGTGAAAGAGAGAGCGGGAGGGGGAAAGAGGGAGGGAAGGAGAGAGACAGAGAGAGAGAGAGAAAGAAAGAGAGAGAGAGAGAGAGAGAGAGAGAGAGAGAGAGAGAGAGAGAGAGAGAGGAGAAGGAGGAGGAAGGAGAGGAGGAAGGAGAGGAGGAGGAAGAGGAGGAGGAAGAAGAGGAGGAGGAGGAAGAAGAGGAAGAGGAAAAGGAAGAGGAGGAGGAGGGGGGAGGAGGAGGAGGAGGGTAGGAAAGAACCACAAACCCTTCTCATAGGATAAAGAACGGGTTGCAGAGGCTTCAGAGCAGCTGCAGAGGCTGTAGGAGAGGCACAAGCAGAAGAGATGGCGACATGGGAGGGATGGCCTTTTGTTCTTGAATAGAAAAATCCGAATCACTAAGGAAAAAGCATGATCCAGGATTTGTGAGGACTTCCAACCTTTGTATTTTCTTAGGTTAACTTTACACTGCCATGGGAATGCCTGCAGGAAAACATATTGATCGTAATATATAACTTTTACCAAGTGAACCCATCCTGTAAATAACACCCAAAATGAGACAGAAGAGGGTATCTGTACCCCACAGTGTCCACTTCAGGCCAACCTGCAGGATTACAGTGTATCTGCACATGGTTTGCTAAGACCTTCTGCAAAGCTGTTCTCTCCGTCTTACTTAACCCCGTTTTCAAGAATGAGAGCTGAATTGTCTCTCCTATAGGGATTCTCCTATACTGCCATCCAAAAGAATTTTAATTTTACATTCGTGTATATTATATTAAGACTGTCATATTAAAAAATACCAAATATGCTATTTTCAAACCTTGCATGAGATCCTACTCCAGGATTCTGTTTAGCCCTCTCTTAAGATTCAGAACTCATCCTGGTGGGTGGAATGTACCAGAATCCTATCACTAAGGAAACCAAAGAAGAAAGTCGGCCAGTTCAAGCCTAGCTTAGGCTATCCAGGAAGTTAAAGGCCAGACTCAGACACCCCATGAGACCACATTTCAAAAAAAAATAAAAGCAAAATCAAAACTCACATAAATGTGTCACAAACTCTGTCAATGCAATGGGGACTGTTGTCTAGAAGTATAACGAAAACCAGGAACTCCAACAGCATTGGGCAGTGAACCAGGGGTCCACGAACCCAGAACCCAGAATGAAGACAGGATTGCAGGGCTCCCTGCAGAGGGCAAGATGTGAGTGTGAAGTAAATATTTACACAGCCCTTATGACATCCTCAGATGTGAACTGGCTGTTTCTCTGTTATCTTGTTAATCTTCTCAACCCTTTGAGGCTGATTTAATTCCCTCCATTCTGCCAATAAGAAAACCAAGGTTCTGAAAGGTAAAATCATGGCCCCTGGTTCTCTGGGCTCACTAGAAGCAAAGCGTACAACAGGCTTTTTGGGTTCCTCCAAATCCCATGCTCATACATCACTCAACCAAAGCCACCCCTTGTGCCTTTCTTCCTTCGATCTGCACAAAACAGACTAGAAGCACAGGTCCCTGATCTTGGCTGTTGCGATAAGCGCCATTTCCTCCAGTACTTTGCATTTTTGTTCTCTTTTTGACACGTTGGCTTTCCAATTAACGGCAGAGCCATTCATAAATGCAGTGGGGAACTGCAGCTATGACTTTGCTTCCTTTCAGAGTGCAATGACTCTTTAAGGCTGATGAAGTTTAATGCTTGCCGTAAATCCAGGAAAGGAATGAATGAGCACTATTTAAACTGCCCAAGCCTGGAAACAGACCACATGAGAGAGACAGGAGCTACTGCAAATGCACCATATTGTCTGTCACTGAGAGGGGAGTCAGCAGTTAGGAAGGCAATCCAGACCGACAGCAGTATCTTCTCAGGGAGGAGTCGTGCGTTTTGGTTATCTGGAAGCTGGCCCAAGCTGTTGCTGACTTTTCTGGCTTTGCATCATGAAAGGAACTGATTTGATCAATTACACTGCTGCTATCTAATTAGTAAGCATAGCCATGCTCCTGCATCAGTTTCACAGAGATTAAACCTGGAATCCTGACTGCAGGCCAGTGTCCGCAGATGAATGTCACAGTCCCTGACATCTTCAATCCATACGAAGTTCCCTAGAGTCATTACAATGGCTTTCTAACCCAGGGTTGTGAGTGCCTTCTCAAAGGCCAACTAGCTAGGACTCTGCAGTGATTTTATGAAACCCAGATGATTTTATGAAAGCTATGAAAGTGAAAGAGTCTTGCTTCCCCATGAGTGCCACCTACCACCTACCACCTACCACCTACCACCTGAACAATGCTTTTGTTTGTTTGGTTGGTTTTGTTTTGTTTTGTTTTTTTGGTTTTTGTCCTTTTGTTTGGAACCCGAGCAATACAGAAGTTGAGGCTTGAGAATCAAGAGCTCAGTCGCCCATCCCAGGCAATCCACAAGTCACTACCTCAAAAACAAAACAACAGCAAAATTCATTTACATTTCAGCAAGAAAAGAAGGTGCTGCTCTCGTTTTGCTGTGCGTGTGTGCTCACACTCACGCACGCACATGAGTGTGCTTACCCACGTGTAAATATGAAAGCAAAGAACCTTGGGTATTACCCTTCAGGCATCATTCATCTGCCCTTTAAAAAACAAACAAAAAACAAAAAAACAAAAAAACAAAAAAAAAAAACAGGCTTTCTCCTTGGCCTCAAACTTGCAAAGCATGCTAAGACAGCTGGGCAATGAGCCCAAGGATACTAGGTTTTCCGGAGCTGGAATTGCAAGTGTGCATCATCATGCCTAGATAGCTTTTTACATGAGTTCTAGAGGTTGAACTTAGGCGTTGGGACCTGCAAAGCAAGACTATTACCAGCTGAGCTCTTTCCTCCAGCCCCTTGATTTTGGTTACATTTTTAATTATGTGCACCTACATTCAATCGTGCATGCTTACAACATGTTTATGGAGGTCAAAGGTCAGCCTTGGGTTCTGGTCTTCCCCTTCTATCTTGTTTGGTGCCTTTCTTTTATTAGTAATGGTGGTGGTTCTGGTGATGGTGCTGGTGGTGGTGGCGGTGGTGGCAGTATCCTGGAATGATAAATATTTAACCCAAGGCCTCAGGTCTGCTAGACAAACACGCTCCGCTGAAACACAAACCAAACTCATTTGGTTTGAGAGTCTATTGTTCACTGCTTTATGTACAAGGCTAGGTAGCCCAAGAGCTCTGAGGACCCTTCTGTGTCAGCCTCCCATCTCCCCACAGGAGCACTGGAATTACAGATCTTCATGCTGTGCACCCAGCTTTTATGTGGGTTCTAGGGACTCAAAGTTATGTGCTCACAACTAAACCACAAGCACATTTGCCCACTGAACATGGCTACAGTTTCTTGAGACAGGATCTCATGTAGCCCAGGCTGATGCCTCCCAGACTTGGGAGACCTGAATTCCTGGATCCTCCTGTCTCCTCCTCTTCCCCAGCGCTGGGATCATAGGCATGTGCTATTCTGCCCAGCTACAAACTCAGTTTTAAGCCAGGCATGGTAGCACACACATTCAATCCCAGCACTCTGGAGACAGAGACAGGGGAGTCTCCTTGAGTTCCAGGCCCTCTAGAACTATACAATAAGAACCTCTCTCAAATGAACAAACAAACAAGCAAACAAGCAAACAAACAAAACTCTTATTTTTCATATAAGAAAAAAAAACCCTGCCCCAAAGTGATCACAGTCATGACACATTTCTCAACAGTGATTAGTCGCCATTTTTTCATAGAATGATTTTGTTAAGTCAATTTTGTTTGTCAGTTTTCCTGCAAAAAGCTTCATGTGTTCATTACAGAAAATTTAGAATATACAGGAAAGGAAGATGAAGATCACCAAAACCCACGCCCCAAATAAAGCCGCTGAAAGGCCTAGAATGTTTACTGAGCATCTTTTCTGTGGAATATCATACACGCCCTCTTGTAACCTCCCTAGTGTCTTTCCACACTGCAAACGGTTTCATACAATATGTTTATCCATTTAATAACTCTTTGAGGATTTCATACAAAGAATTTTTATCATACTCACTCCTGAGTCCTTCCTCTAACTTCCCTCAGATCCACCCCACCTCACTCCCCACTCCCAATTTCACAACCCCTTTTTGTAATTTGTTTTTTTAATAACCCACCAGTTCCAACTTGTGGTGCCCATATACTCACAAATGTCTTGCTGATCTAACAGGGCCACACCCTTCAAGAAAACTGAATCTTCCTCCTCTAGAAGCTATCAACTACCAATAGTTCCTCAGATAAGGAAGATGATTCATGAGCCCCTCCCCGTCCATGCTACAGTCACGACTGGCTTGGTCTTGTGCAAATCATGGACAAGCAACCACAACTGTTGCATTCATCAAGATAACAGTCCTGCCATAGACAGAAGGCACTAGTTAATTCCAGTCCTCCCAAGCTTCTAGCTCCTACAGTCTTTCTTCTCCCTCATACACAGTGGTCTCTAAACCTTTATAGTGGGAGATGTCTCATTTGTGGCTGAGTATGCCACTGACATTTGGTCTCTGCACTTTAATGAGCTGTGCATTCCTGTATTAATCACCTCCCACTGAACAAAGAGACTTTTATGACAAGGTCTGAGGTCTGCACTAAGTCATGGGTACAGAGATATAACTGTAGAAAGAAGTTTGATACATGTACAGTTAAGAGAATTGAAGGTTCACCTCTAATGCCTGTTAGCTCCTTATCCATGGGTTCTGGCCAGGCTTACCAGCACGATGTCATCTGGTGGAATGGACTTCAACTTAGAAAGCAGTTGGTTACATCCATAACATCTGTGCCACTCTTATATCCACGCCACACTGGTCATTACTGCAGTTCACAGGGTTCAGAGATGGACACAACTGTTGATAGCTTTTTCCCAGACTCGCTAGAACCTTTCAGTTAATGATAACTAGTCAGCAAATAGGAAGCGTCCTCATTAATAATGACTTGATTCTTCCATGCCCAGTGAACAATATATGTGGTGTCTTCAGCAATAGGAGGGAGGAGAATTTTGCTCTGTATGAATATAAATATGTGTATATATATGCATGTATGTATATGTATGTGTATGTATATTATGTATATGTATATGATGTATGTATATGTGTATGTATGTGTATGTGTATGTATATGTATATATGCATGTGTATATATGTGTGTGTGTATATATATGCATATATGTGTGTGTATTTATAGAAAGCTTATAAATATAGAAACACTTTTCTGATCATACTTCATTAATCTTAACTGGTTAAATACCATATATCTTTAGGTCAATTACTCATGTTACAAATTTGAAGTCCAAATAAAGTTCCAACTTTAGTCATTTTAAGTAATATGGCAATCAAATCGTTATATGCAAATAGTAATTACTATTTATTGAGTCTCTCCTTCCATTGCATGGGTTCCAGATATTGAACTCAGATTATCAGGCTTGGCTACAAGTGCCTTTTCATGGGTTTTTATTTGTTGCATTTTCATGCTGTAGATGAATACAACATGTTTCACAGGTATGTTTTCATTTAACCCTCCAAAGAACTCTATGGACAGATAACATCTCCATTTCATAGATGAGTAATCTGTAGCTTAGAGGGACTGAGACCTCTACAAAGATAGAGACAATAACTCTTAAATTTCAACCTGTCAATCTGATCCCAGAATTAACAACTGACGCTGCTAAGATGCCTTCTCAGGACTGCCATGCCAGAGAATTCGAATACATAATACTTTAGAGCTCTTCAGCCATCTCTCTCAATTTCCCTCCAGAAATCATGAACCAATTCATGCTCTCACAATCAGGGCACAATAGGCTCCTTCATCCGCATCCTAACCAACACCATTAGCTTCGAATTGTTCATTAGAGAAATGGAAACCAGGCTTCTGGGTGCTTGGTTCTGCACACGGACAACCCGGCTCTTGATTGAAACAGTGATTTTCTTTAAATCAATGGTCCTTACCCCTTTTTTAGTACAGGGATCTTTGGAAAGCCTGAGAGAAGCTATGAAACAGCTACAAAGAAATTGTACATCCGAGCATCAGGAGACGTTTTTTTCTCGGTGTTTCACAGACACCTTTTTTTTTTTTTTTTTGTATTTTAGAGGCTTGACACATTAACATCACAGAAAGTAAAACAGAAAGTGGGGCTAATAAAACCAGGTCTTCAAATGCTGGCTTTACCAGACTGTCCTTTCTTTTAACAAATCCATAGGGTAAAGAGGCAGATCAAAAGACACTAGAATAAAGAACCTGACTCTACAAAAGGAGCGCTAGCCATGCAGAGGCAGGTGGCCAGGTCAAGGCTTTTTCCTAAGGTCATACTGTCCTCTCTTAAGCCAGCAAGAGCTCAGAGCAGATGGGCTAGCCTGCCTCCCTTCATGCGTATCAGCGACCTCAGAAGAATGAGTCGAGATGCTCTTGCCAAACTTGTTTGTTCGCATGCTGGACTTTAACTGGCTTCTCCTTACGTCCTACTTAGCTTTTGGCCTTTGCAAAACCTCAAGCCATCAGAGACTGCATCGACTCTCCTGGATCGATCAGTGGGTTAGAGCAGGGAGAGGTTAGAGGGAAAATGAAAACCAGAGCCCAACCGGTCACCTGTCTTCACTGCGACTCAGGCAGGTGGAGTTTTCTGTGTGCCCTCATCGTAAACATGCACCTCTGGAAGAAATAGGGCCATTTTTCATAATGAACCATTGAGGCTCAGTGGCATTGTCAGGTTTGGGGTTGAACATCAGGTGGAAACTGCAAGGAAGGAAGCAAACAGAAGAATTATCAAGCTGAAGGAAGCCCTGTGGAGTGACCCAGAGCAGAGCTATGTTACATTTGAACAGGAAGGACAGACCACCAAGAAACAGAATGCAGTAACTTCTCTTCTTAGACTGAAATCCAAAATGCCCTGGCTTCAGCACCCAACCACAGCCACCATTTAGGTCTCATCGTACTTTCATCTGAGACAAAAATATGAGAAGAAAGTGACGGGAACAAGGACTTTAGGGCTTCGTAACACCAACTTAGTTCTGACTTTCCATCTCTTTGCTTTCCCCACTATACGGGCATACCTTTTGCTATCCTCTGGTTCTCTTCCGTGGCACTGCCACTTAAGCATCCCTTGTCTCTCCATCTTCTTATGCACCTCAGTCTGTGAGGTCTAGACAGGGGGAAAGATGAGTTTTCAACTCTGAATAAATAGCTTCTCCCAATTTTCTCAGGAATAAAGGTTATCTGAAAACTAATAGTCATACCCTAATGTGACTCTTCCCCCCACCCTCTTCTTTATATACACTACTTTGTGGTCCTGGTCTACATTTTGTTTGGGGTTTTTGAAAGCCTCAAACTCCTAATCCTCCTGCCTCCACCTCCCAAATGCCTACAGTTACGCGTCTACCCTGCTATCTCTCCTTTCTCTTTGCCTGTTTTGCTCTTTCCATGTGCAGTGTGTGATGCCTTCAACATGGGATTTTACATAGAGTCCCAGTGGGCAACCAAGAGCAGTGGTAATCCTCTATATTGTTGTTGGGTTTTTGCGGGTGGGGGTGTTCTACTGGACACTCTTGACCATAACTCAAGGGATATTATTCCTCGCCTGATGTTGGACTTTTTATTTGTCAACCTACATCTCTGGAAGGAGTATTATCCTCCATGTAAGGTGACTCCATTTCAACTCTTTTTTGCCAATATGAATATTTGGAAAGGAAGAAGGGGGGCAAGCTTTTTAAATAGGAGGTTTCCATTTGGCTTTTTCAGACATCGTTAGTATGAGTTACCCCTCCCCTGGTCCCTTCTATATCCTATCCTCCCATCCCTCTCCCTACTTAAACCTCCCTCGCCTTTATTCTCCACCTTCCCCATGTTCTACCATCCCCCACCTCCCTTAGGCTCTCTCTTTCTTATCTCCACCACTGGCCCCTTTGCTATCTATCCCCTTTGGTTCAATGCCTACCCCAAGGTAAACGCACAATCTAAAGATTCCACACGAGGATCTTCACAAGAGTTCAAGAGCATGGGATGTTTGTCTTTCTGGATCTGGCTGAACTCGCTCAGTATAATGTTTCCCCTGTTCTGTCCATTTACCTACAAATTCCACAATTTCATTTCATTTTTGCAGCTTAATATGATTTCACTATAGATATCACATTTTTATTAGCTGTTCACCAGTTGCTGGGCATCTAGGCTGTTTGTATGTCCTAGGTATTCTGAAAGGGGCTATGAACGGGGCTGAGCACGTGTCTCTGTATCAGAAAAATAGAGTCCTTTGGGTCTATGCCCAAGAGAGTTATAGCTCAGTCATGTGATTCACGTGTTTATAGTATTTCGAGGAATCTCCACACTGATTTCCGTAGTGGCTGCACATTACTTTTTAAAACTTCTTTGGGGTACTTGATTGATACCTTAATACCCGAATCATAGACTGAAACCACAGAAGACGGGAATAGGAGATCATTCAGTTGGCTCTGCAGAGGTGACCTCTCTACTAAACCTCAGCTTTTACATCTGTGAAAGGAGTCAAGCCTGGTGACACAGGCCTGTCGTCTCTACTGGTCAGGAAGCTGACGCCTAAGGATCATAAATTTGAGGGCAGCTGGGCAACTTGGTGAGACCTTGTCTCAAAGTAAAAGGTGAAAACAGGTCTGTGGATATAGCCTCATGGCAGAGTCCTTAGCCAGCATTTGTGAAGTCCTCAGTCCAAATCTTCATATCACAAAGAAACTAACAAAAAAATCTGTGAAATGGGGACAATTAATGGTAGCTCCCACATATAACTTTTGAGTACCAAACAGGATAATGCATAATGTAGTGAGAGAACCTGCTACCCACCTGCCTGCTCTCTGTTGATGGTGGCTGATTCTATGGTTGTTTTATTGTTATTTGGATCAGAACAGCATCTTCTTGTCATGAAGACTATCCGTTACCTGTCCCATTGCTAGGGCAACACACCAGACAAGAGCAACTGGATGCTGGAGTGGTTTGTTTTGGCTCACCGTGACAGGGCTCCATTGATTATGACAGCGGGTCGCTTGGGGCAGTTTAGTCACACTACATCCACAGGCAAGAAGCTGAGAGTGACGGATACGGGTGCTCGGCTTGCTTTCCCCATCCTGTTCAGTCCAGAATCCAAGAATAGTGTTGCCACCAGTCAGAGTAGGTCTTCTCGCCAGTTAACAGTCTGGATGACCCTTACAGGCAGGCCCAGAGACTGATTTCCTATGTGAGTCTATGCTCTGTCGAGTTGATAAGCAAAATTAACCATCACAAAGAATGAGTCCATTTCTAACTATTGTGAGAGTCTGTACCTGTTCTCTACCTCTGAAATCAGAAAGTCAGACTCCTCTCAGGAGCTAAAGACCCTTCCTAAACTATAGGCTTTACAGAAACACACTTATTCAGTTGCTCTTAGGCCTCCTCAGGTGAAGCAGGGGCTTTGCCCTACCATTCCAATCCATCTCGTCAACATTTTCAAAGATGGAACATGTTTTGAAAGCAATAATAGTATCAAATAATGCCTAATTCCCAAACAATCTTCCATAAGTCTCTCCTTCCTTGTGTGTAAGCAGTACTTCTGGTTTTCTCACAGACACCCCCATACCAATGTTTCACAGGACATACAAGTCTCGAAACCAGTGGTTCTCAACCTGCAGGTTGCAACCCCTTTTGGGGTTGAACAACCCTTTCTTAGAGGTTAAATATCAATATCATGCATATCAGAGATCTATCTACAGTATGTTTCATAAAGGTAGCAAAATTGCAGCTGCAAAGTAGCAGCAAAAAAATAACTTTACAGTTAGGGGTCACCACAACTTGAGGAACTGTATTAAAGGATCACAGCATCAGGAAGGTTGAACATAACTGCTCTAAAATAATCTAGGATTTGTGGATAGAAGGAGGTCATACCTTAAGCTGAATCTTGTTTGCCACTGTGCAGTTTTGAACAACTCGTTTAACAGCTGAGCTGTTGTTTTCTATTGTTGTTGTTGTTAATATGTAAACGACACATAATTATTGTGCTCACCTCCTAAGCCTGGGAATGCTGAACAAAATAATCAGTGAAATCTCCTTGATTCCAGGATCAATATTAATCTCCCTGATTAAATGCTCAACCAGCTGCAGGAGTCTAGGAGATGTTCGATTGAGGCTCACTGCAAAGTGGCGCAGAGCTTGGGGACTTCCTGCTGACACTGCCATCCAGAAACCAACATCCAAAAACCCATCTGGAAAATAGAAGCCCAGTGCTTATAGGGGTCAAGGGAGGAATATCAGCAGTTCAAGGCCATTCATAGCCACACAGTAATTTGGGGCCAGCCTGGGTTACCTAAAACCCTGTCTCAAAAATAATAATTCAAACCTTCCAGAGACAACATAAGAACAGAGGTGGGAAAGGATGAGGAGGTCTGGGTGCAGCATCTTCTCTACATGTTTGGGGTCCTCGTCCCCTCAGGCTGCTCCAAGAACCATAGTCCAGAACTGTTAGCTTTGTCTGTTTTTAGTAAAGATGGGTTTTTGTTTCTCTTTTTAATTATTGATTTCGCTGTATGTGTGTTTTGCCTGAATGTACATATATATGTGCATCATATGCATCTCTGGTGTTTGTAGGGGTCAGAAGAGAGCATCAGATCCCTTGGAACTAGAGTCGCAGAAGGTTATGAGCCACCATATGCATACTAGGAATTAAACTTTCATCCTCTACAAGAGCTACAAGTGCTCTCAGCCACTGAACCATCTCCCTACCTTCTGGTTTTTATTTCATCAGCCCAATCCAGTTCTTTTTATTGGCCTCCTCCAGACTTCAGGTTGACTGTTCTGTCCTCACATGGAGAGTAAGAGAGTCACTCTGGAGGCCCCTAATATTTTTATATGCTTGTGATGGAAGCCAGGCTATATATACTAAGCAAGTACTTTCCTGCCCCTGTAGAGTCCTATTAATATTAGAACACTATTCTTATTTTTGAGGGTTCCACCTTCAAGACTGAATCCCCAAAGGCTCCACCTCTAAATTCCATCACATTGAGAGTCGTGATTGCAAGCTATGAAGTTCAGGATTCATACACTGCACAAGGTGTGAGAGATTCTTCTCTCAAGGAACCATTGCCACACAGGATATGAGCAAGAGGAACATCAAGAAACTGGAAATGGAGTGGGAGGAAAGGCCAGGCAGAGGTCAGACAACCCCCAGGGATCCTGACGCTCAAGGGAGGGCTTTAAATTGAAAGACTGTGGAGAAGGGACCTAGGAGACAATCTCACCTACTTTTCTTTTTTTGTTTTTAATTTTTTATTAGATATTTGCTTTATTTATATTTCAAATGTTATCCCCTTTCCTTGGTTCCTCTCCAAAAACCCCCTATCCCAATCCCCTCTCCCCCTGCTCACCAACCGCCCCACACACACACATTCCTGACCTGGCATTCCCCTACACTGGAGCATCAAGCCTTCACAAGACTAATGGCCTCTCCTTACATTGATGTCTGAAAAGGTCATCCTCTGCTACATATGTAGCTGGAGCCATGGGTCCCTCCATGTGTACTTTTGGTTGGTTGTTTAGTCCGTGGGAGTTCTGGGGGTACTGGTTGGTACATATAAGAGGAGTCCCCCCAACCATATCTGAGTGACACATTTATAAATGACACATTTACTCAAAACACAAATAGAACACATTCAGAATTTTCATTGAAATTCTCTGAAATTCTTCTCGTGTGGCCACAGCAAACCCACTCACCTCTGCATCTATCCTACAGGGCATGTGCCAGCCAAGCAAGGAATCATTTTCCAGGCCCTTCCTTCCAGAACACTGCCCATTTGTGAACAGCCTTTAAACCATGACAAAGATCAGGAATTTCAGAGGCTTTTTTAATTGATTTTTTTTCAATGAAACATAAAAACATGAAGTCTGTAGTAATGGGATACAATATGATACTTTGATACAGTTGCACATTACTTGATCTCTAGATTGTAGAGAACGTGTTAATCTCCTCAGAGACTGAAATAGCCATTCTGTCTCTCCCTCCCTCCTTCCGTCCCTCCCTCCCTCTCTCCCTCTCTCCCTCCTTCCCTCTCTCCCTCCTTCCCTCTCTCCCTCCCTCCCTCTTTCTCCTCTCTTGCATATTTTTTATGATATATTACTTTTTATACATGTCAATGTTTTGCTAAAGTGTATGTACACATACTGTGCATGTGGCTGGCCCCCATGGATGCCAGAGACACTGTATCCCTTAGAACTGGATTTACGGATGGTTGTGAACCACCTGTGGGTGCTGGAGACAGAGCCTAGGTCCTTTACGAGAGCAGCAAGTGCTTTTCCCTCTCCTGATCTCTTCCTACTTTTGAGATGGAAACTCACCAAGTAACCCCGCTGGTCTAGAACTCACAGCTCTACCCATCTTGCTTCTGTCCCCAGAGTACTAAAATTACAAGCACCAACCACCATATACGACTGTGATCATTTCTTTTCCGTAAAAACTTTCAAAAACTCCTTTGTTCCAGCTTTCCGAGATGCACCGTGCATTCTTATTACCCACAGCCGTGCTCCCATGGAGCACTCAGAACTTCTTGCTCCTATGTCACTGACACAGTACCCAGAGTCATTTTAGGCCATGCTCACAGACTTAGCCTAAGAACCAGAGTGAGCTCTTTTTTCTAGAACTTGGAGAGTGTCAGTCAACAGCAAAGAACATTTATTTCGTCATATAAAATTTCACAGTGCCAAGCAACGTGCTTGACTCTCAAGACATGAGAAGACAAGAGGGACCTCTGGTGAGAAGGCAGGACATCCTGGAGCTGGGGCTGGCGTCACTCATGATGCAGTCAAAGACTGCAAAGGGCTCCAGATGAAAAAGGCATCACTATCCCCAGACAGAGCCCCTGAGGGAGCAGTGTGTCCCACATGGGACCAAACAGGTGGAAGGAGATATACAGAGCCACGTGGGGGGTCCAGAGCCAAGCTAAACATGGAAGACAAGTTTGGAGATAGGAAAAGTTTGATCCCACCAGCCAAATGACGGAACAAAGGGATGAGTCAGAAAGAAAACTCAAATGAGCCAACAGCTGCTGGGGGACGGGATGAAAGGCATCTTGCAGAGCCTAATGGCCTAAGTGGCCCAATCTGTCTGGGTTCCCATCTGGCTCCCCAAGGCCAGTAATTGCCCCTGTTCTGTCGTGGAGCCTTTCATCGGAGACACGTGGGCCTTTCAGCCCGCCAACGAGTTCATCTACCACCTCACAAGGAAGAATCAAGTGCTGGGTGGCCTGTTTGTTCTGGGCTCAAAGAAACTCCAAAGAGATCATGCACTTTCTCTGCTAACTTCAGGCCCATTTCAAAATGGTGGGCATGAGGCTTAGAGTCAGAGTAAGAAGAGACCCTGGGAGGTCATCAACTCCTTACTTCATACCCCGTAAACCAAGGCCAGGCTTCAGTGCCCACCACGGGCTCTTTCTGTGTAGACTTCAAAACACACACATACACACACACACACACATCCTATATTTTCAACCTATCTCTCCCACACACTCCAGCAAAGCAGTATTTGTTCATTACAAAAACAAAATGGATAAAAAGCAAAAATTTTCATAGACCCCTTCTTTCAGAAATAAGCACTATCAACAGTTTAGTTTTCAGTTACTCATATTGTTTTTGTTATAAATATAACACTGTATACACAGAGAGAGTGGTGAGAGGGAGAGGAAGAGAATTCTTATATAAAAATCAGATTGGGGTGGAGAGATAGCTCAGCCATAAAGAATGCTTGTCATTCTTACTGAGGACCCAAGTTCCATTCCTAGCATCCCCTTGGTTGCCTGCAAACCTCTCTAACTCCAGTTCTAGGGGATCTGACACCGTCTTCTGTCCTCGGTAACACCAGGCACACATACAGTGTGCTCACATACTTGAAGACGAAACACTCGCACGCATAAAGTAAAATAAATAAATCATTTAAAAAGTAGGTTGTCATCATGATCTCCTGGTACTTGGTACCTTTTTCTTTTTAATATTATTATGTAAGTCACTTTAGACTAAGCTTACCATTTTGGTAAATACCTGGTTTTTCACAGCATGAGTGCTGCATGGTTTATTTTACAATCCCCTATTGTTGGAAATCTGGGTTATTTCTCAGTTTGGGGGAGCACTTCTTTGGTTCCCTACCCTTTTCATCTTGCTCTCTTTCGAGAACACTTCTAGAGGACAAGTTTCTGGGTACCATACATAAGTCAAACACCATGGTCATCTGATTTTATTAGGTAATGCCATTTGTCCACCCCAAAGTCACTCACTCCTTCCACTGGAGCACACAAAAATGTCTTCTCTCCTATACCCTTGGCAAACTGAACATTGGCACTTTTTCCCACTAAGATTTGTGTGTGTGGCTGTGTGTGTGTGTGTGTGTGTGTGTGTGTGTATGTATGTGTGTGTGACTGTGCGGGCACGTGTGTGTGTGTGTGTGTGTGTGTGTGTGCATGCGTGCGCGCGCGCACGCACGCTTGCGCGCGTGAGCAAACCAAATGAATTCAGAAAAGAGCAATAGATTCCCTAGAGTTGGAACTTCAGTTGGATCTGGTCCTTTACAAGGACAGCAAATGCTCTTATCTGCTTGTCAACACTCTAACAACACCCCCCACATAGCACTTTTTAAGCTTTCGTATGGATTGATAGCTCTCAAATGTTTCACGTTGTTTATTTGCAGAAGAATTTTACTTTTCACCAATTCCTGAGCTGACCACTGTCCTCATCCTATTTGTTTATCCATCTGATTTGCATGGGTTTCTACTGATTTGTTTTTCTCTGGCTGATTTCAATGAGAGCTTTGCTGTATCCAAGATGCCATTCCTTTTGCTGTCACTTACATCACAGATATTTCTCTTGGGCTGGAAATGTAGCTCAGTGTAGAAATGTAGAGTATTTGGCTTGCATATGTAAGGCCCTGCGTTCAACCCCCAGCACCTCAAAACAAAAACAAAATTAGTATTTCTCTCAATTCTTCTCATATCTTTGGTCTTAAAGTCTGCAGACTTTGGGATAGAGACATCGTTCAGTTGGTAGAGTGCTTGCCCAGCAAGCATGAAGTCCTGGCTCTCTGCCTTGTACAACCTAACCCTTATGTGGTCACGCATGCCTGTAATCTAAGCACTCGGAGAGATGGAAACAGGGGGATCAGAAATTCAAGGCCATAATTGGCTGTACAGGAAGCCATATCTTGTCCCACAAAGTATAAAATTAAACAAATAAAATCTGTGACTGTATAAACATACCTCAACAAATTCATCATCTACATTTCTTCTTTAGCAGTCCTGAACTTCTGTCACACCTTAAAATCTTACTTTTTTTTCAAACCATTAAAATACTTATGCATATTGTAAAAATATCTCTTCTGATTTTTTTCAATACTGAGGACTAAACTAGGTGTCTTAGTTAGGGTTTTACTACTGTGAACAGACACTGTGACCAATGCAAGTCTTATAAAGGACACTTAATTGGGACTGGCTTACAGGTTCAGGGGTTCAGTCCATTATCATCAAGGTGGGAGCATGGCAGCGTCCAGGCAGGCAGAGCTGAGAGTTCTACATCTTCATCTGATGACTGCTAACAGAATACTCACTTCCAGGCAGCTAGGATGGGGCTTTTATAGCCCATACCCACAGTGGCACACCTACTCCAATAAGGCTATACCTACTCCAATAGGACCACACCTTCTCATAGTGCCACTCCCTGGGCAGAGCATATACAAACCATCACACTAGGGCATCATGCACCCTGGGCAAAAACTCTACCTCTGAGTTAAATTGTCAGTCCCATGCTTGGTTTTTCTTTGCTGTTATTGTTGTGGTTGTTGCTATTGTGGTGATTGTTGTTGATGTTGTTATTGTTTGTGTTTTTGAAACAGGGGCTCACTAAATTGCCTAAGCTGGAATTATACTTGAGCTCCCTCCATAAGCCTAGGTAAAGCTACAACTTGGGAACTGACTCCAACCACCTCAGGCTCCTTAGTGCGGCAACACGTCCAGCTCTCCTCTAGTATTTCAATGGGGTTTTTGAATACTTACAATCTTAAATTGTTACAGGCTTATTTATGTTTAAGAAATGGATGAAGTAACGATCCAACTTCATTTCTTTCTAATTGCCCCAACATTGTTTACAAATAATCTATTTTTTGTGAAAGCATTAAAATGATACTTAAAATTCCATGGGTATTTGGTTCTTCACCTAAACTGTATATAACCTTATGGGTCTTTCTGCCTTTCCCTTATTTCCTGCCCTCATATTTTGTGGACAGCAACAATTAATATACTCAGGAAATGAGCTAATTCATTTCCAAAGTCAACCCATCATTTTTTCAAATTTCCTGGACATCTCATAATTATTCTTTTATATGTCATAATTATGCATATATTTCATTTTGGATTTTAAAAAAGAAAAATCTACCTTCCCCAAAAAACTTGTTGGGGTTTTAATAAGGTTGTTTTTGGACCTTCAGAGGAATCTGGGGAGAAATGGATCTGTGATGGATAGGGTCTTCTGTTCAAAAGCAAGCTATGTCTCGCCATTTATATGTGTCTTCTTTTTATACCCCTTTATAAAGTTTTATAACTGCCTCCCCATAAATCTCACCAATGCTCAGTCTGTGAAAGCCTTCCACTGAGCAAAACACTATTTCTCATGAAGTCAAAGCATAGAACCTTCATAGGATTTGGAAGAGTCCCCCCTACATGCTGAAGGGACACCCCACCCACTTACTCCCCACTTCGGGTTGTCAGCAGGAGGATCGCCTCTTGGACACTGGAATAGGCATGTTAATTAATCAATAGAAATTGACTGTATGTTCAGCCCCATGATAGTGGTATGAAACATAGACGCTGTCTTGTAAAGAGTATATAAGATGCCTAAAGAGATCAAAGGTATCACCTGTAAACACTAGAGTCTCATGTTGGCCTGTGCACTATGAGCTGTGCTTGTGAGAAACTAAAACTATGTTGTCTGGAGCAGTCAGAGACACTCTCAAGGCAGAGATGAGAACTGGGCTGGGTTCAGTTAGGTAAGTAGGTGGATCTCATTTGGATAAGTAAAGAAGAGGAGTAAAGACAGAGGTGATGGAGCCTGACTGTGACTCCAGTATTCAAGAGGCTGAGGCAGGCAAACCTCCGTGAGCTCAATGACAACTGGAACTATGTAGTAATATCCAAGATATCCTGGAGCTATAGAGTGAGATCATGTCTCAACCAAGCAGAGATAAAGAGGTGGGGGTGGCTACAGAGATTACTTAGTGGTTAAGAGCAATCGATGCTCTTCAATTCCCAGTAGTACCCTTACAGTGTCTCACAGTGATTTCTAACCCCAGCTCCAGGACATCTGATACTTCTGGCCTCCAAAAGTACTTGCACTCAAGTGTACTTATCCACATGCAGAAACAGTGGATATACTTAATCTGGAGACTCTGTGCTTGGTGGGTCACCAAAGAGGAGACTCAGTAGGCCTGTGGGTACTAGAAATCATGATGCTCAGTTATCTGCTTAACCAGGATTGGCAGCTGAGAAGAATCCTCAGAACTCTTGGCTTCCAGATACATGCAACAGTTTTAATGGCTAAACAAAAAAATATATAATGAATGAATACAACATTAAGAAGACCCAAGTGCTGGGCGGTGGTGGCGCACGCCTTTAATCCCAGAGTTTGGGAGGCAGAGGCTGGCGGATTTCTGAGTTCAAGGCCAGCTTGGTCTACAGAGTGAATTCCAGGACAGCCAGGCCTACACAGAGAAACCCTGTCTCGAAAAAAAAACAAAAAAACAAAAAAACAAAAAAACAAAAAAAACAAAACAAAACAAAAAAAAAAGAGTCCAGCTTTGCGGCCAAAGATGCTTGAAATGGAGTCTTAGTTCCATCAGTTAGGAGCTGCTTGTGATACTGCATGAGTCCCACACACCCCAGAGCCCAGTGTGTACCTGTGTAAATTGAGACTGCGGAGCCCATCCCTCCTGCCTGGCTGCAGCCAGCTGCTGCCGGCACCACCCAGAGCTTAGCAGAGTTTCCCTGTGCTAGTTTCTTCCTTGGTTTTCACACTGCAGAAGCGAGTCGTTGTATGAAGGAGGAACCCACCCAAGCCAGGTCTGGAAAGGAGGGGCAGGCAAGGAGAGCCTTCTCAGGCCGGCGGACAGCAGGCGTTAGCAGGAGGAAAGAGGCCAGGGAATGTTGCAGAGGAGCGGCTCACTACAGCCAAGTTCAATGGGTCTTAAATTCCAGCCCGAGCAATTTGAACTTTATCCTACTAACGATAGGAGTCGTAAGAGAACTGAATTCAAGGGAACCAATCCCATGCTCCTCCCTGAGAACCGACAGACGACACAAGACAACAAATTTTAAAAATAAGTTTGTATGCCTGGGGCTATAGCCCAGTTGGCAGTGTTTGTCGGGTATGCATGAAAACACCACTTCCATCTCAATACACTTAAACAGGCGTGGCCTGGCCACCTATAATCCCAGGACTCAGAAGGTGAGACTAGAGGGGTCCCAAGTTCAAGGTCATCCTCAGCTACTTACTGAAGGTGGAGTATTGATGTTGCTATTGTTGTTTAAATAATGTTTTTTATATATGTATGGATCATATCTGTCTACTACTTTCTCCTTCCAACTTCCTCTAGCCTCCTCGACCCCACCCTAGTCTTCTCCCCAACTTCAAGTTCTTATTTAGTCTTTGGTTTACAAACTGAGTTTAAAGCCAACCTTTAAAGTATGAGACTATGTCTTAAAAATGAAATAAAATAGTTGCCGGGGAATGCAACTTGCCGGTAAAGTCCTTGCTACACAAGCATGAGAGCCTTAGCTTGACTCCTGTGGTGCACACTAAAGAGCCAGGTGTGGTCACATGCCCTTGCTGGTGAGACAGCGAAAAAAGGAGCCCTGGAGCTCGCTGGTTGGACAGTCTAGTCTCAAAGCAAGTCCCATTGAGAGATCTCATCGTCACTACGAGGATGGCTCCTGTGACTGGCACCTATAGTCTTGACAACTGAGTACAAATGTATACTCGCACAAATAAATATGCCAGTGTGGCATGAGATAATGTTTCTCACCTCAGAGACTTGCTTGAAAGAAGGTCTGATGCACTGGATCAAAGATTCTATGTTTTGGTTTTTTTCCCATATGTGTATGTGTTTGTATGTGAGAAAGTGAGTGTGTGTGTGTGTGTGTGTGTGTGTGTATGTGTGTATATGTGTGATTGTGTGCGTATGTGTGAGAGTGAGTGAGTGTGTGTGTACATGTGTGTATTTGTATTGTGGGAGTGTGTGTATGTGTACAAGCACACATGCAGGTGTGTGTGTGAGTGAGTGGGGGGGGGTATGTGTGTGTATGAGTGCATGTGTATGTATGTGTGTTTGTATGTGCAAGAGAATGTGTGCATGTGGGCATGGAATATGAGAATGCATGCATGTGTGCACAAGAACATGGAGAGACACAGATTGATGCTGGGAATTATTCTCCATAACTCTTCTATCTTACCCATTGAGGTGGTGTAACTCAACCAAACCAGTAGCTCGCTCATGGCTGGTCTTACTAACTGGTTTGCTCTAGGTATACCCTCTCTCCATCTTCAAAGGCTGGAATTACAGGCAGGTCACATGCCTACCTAGGATGTCTGTGGGTTCTAGGTATTAGAAAGCCCATCCTCACAATCGTACAATAAGCATTTCAACTACTGAGCCATGTCCTCAGACCAAGTATTATATGCCTCACTATCTGTCTTTTATTCTTTTGGGTTTGGGGAGCTTTTTTGTTTGTTGTTTGTTTTAGTTTTGGTTTTGGTTTCGCTTTGCTTTGCTTTGCTTTGTTTTGCTTTGTTTTGTTTTGTTTTGTTTTGTTTTGTTTTGTTTTGTTTTGTTTTGTGAGAGTGTTTCTCTATGTAACCCTGGCCATCCTGGAACTTGCTCTGTAGACCAGGCTGATCTTGAACTCAGAGATCCACCTGCCTCTGCCTTAAGGGCTGTGATGAAAGGTGTGTGCCACCACCACCCAGCCAGATACTCATTTCTAATACAGGCCTGGGTATTGCTTATCCAGAAGTTTCACTTCTTTGAACAGCTAATGACTAACGTGTTCCTATTTTACTATGTTTAATCTCAACTACTACCTGTCTAATGTACGTTGGCTAAGTGCCTATTGTAACCTGTTGGGCCCTGTGTTAGGCTCTGAACAGAGACAGAAGAGTCAAACCCAAACTCTCTTTTCTCGAAGTTCACATTCTAATTAGAGACAAAGATGGGGCACAGACCAGAGAACTGAAATGAAGATGGAAGAGTGACAGGGGACACATCATAGGGACAGAGAAGGTACTTGGAATGTTCCGGGTGCTAAGTAACTGCTGGTTAAGGGGGACCCATGTAGTATTTAGGAAGATGAAGAGAAGCACTTGTGAATGAAGCGCTGAGCCATCAGAGGGATCTCCACAGAGGATGTCTGTAAACACGGTGGCCAATGATTGTTTTAGGAACCAGTTTTTGTAAGCAGCTACTCTGCTTATTCTTATCGCTAATTTGTTTTAAAACTTAACATGAGTCTGTTGGCCCCAAAGACATGATATCTGCCAGAGAAGTTTATGATCTCGGCAAATGGGAGATGGAAAAACCTCGAAGGAGATTTCCAAATCCAGGAGGGCTTCCTTTTAACAGAGCCAGTGCTGAAGGAATGAGCAAGCGTTTTCTATTTTTCCAGTTTTTATTGGGCCAGACTCTTTCTGCTAAGGAGACACAGTTTGGCTAAGGGTGTAGCCAAACACTGCTAATAAGAGGATGGAGACGGGAAAAGAGCCCTACTCCATTTACAAGTTGATCAAACTGGCTTCACCTCTCACTGGCTCCCCTGAGATCATGGGCTTGCCTGATGATAACTGTGAAATAAGTTAAATCTGAATTTATCATCCAGGAGCCTCTGAATGTCCCAGCCTAGCAGGATGCTACAAACCAGAGCTCAATGCTGGTGCTCTGTACACCAAACACATGATGCCACGGACTCTGATGGCTCTGCCTAGCAGTCTGCAAGCATGCTCACCGGTTCTGCCTTTGCACCAGTGTTAGGTAAAGACTTTGGGGTATTCGCAGAGAGCAGAGTGGAAAGAATAAAAAAGATGCCCCACCCCCCACCCCCATGCCCACCCCCGACCCGTTTTATCCTCATAGTGATGGTATAAAGTCAGCAGGGTATAAGGCACATTGGGACTAACAAAGAAGGTTAGTTTGGGGTCAGCAGTGAAAATTGTCCCTTTCAATGTCTCTGCCCCTTACCTGCAAGGATGTTTGTGACACTATGGTGCCATCTTTAACAACAGCAACAAATCCAGCTTGATTGTCAAGCTGTCGTGGGAATTACACAAAATAGGATAATTTCTAAAACTACTATCTTGTGGGCTTGTTTGGATTTTATTTGTCTGAGTTTTAACTGAGTCCATAATTAGTTTGTATGGGGGAGGGGTTGGAAAACACCAAAAATCACCAAGAGGAAAGTTCACCCGCAATCCCCCTGCCTGAGGATAAGCGGTGGTGACAGATGCTCATTGTCTGTTCTTCCGATCTTTATATCTATCAACATATATATTCTGTTTTCCTAAGTGTTGTTCTGCTGGCTTGGGACCTTTATTTGAGTCTGCCTAGATTCAAAGGCTCAACGTCTAAACTCTCCTTCCCACCTTCTCTGTGATCTCTAGGAGTGTATTTGTAGAATCTGGACTTCTATCTGTCACCCTGGAATAACCATGGTCTCTAGACCAGATATGCAGGCTGGAAATATACATTACAGTATGAATAGTACCCTTTGGAGTTTGGCATTGCATGGCCAAGTGGAGCTGTCGTAAGACCAGGGATGATAAAATGGAGACTCTATCCTAGTTTCTTATCCAGTTGCCATGGTAAAGTACACTGACAATAGCTCACAGTTCCAGGCTACATCATTGCAGGGAAGCCAAAGCAGCAGGAACATGAAGCAGCTATTCACACCCACAGTCAAGAGCAGGCAGAGAATGAGCGCATGCACACTTAGCTGCTTTCTCCACTTACACAGTTCAGAAGCCTCTACCAAGGGAATGGTGACACCCACAGTGGGCCTACCTAAACTAAGAGAATTCTGCACAGATTGTCCAGATGCCAGTAGAGCAACCTTCTCTAGACAGTCCTTCGTTGGGGCTCTCTTCCAGATTGCATCAAGCTGACAATTAAAACTAAACACCACACAGGCAAAAGAGGCCATGCTTTTAGCCCGGGGATTGGTACAAAGGAAGACTTTTGTTAAAGAGTAGCTGTGATTCTACAAGGATGCCCTGTGGCTATGGTGAGTGTTGTTGGCTCCCAGCAAGTTGAGTGTTCGGTGTTTACTCTTCAGAGTTGTGGAATAGACCCTACAGGATGATGACCTCCTTGGAATATGTCCAACCTACAAATGCTTCTCTCTATGGGCCCTGTTGGGTGTTAGCCTTTGATCCTTAAACCTTACAACCCCCCTAAATCACTCAAAGTCCCTTAAGAGCCATTTGACGTAGGTGGGTTTACTATAGCATCTGTTCCCCCAACTTATCCCTTCTTAACTAAGCCTCACCTCCCCCTCCTAGCACTCAACAGAAGGTAGAGTAAAATAATAGAAATGCCTCACCCAAGTGATAAGGTTTCACCCCCTCAGCCCTTTCAGAGGGCTGTCTCATTAGATCTGCTTAATAAGCCTGATCCTAAGACTGCCGGATAAGTCAATATGGGCCTTGGGGTCACTAACACAGTGCTTCCTGGGGATATCTCTGCTGTTGGTCAAATCAAATAGGATGTAGGTTTGTGTGGCCAATGTGATGGCTTCAAATTACAGCTACAAATGACACAAGAACCTCTGAATTGCATATTCAGTCATTGATCAAATATTTATGAAGCATCTACTATGTGCCAGGGACTGAGCTCCCTAAGGGAGTCTCAGTTCACATCGTTCAGTACTTTAGGTCCCTCGAAAAGGAATGCCTCTCACTCTAAGGCCAAAATGTCAGCACATCTCCACCTGTACTAACCTCTCCTTTCTAAGGAAGGGAGAGCAGGCCTGAGGCCTGCCAGTCGGTAGCAATCCAAAACGTACTAAGAATGTTGTGTTTCTATCTTATTTTTTTTTAACCAGGGCTTTCCCTGTATAGCAAATGATTCATATTTCCAACTAGTAATGAAAGCTTCTCTCAAGAGTATAGTTCTGGGCTGGGCAGATGGTTCGGTGGGTAAGAGTGCTGGCCGTGCAAGTGTAAAGACCTGAGTTCAAATCCCCAGCAGCCATGTAAAAAATCAGACTGGGGTCTCACACAATGTTAACCCAGTCCTTGAAGTGAAGCACAAAGCTAAATTTCCTGGGGCTTCCTGGTCACCAGCCTCGTCCCGGGTCCACTGAGAAATGCTGTCTTCATAGAATAAGGTACAAAAGGATCAACAAGGACAGCACACGCCCTCCACTGGTCTCCGTGTGCGTCCATGATGACACACATACACCATATCCAGTGCAAACACAAAAGCATAGTTTAGGAATTTATGTCTCATTAAGGTAACGATTAAGCACTTACAGATGCTTAATCAAATGTGTCTTTTGGGCCGGGAAGTAGTGGCACACGCCTGTAATCCCAGCACTCTGGGAGGCAGAGGCAGGTGGATTTCTGAGTTCGAGGCCAGCCTGGTCTACAGAGTGAGTTCCAGGACAGCCAGGGCTACACAGAGAAACCCTGTCTTGAAAAAAACCAAATCCAAAAAAAAAAAAAAAAAAAAAAAAAAGCAAATGTGTCTTTTGTATGTATCTATTAGACTATTATATTTTAATTATCCTACAAAGTAATAGGTTCCCTTGTGGAAATTTTATACAGTTATTTTTTTTAATTAATCTTCCCCTCCTCCTTCTTCTTCTCCTCCTCCTCCTCCTCCTCCTCCTCCTCCTCCTCCTCCTCTTCCTCCTCCTCCTCCTCCTCCTCCCCTCCTCCTCCTCTTCCCTCCTCCTCCTCCTCCTCCTCCTCCTCCTCTTCTTCTTCTTTTTCTTCTTCTTCTTCTTCTTCTTCTTCTTCTTCTTCTTCTTCTTCTTCTTCTTCTTCTTCTTCTTCTTCTTCTTCTTCTTCTTCTTCTTCTTCTTCCCTATAGTTTAGGAACCCAAAGTGAATGGATTGAAAGTAAAGCACAAGTAAGTGGAGGCTCAGACATTAATTAGAAAACCTAGTCTTGAGGTCAGGCCTCAAGACTAGGCCTTTGGAGAGTTTCTGGTCCTTTTACAACTGCCATGACAGTTATAGACTGCTTTCTGAGAAAAATACAGGAAGGTTTCATGCAGCTCCAGCAGCTCAGAGATGACACGGACCCAGTGTGGGACCTAAGTGCAAAGAAGCATTATAGTGAGAACCCTTGCCTGTGGACTGTGACCACCGTCCCCTTGTGTCAGCGCGCTCACGGGATCTGTTACACCTAGCCCTCAACAAACATAAAGTCACTTATCTGTGCAGAAAGTAACTCCCATTTTCCGAGTATCTGAGCCGCTCACTCTTGCGCGTGGGGGGGGGGGAGTGGGGGGAAGATGGGGTGAGGGCGGGGAGGGGATATTGGGGGTGTGGGGGGAGAGCTTCTCTCGCCCCTTTCCTGAGAATGCAGATCTGCCTATCTATGACCTCAGAAAAGAACCTCAAATCCCCGACTCCACTGCTCTATAAACATGTGCTGGATCCAATCGACAGGAGTAGGACCTAGTGACTATCTGCTGGTCACCAAGCTGAGTGGCCTTGAATCGGTCACTCTCCTTCACTTAGTAGGCACGCTTAGGAGACTTGCGCAGGCGCAGAGCCTGAAGCACTGGAATTGCTCTGGAATTGCTTCGATAGCGGGAGAAGCAGAGCCAGGCTCAGAGAGGAGGGACCGTCTGTCACAGTGAGTTGGTGACATTGTCAGAGAACCCTCCGCAGCCTGACCCACAGCACAGAGCCCCTGCCTTCCAGGAACCTGCTTTTCCTGTTGTGTTTATTTCTGTCTTCTGGCAGCCTGTTCTGAGGAAGGATCGGTTTGGGTACCCAAGGGAAAAGATCCACGCGACCCATCTTCTCTAGAGCCAAAGAGGCTTAGCACCTTCTCCAATTAACTATGGTTTTCTGCTTCCTACCAGGACATGGCCTGGCCCAGCAAATAGAGCCTTAGTCCTCCTATGTGTTGGGGTAGGAGCGGGGCTTGGGGTGAAGATCCTGAGGGAAGGAGTCAAAATATTCCTGTACTAGGGGCCAAGCAGTCCCGAGCTCACAGTGCCCCCGTGTGGTAGGTCAAGAGAAGCTCATATCCAGCCCCACCCCCAGCAAGGGTGTGCCTTCTCAAGGATGTTTAACTAGAGCTACTAAGTCCAAGGAAGGAAACTGAAGCCCCAGATGAGAAAATAATTAAACCAAAATTATGTGTAACGATATCAAGCATAGGTCCCAAGGGTTTTTATTTTTTATTTATTTATTGTTTTATTTATTTATTTTTGATGGAATTATGAGGCCCATCAGTACAGGAATAATAACTATGTGGTAAATGGCTATTACTTTGGAGTTGATTGTGGGATCAGAGACCTGGTTTACAGCATACCCCCTACGGACTTAACAAGTTGCATCTAGTTTAATCCTAAACAACATTGGGTTGTTGCTGCTACTAACTCCATTTTACTGATAAGAACCTGAGGTCCCTAGGAACAGTATGAAAGTTGATATATCAGGAAGAATATTCAGGGTTCTACCCCTGAAACAACTACACACACGTGCACACACACACACACACAAACACACACCACAGGACTCCCTGTCAAAAATTTCTGAGGATGCTGGATGTGGACACACACCTGTAATCCCAGCACTTGAGCGGTGAAGATAGAAGAGACCAGAGTTCAAGGTCACCTTCAGTGACATAATGGGGTTAGGCTACATGAAAATCTGTCTTTACAAATTAACAAACAACAAAAGAAATCATTGCAGGGCACAAACATGTTGGTGAATGCCTGTACAGCTCCACTGGAAACTAGGGAGCGTGTATGTAAAGCTAGTCCGTATGCTTCCTAGCAAGCTGGAGGACAGCCATAATCAAAGAATGAAGGCTCTGTCTCAGAAACAGAAGTGCTTACTGGAGAGCAGGTGGTACCACACAAGGGTCTGAAGGAAGCAACAATAAAACAGGACACAGTACAAAGGGGACAAGAAGGACCACAATGGCTACAGGAACCCAGAGTGGCACTGTACGAAAGACATCACACAGCACACAGTCCATCAGGAGGAAAGCTTGGGACAGCTCTTAAGAATCCAGTGCGGCTAGCTGTCAGAGCTTACAGTACAGTTGGCCCAGGGGTTCCTTGAAGGGGACTTTAGCCTACAGAAACAGGTGTGGAGAGAGAGAGAGAGCGCGCCCGAGGCTTTTAAATCGATGGAGATTGGAACCGTTAAATATTGGAAATCAATCATCCGCTTGACTGACATTAGGGGATGTGTTAAATAAATTACTATGCATCCAGATCAGAATGTGATATGGCAGTAGAGAGGGTGAAGAAGTGGTATAAACCCAGACAAGAAGTGACTGAGCCAAGCAATTTAGGGAAAGGGACATGGAGAAAGGAGACATTTAAGAAAAAAAAAATCAGCCGGGTGGTGGTGGTGCACGCCTGTAATCCCAGCACTCTGGGAGGCAGAGGCAGGCGGATTTCTAAGTTCGAGACCAGCCTGGTCTACAGAGTGAGTTCCAGGACAGCCAGCGCTACACAGAGAAACCCTGTCTTGAAAAACAAAACAAAACAAAACAAAACAAAACAAAATCCCAGAAGAAAACCACAACTGTTAACTCTGGTCCTCTGTACTTGACTAGAGAAGGATTTTTTTATTCCTTTATACATTTATTTTTGCAACTGGCCATTTTTACCTCTGCATTATCATTTTTATAATAGAAATCTGGAGGAAAAATGAAACTAACGTTTCCTGTCCAGAAGGGATTTACAGTCTAGTTAGTGAATGTGGCCTCAGCCAGCTCTGGGACAGACATGCTTTAACAATACTAACAAGCAACTAAGTGGCAAAGTGGGACCTGCTTGCCTGTGTTCAGCAGGGTGCTGGATGAAGAAGTCACACTGACTTGGCCTGAATGGATCAGAGCAGGGTTCCTGGTGGAGGCTTAAGGCTGGGCAGGCTGTGTCGGCCCCTCTGTATCCTCCAGTCCTGCATCCAAGAGGTTAACTAACTCTGAATTTAAAACATTAAGAGTAGAGTAGGAAGATGATTCAGTGGGCAAAGAGGCTTGCCACTAGGTGTGATTACAGGAATTCAGTACCCTAGATCCACATAGAAGAAGGAGATAACTGACTCCCCAAAGATGTCCTTGAACGGTGTACCTACTCCCTGGCATGTGACCCCCAAACACACCAACTAATAAATAAACACATAAATAAATAAATTTGCATAGATGTTTGAGGGTAAAAGTCACAACTGTACTTGAGAGATTGACTTCTTTTCCTTGCTGGTCCCTAAACACTGTGCAGTATAAGAACCGCTTATATGTCATTTATATCATACTGGATACTATGAGTTATTGATTTGTTATCAGTCACCTAAGGAAGATGCAAAATGCATGGGAGGCTACAGGTAGGCCACATGAAAATTTCGAACCATTTTATATAAGCATAAAGCCACAGATTTATATATTTACAGGAGCTGTAACTCTCCCCCTGCTGGTATGAGGAACAAGTGCATTTCAAAAGGCCCGACCTTTGTTATTAGTTATAAAGTGCCAGATATTAAGGGTTTTACATGGATACTTTCTTTCCTTCTATTTTCTCATATATTTCTTCCTTTTTATCATTTCTGTTTTGTTGTTGTTGTTGTTTTGTAACTGGGCTTCCTGTGGCCCAGGCTGACCTTGAAACTGAATTTGTAACTGACAATGACCTTGAACGTGTACTCTCTCTATTTCCATGCCGGCTGGTGGTGGCGCACGCCTGTAATCCCAGCACTCTGGGAGGCAGAGGCAGGCGGATTTCTGAGTTTGAGGCCAGCCTGGTCTACAGAGTGAGCTCCAGGACAGCCAGGGCTAGACAGAGAAACCCTGTCTCGAAAAAACCAAATCCAAAAAACAAAAAACAAACAAAAAAAAAAAGAGCTGGAATTTTCAGTGTGTGCCACCACACCCCGTGTACAGAGATACGTTCACCTACTTAAAAAAAAAAATCTATGGAACAGTCACTGTTCCCATTTTATAGATGAGAAACTAGGTTCATTAACCCTTCTAAAGTCCAACGGCCAATTCCTAACACAGGCCAGGTCATTTGAATTCAGCTTTCCAGTCATCGCTCACACTGCCCAAATTGTCTTGAGAGGAAAGAACCCTTCTGCTCACAGGAATGAATAGCACAAGACTACAGATTTGCGTGAGAAAATGCAGCTTCAGGTCTTTGCCCAGACTTTACAAGGCCTTGAACTCGATACTCACGGAGCTGATGACGGCTTTGGAGACCATTAGCCACTAATGAGCGTCGTCGTCGTGCTCTGTGTAGTCCTTAAAAAGAACAATCCATTTGTTGCTCAATTCACTGCCACCTTCAACAGGCTTGACCCCAGGCAGGGTTACATGTTTATCCTCAGAGAGTAGGCTGTGCTGGTGGTCGATCCTTCCTGTCTTTGCTCACACTGTGTCCATAGCTGCCATCCTGGTCTCTATAGGTACCCATACAACAAGACCTGCTGCCTGTCTTTGTTCTCACCAGCACATACCTCCCAGGGGCCTACATAGGCCTCCAATATTCATCACTCTTTGTCCTTTTCCTACTTAGTCAAGACCTGTTTCCTAGACCCCTCAGACACGGTCTTAGAAAGGTGCCAACAGCGTAAGACATAAGGCTCATCCCTCCGGGATGCTTCCCGTTCAGTTACTATAAGCTAGGAGCCTTGTGTTCAGTGTCTTAATCCAAAACCCTATCTTTGGATTAAGTGATGGAATACAAGCCTTTTGGTGTAATATTTGTCAGAATCAAAACACGGAGCAGCCCTTATTGGTCTTAGCACCGCGCAGCTAGAAAGGAGCCCTCGGAGTTTCCTCAGAGTTTAAAGAAGACATCAGTCAGCATTGATACTTGGGTATGTGTGGTACTCTTTCCAAGTAGAAACTCCTGTCTGGTTTAATCCTGCTCCAGGAGCCCAGCCAATCCCACAACAGCCAGCACTACTGGTTTACTAAACTGAGAAGAATTGGGACTCCCCCACAGTAATAGGGAGAACTTGGACTTGTTGCAGGATATTTGAACCCTGAGATTGTGTTATTTACTGAAAAAACAAAACCAAACTGTTTCTAGTTGTGGTGTGGCTCTGCACTTAGCACACACCTTTAATCCCAAACAATGAAGGTAAAGTTAGTTTGTAGAAGGAAGCAGCCATGCTTGAAGGTGATGTTTAACTGAATGACAGTCGAAGTAACCAACCAGAGAAAGATTTGACAGACTAAGATACGTCCAACTCTCAAGAGAAGAGAGAGAAAAGAGAGGCAACAAAAGAAAAGAGCATAGAGGGAGAGAGGCGAGAGGCAGGCGGTTTTTACGGGGAGGGTTTTACAGACACGGGTCGAAGAGGGAAATGGCTAGACACAGGTGAAGACAGGATGAGCCGGAAGGTGAGAACAGATTACTAGAGTATGCTTGAGGTCAAACAGCACTTCAGTCAGAGGCTGAGAGAGAAGTCCCACCGAATCAGTCAGCTTGGAGAGGAGTTGGAGATAGAACAGCTGGGTCGAATCAGCCAGCCGGAGTTCAGAAAGAACTAGGAAGAAAGGAATGTATCCAGCAGCAAATCTCAGAGGCTGAAAACATTTCTGGGCTAGATAAGATTGTACAGGGGGCTGGATGCTTTCAGGAGTACACCTAAGCGAACAGACTAAAGTAACAAGCCTTGGAAAGAGCAGTTACTACAGGAGAATAAGAGTTACTTTTACATCAAAAGATGATGAAGAGAGAAGGTGCAGTGTCCCTAGAAAGAATGCAAGTACAACCCAAGCCTAAAGATTTTTTATTTAAAACTGCATTTTGTTTGTTTGCCTGTTTGGGTCGTGGGGCATAGCATGCAAGTGGAGACCAAAGAACAATTTTCGTGAGTTGGCCCTCTCCTTCATCCTTGTGAACTCATCAGACTTTGCAGCAAACAGCATTACCCACTGAACCATCCCACCAGCCCGGGGACGGAAATTCTATAAGTATCCACACCGCCTGAAAGTACTCTATCCATTCAACAAGTTCAATATAAGGATTATTAGATTATCCAGGGGTCAGGCCCACAGTGTGGCAGGGCACAGAGGACGGAACAGGAAAGACCGAATGCCACGTAGTGTGTACTGAGGTTAGAGTACACACTGACAGTCCTAAGTGGTCTGTAAACTATAGTCGTGCTGCTTTAAATGTGTAAATACATAAACGAGACTGAAATGCATAGTTGAGAGGATGGCATGTTTGAATCCAGCCTGACTATGTAGCAAGATCCTGTCTCAAAAATAATTTTGTTGAAGTGTGATTTTTTTTCTGCATTATAAGGTTTTGCTTGTTTTTAAAAATACTTACCTTTTCTTGTCTTTTTAAAAATATCTTCTCATTCTTCTAAAAAGAACTTTAGCCAGGCGGTGGTGGTGCACGCCTTTAATCCCAGCACTTAGAAGGCAGAGGCAGGAGGATTTCTGAGTTTGAGGCCAGCCTGGTCTACAGAGTGAGTTCCAGGACAGCCAGGGCTGTACAGAGAAACCCTGTCTTGAAAAACCAAAACAACAACAACAAAAAAAAGAGCTTTATTTTTTAATTTTGATCTTTTTATTTTAAAAGGTCACCATTTCCGACTGTGGACAACTCTAATTTCTTTTGACTTGTGGGCATTTTACCCATCAAACCATTCCTTCAGTGGCTCAGGAGCACACCCCCATCCCATCTGCTCGCAATACCCTGTAATCTCTGCTCTCACTGAAGTTCTTTGGGTTCCATATTTTCCTCATTCCCCATCAAGTCTAGCTGGATTGCAAAGTTAAGTTTGCAATTATGAATAAAAACTAAATAAGAAAATAAATAAATAAATATGCCATGTATTTAGGTAAAATGTAGGTTCAGTGCTTGCTAAATTACAGGCATGCTGTGTGGCCAGGGACAGCCCACTTACCTGCTCCAGGTCTCAGTTTCCTAGTATTTAAATTAGAAATTGTTTTTAATTTGATACTGCCGTGAAATGATTTAGGGTCTCACATTCAGGGGGTAAGTTAATCATGTGCACGGATCACAACATCTCATTGTCACCCGTCCGTGCCAAGCACTCTCTTATTTTACTGATTTATTTCCTTCTATTCCCATCTCCCATTCCTTGTCCATCTGCCTTCACCGCTAGGCAAACATTAAGTGTCTCACATCGTTATCTGATGTGCTTTTTAATTTGAAAATGTTTCTGCAAAACACATATGGTTGTTTGGTGAATTATTTAAATGACATCATTCATAAATCTCACTCCGTTTTACATGTTCTGCCATGGAAAGAAGAATCTAGACTCTTTCCATATTGCCGTAAGGTATGTTATCCCGGTACGTAATTGCTACCCGTTATCCAGGCTTCCACATGTCTACTTCCTCCTTTTCCCCAGGGTTTCTCCTATTCTCCGTGACCACAAACCGCACTACTAAAAGCATCCTCCTGTAGGCTGCCTTTTGGTACTATGTGAAATTCTTAGAGTGGTTTGACCTGGAACAAAATAGCCCAGCTCAACTGTGTGCACACGTGACTAAGCCAAGTAGTGCCAGTGTCTTCTCCTAAATGTCTAGACCGCCTACACCCTTAGCAGGGCTTCCTCGTGTCCCCACAGCCTTACTTGGCAGCTTTCTAATGTTTCCATCATCTTAAAGCCCATGGCTCATCTCTGTGGCCTCTACTTCATGTATTTGACCGCCTGACACTTTGAGTATCCTGTCTTCATCCACGTGAATTACCTTTTTCTTTATCCACGGTTTTTTTGTTTCTCTAAGTATATTGCTACTGGGAATTCTGTGTTCTTAATTTCTTATTTTTGTTTTGGTTATGAGATGGAGAGATGTTTTGTTCCTTTGACTGGTTATCCGGTCGATTGGTTGATTTTTGTTTTTTGATTTGGGAGTGGGGGAATTTATTTGCTTGCCTTTAGACAGACTCTCATTTTGTACCTGACCCTGAAACCCAAGCTGGCCTAGAACTACGTATTCCAGAATGACCTCAGATTTCTAGCAATCCTCCTGCCTCAGCCCCTGGATTACAGACATCAGCCACCATTTCATTTAGCTTAATGTTTTTCAATTTATTCACAGTGTTGCAGAGGTGGAGGTCAGAGGCCAGGCTAGCATCTGTTGTCTCCTTCCTCCATGCTGGTTCCAAGAACTCACGTTGTTTGGCTTAGTGAATTGAACCCACAGCATCACGCACAAGGACTCTGCTACTGAGATATATGCTCACCTCTTTCTTCTTGCTAGAGTGTTTCTTATATTTTAAATAGCCTTTTAGCTGTGTGAGAGAATATAAATAACTCCTCCTATCCCTGCCTTGTGGATCATCCTTCTGAAGTACTAAAGTCATTTTTCTTCATTCCAAGATTTTCTTAAAGTCTTTTAAGTTGTTTTCTTTTATTGTTAAAGGTCTGCTTGCATTTTTTGGTCTTTAACATGACTCCTATTCGCCATGGGAACAAATCAGTGCCTATTTCCCAAGCTTTTAAGAAAGATAAGATACCTCACATAGGCAGCCTAGACTAAAAAGGTGTACTATTACCAGTGACATTTAAGATCTCATGGGTTGAAACAGTAAGGGCTGCTCTATGAAACCTAACCGCCAGGACTGTGGCAGCAGTTTATGTAAATGAGATGAGATTTCATATACAGAGGGAAGTTATTGAGTTGGGAGTCATTCATTTTCCTTCATTTATTTATTTATTTATTTATTTATTTATTTATTTATTTTTATTTTTAAATCTGTAACTCACTATGCAACCAGGCTGGCCTTGAACTCACAAAGATACTCAGACCTCTGTCTCCCGAATGCTGGGATTCAAAGTGAACATACCTGGTTTGTCTTTTTCTTTTTTTTATAATGTGTGTCTATGTGTGTATCTGTGTGAGTATGTTTGCATGTGTCTGTGTACTGCTCACAGGAGATGGAAGAGGAAGTCAGCTCTGTTAGAGCTGCAGATGCTGACAATTGGGAATTTCTCCATGTTGAGTGCTGGGATCCAAATTCTGGTCTTTGTGATAAAGCCACGAGGCCTCTTAACCAATGAGCATCTGTCCCGGCTCCGGAGTAATTCATTCATTTCCAAATGAGAAAGACTAGCAGCCCAAGAGAGAAAATCACCTGGGACAAGAAGGGAAGGTGGGAACGCTATCATTGAGCACAGCTTAGGAGAGCGGCTGAGAGTGTACTAACCAATTGCTGCCTGTCTTTCTGTCTGCACCCCTGCAGGCTCCCTGTTCTCCACACTAAAGCCCCCGGACGCCGTGTTCAAGGTGGTGTTCTGGCTGGGCTACTTCAACAGCTGCCTCAACCCCATCATCTACCCGTGCTCCAGCAAGGAGTTCAAGCGCGCCTTCATGCGTATCCTTGGGTGCCAGTGCCGCGGTGGCCGTCGCCGCCGCCGCCGTCGCCGTCTAGGCGGCTGCGCTTACACCTACCGGCCGTGGACCCGCGGCGGCTCGCTGGAGAGATCGCAGTCGCGGAAGGACTCTCTGGATGACAGCGGCAGCTGCATGAGCGGCAGCCAGCGGACCCTGCCCTCGGCGTCGCCCAGCCCGGGCTACCTGGGACGAGGAACGCAGCCACCCGTGGAGCTGAGCGCCTTCCCCGAGTGGAAACCCGGGGCGCTGCTCAGTCTGCCAGAGCCTCCCGGCCGCCGCGGCCGCCTCGACTCCGGGCCGCTCTTCACCTTCAAGCTCTTGGGCGAGCCTGAGAGCCCCGGCACCGAAGGCGACGCCAGCAACGGGGGCTGCGACACCGCGACCGACCTGGCCAACGGGCAGCCGGGCTTCAAGAGCAACATGCCCCTGGCGCCCGGGCACTTTTAGGGTCCCCTTCCATCCCCCCCCCCAACACACACACACATCAGGGGGAGAACACCATCGTGGGGTGGGGGGGCGGGAGGGCGCACGGGGGCGGGGGGGAGTGTCAGCCCTGGGTAGACACAGGGTCGCAAGGGGACAAGGGGGGAGGGGGGCGGGGAGAGGGGCAGCTGCTTTTCTGGCAGGGGCATGGGTGCCAGGTACAGCGAAGAGCTGGGCTGAGCATGCTGCGAGCCTGGGTCCCCCACCCCCGACGCCGGCCGGGACTTAAGTCTCTCTCTCTTCTCTCTCTGTATATACATAAAATGAGTTCCTCTATACGTATTTATCTGTGGGTACACGTGCGTGTGTCTGTTCAGTGTACGCGTGGGCTGCGTGGGTGCGTGGATGAGGTCTGCCCGCACGCGAGTGCTGGGACAGAGCAAGTGTGCCCCCTGGTGAAGTCCAGGTGTGTTGTTTGTCTCTTGACTTTGTACCGCTCAAGCCCCTCCCTCCCAGTTCTCCAGTCAATGCTGGCACTTTGATAGGGTCAGAAAACAAGTCAAATATTAAAGATAATTTCTCCTGTGTGACTTTGAGTGATTTGTGAAGGAGAGCCTTGAGGTTCCTCTTCCTCAGGTCTGATCAAATCCTAAGACTTTTCTTTTGCGGCAGACAAAGAGGGGTTAGACTATTATTATTAGTGACATTGTTATTACTATCATTTATTGTTGCAATTATATTTATTATTTTATGTATTTTTAAAGAGGTGAGAAGGTTCCACAGCTGATGTGAGAGCCAGAGGACAACTGGCAGGAGTCAATACCACCAAAACTACAGACAAGGCCATTCCAAAAGGTACACACACACACACACACACACACACACACACACACACGCATCATTAGCAGACAATTTAGGATCCTTTATCTAGGATCTCCTGAATTAATCACAGCATCCAAGGTACACAGGTAGAAGCTGAACCAGAATTATCTCAGCCAGGTCCTGTTTTTTATAGATGGATGACTGAGGTTAAGATTTGTGGCAAGGACTAAGACCCCTGAGCGGGTATACACTGCCAAGCCTGAGAACCTGAGTTCCATCTCCAGGACACACAAGGCTCGACTCTGGCAAGTTATCCTCTGACCCCCTCCCATGCATTATACCACATGGTTTACACACACACACACACACACACACACACACACACACACACACACACGCACATAATAGCAATGGTTTTTTAAAGAATTTGGCAAAGTGTCATTAAAGTTACACTTCTTTTGCTTGTGTCTCCAGGACCATGTATTTCCATGCTGCAACTGCTAACATTCTCCCAAACACTTCTTCGTGTTCCTACATAGAATAGGAGACCTAATAAGGGGTGGTGGGGGATGCTTGGACCTTATTCTCAGGGGAGAAAAAATAACTTGAGTCCTCCAAAAACACTTCATTGGCAATGGAAACCTTGTTTCAAGTTATTCTTATACAGGATCCTGATACAAGAGGATAAGAGCACACAGAGAGGACAGGGGCAGGCTGTCTCCATTCTTCCAACCTTCCATTCCTTCTCCAGGCCTGTCCCAATCACCCCTGGGGCCTCACAGGTCTGGTAGAGTAAAAGCAATTTGGAGCAGACGGGTCTGGGGTCAAGCCCTAGCTCTGCATGGCCTCCGGCACTTCATCTTGCTGCCTCTGACCTCACCTCACAAACAGACGTGATCCTGCCACCCACCGAGAAGTAGCAAGGTTCCCCCCACCGAGGTTGTTCCCCAGTGTAAACACTGGCATGCGAACATCGGCACACATTCGACTTATAATTCTGATCTTGGAAATCTGAAACCACAGGCACCAAAGGCATTTCCTGTGCTGCTTGGATAGAGTTAGTTCATCAGTTTCTGGTATCTGGAGGTCACCCAGGGCTGGGGGAGAGGGGAGGTTGGGAGGAGCTGTGGAGGAGTGGTGGCAGCTGCCTGCCTCCTTCCAGAATGAGCATTGGCCAAGTAGTAGCTAGCACCCTGCCCCCCACCACCAGAGAGTACTGGGCTCTGGATCAGCCTCAAGCCCAAGCCATCATGATGCTGACCCCTCCACATCCCTCACTGTGTCCAGGCCCTGGGAGGGCAGGGTTTACCAGAAGCTCTGGAGCTAGACACGTCTATGGGATGTGAACTCCAGCCTAGCACAGAGCAGGGCCGCACTACACTGTCCAACCATCCAGGTGCTGTTGGATCGTCTGTCACTGCTCAGACACGCAGCGGAGTAAATCTGTCAATCCCAGTAAAGAAGCAAGTGGCTTGACAAGCTGGATCGCTGCATCTCCCTCCAGACCCAGGATCAAACCCCGCCTCTGCCACTCAGCAGCTAGTCACGTTGAGCAACTTTACATCACACAAGTCTAACCTCAATTTCTTCTGCTATGAAAAATGGACAGTAAGTAGTAGTGTGTACTTTTCACACTGAGAAGATAAAAGGAGATGGTGAGGGTTGAGTGTTTCCATAATGTGTAAGTCCACCATGCCAGATACAGTCAGTAAATAGCAGCCACAGGTGGAGGTGTTCGTTATTCAGTTGTCTACATGGATATGTGAAATTTAGAAAACCTGAATATATAGACCAAATGAACTTCACGTTGTTCATAGATTTTAGAGCCTTAGACCTCAGGATTCACTTCTTTCCAGGGACTCTGTTGGCTTGCTTCGTTTTTGATATGTTTTGTAATATGTCCTGGAATATCCTCCTGCCTCAACCTCCCAAGTACACACCATATAGGTAATGTACCAGCATGCCTTGCCAGAGCTCATCTTTAAAGAGAAGAGCACATGTTCATCACAGAGTAACAGAATGTTGTGGGTCAGAACCGGTGCCTTCTTTCTGCAACATCAGGAGGTTGAAGTTGGCTTGAGGCTAGACTAATTCCAGGCCAGCCTGAGCTACAAGTGTGATCCTGTCCTGAGACAAATCAAAAAGAATATGCTTTCCCAAAGACCAGAGAAAGATTACTAAAGAGATCAGGCCAAAATGAAAATAAGATTTTAAAAGATTAATAAAAGCTGGATTAGTAGAGTCCACCTGTAATCCCTCTGTGCATTTGGGAGATGAGGCAGGAGGATCAGGAGTTCAAAGCCACAGCCTCTGCAACCCTGGGCTACATAAGACCCCTTTCTTAAGATAATCTAATTTTTTAAGTTAATAAAACACTGCAGGTGGCCTGAAGAGGTGTCTCAGGGGATAAAACACTTTCTACACATACCCATATAAAAAGTGGGGTACCAGTCTCAATCCACATCTCAATCCCTATACCTAAGGCTCAGGGAACCTCAAGGAACAGAGAGGATGTGGAGCGATTGTAAGAGCCTGAGGACCAGGATGCCTGCTGCTTACATAGTGTCTTCTACACCAGACAGGGATGCTGCGCCCACGCACTCTCAACCATGTGCTTACCTGAATAAGACCTGCATGATGACACACATGCCCACATGCCAACTCAAGGGAGAGTTCACAAGGTCCCACCCCTAGATCAAAAGCTACCATCAATCCAGGGCTGCTGAGAGGGTGGTAATCCATCTTCTCCATCAGGGATGAAGCCCCTGATAGATTAGCTAAGCCTGAGTGCTCAGTCCTAAGCACACACATGCAAAAGCAGCACTGAATGGGAGAGAGAGACAGAATGAGGCAGAGACAGAGAGACAGACAGACAGACACAGCAATTATAGAAGAGGTCATGAATTTGATTCATAGATAAGGAAAAAAGAACACTGGAGGAGTTAGGCGAAAATGTGGAGAGAGATGGGTAGAAATGGCATAAATGACATACGAAATTTGAAGCCAGGCACGATGATGCTCATCTGTAGCCCCCACACTGGGGACATGGAGACAGGTAGATGCCGGGGTTCACTGGCCAGTCAGTCCAGCCAAAACAGCAAGCTATGGCTTTATCATGAGATCCTGTCTCAAAAAACAAAGTAGGGAATGATTGAGGAGGATGCCCGTGTTGACCTTGGCCTCCACACAAACACATATCAGGTGAGCATGGCTGCTCACATGTATTGCACATATGTGCATACACACACACATGCACATGTGCATTCACAAATTGCAGGTGGTACGCAAATTGCAGGTATGATGCACACACATGTGACATGTGTGCATACATGCAAGCAAAACATTCATATGCATAAAATCGATAAATCTAAAAAAAGATTTAAGTTTAAAGTCCCACAACAACTTATGAAAAACAAGTCCCTTAAATCTTTTGATGAACACATGAAAATCAGCTCACAGGTTTCTCAACAAATGTAATTCCATCAAAATACAAAAGAAGCTAAATCCACAGAGGCAGGCAATAAAAAACGACAGATCTGAAGATTTCAAATTTCAGAACTGAAAATACGAGACAGAAGAAGATCAAGGTCCGTGCTCAGGGAAATCCATCTGACTGGAACATGCTGGGTCAGCAACTGCCACATCATGTGAGTGACAGGGGCAGGTGCTCCACTACCACTCTCAGTGGATTAAGCCTCAGCGTCAAGCACCGTCTTCTGTCAGAGCTGGGGATGGCACAGGACTGTGGGCTCTGAAAGGCAAGTTGCCCCATTACTGGGGGGAGGGGTGTTAGGAAGAATTAGCATCTTTATGCAGTGGTTATTGGAACTAAGAAATGCCAGGCGGTGGTGGCGCACGCCTGTAATCCCAGCACTTGGGAGGCAGAGGCAGGCAGATTTCTGAGTTTGAGGCCAGCCTGGTCTACAGAGTGAGTTCCAGGGCAGCCAGGGCTATACAGAGAAACCCTGTCTTGAAAAACCAAAAAAAAAGAAAAAAGAAAGAAATGATCAAAAGATGAGACTCACACACCCCTGGCATCCCAAAACAATCAGACCTGACATAGTAGGAGCTGACATAGTAGGAGCTGACATAGTAGGAGCTGACATAGTAGGAGCTGACATAGTAGGAGTTGACATAGTAGGAGTTGACATAGTAGGAGTTGACAAGGAGTCTGACATAGTAGATGGTTTAATCCTTGGAGGGACTCCTGATATATGGCAGGGTTAAGAGGTAGTGAAAATTAGGCAGAGCCTAGATCACTTGGGTCATATGAGGAGGGGCTGCGTCTTGACTTGGATTCTTCCTGGCTTCCCTTTTCTCTACTCCCCACCTATCAGGGAGTGGATAGCAGCCTCGCTACATACCTACACCATGATGGTTTCTGATTGAGTGCAGGAGGCCATGCAGCCATGAGCTAAACCCTCCGAAGCCATAAGCCAAGAGAAATCACCCCCTACCCGCCAACTAAGTTGTTTCTACTAAGCATCTGGTCACAGTGAAGAGAAAGGTGACTAAAAGACTTCCCACGCTATACTTGCGCCTGTCTTTCAAAGCTTTTAAAAGTCACAAATTGGACCTTTTTGGTTGGGCACGCTTCTCAGGTCTCAGTGGTTTCTGCTGTGGTCGGTTGGCTGATTTTGGTTTCGGTTTCTGTTGAGATTTGATGTCCCTGAGCCCTGAATGCTTCACAGATAGAACTAGAGTAACATATAATCGTCTATAGCCCATTGATATGAAGGATCAATGAGCCAATGCGAGACATATAAGAAACACACAGCTAATATTATTAAAATAGGTCAGCACTATCAGCAGTAACAAGATGGGAATAGGGGTGCTGAGACAGGCTCTCAAGTAACCCAGGCTGGCTTGGTACTCCCAGTGTAATGGAAGATGACCTTGAACTCCTGATTTTTCTGCCTCTGCCTTCCCAAGATGGTAGGTTAATACCACCAGGTCTGGTTTATTCAGGGCTGAGACAGAACCCAGGATTTCATATATGCTAGCAACCTCTCTACCAACTTAGCCAATCCTGGCCCTGTTTTCTTTTTCTTTATTTGTGATTTTTGTTCATTCATTCATTTATTCATTCAATTTAGGGGAACAGCCCACATGCCACCATGAGTATATGAAGGTCAGTGGACAGTCTGTAGGAGTTGGCTCTCTTCTTTTACCATGTAGGTCACAGAGATTGATTTTGGGTTTTTTTGTTGTTGTTGTTGTCATTTTGGTTTTGGTTTTGGTTTTGGTTTTGGTTTTGGTTTTGGTTTTTTGAGAAAGGGTTTCTCTGTGTAGCCCTGGTTGTCCTGGAACTCACTCTGTAGACCAGGCTGGCCTTGAACTCAGAGATTCTCCTGCCTCTGCCTCCCAAGTGCTGGAACTAAAAGTGTACGCCACCACTGCCTGGCTTTCAGAGATAGAATTTAAATCATCAAGCATGGTGACTGAGCCACCTTGCTAAAAGGTCTACTACTTACTACATAGCCCAGGTTAGCCTCCAACTCACAAAAGTCCTTCTGCTTCAGCCTCCCAAATGCTGGGATTACAGGATCACATCTGACCATTTATAGCAGAAAATCAACTTTGGAAGGAGTTGTGTACTCAGAACCTGGCTTTTTTATCTAAACTGCCAAAATGCCATGGTTCTCAGACTCTGAGTTTCCAGGTGTGGTGGTACAGACCTGCCATGACAGCCCCCGGGAGATGGGAGAATCAGAAGTCCGAGGCCAGCATGGGTTTCATGGTAAGTTCTAGGCCAGTTGAGCTACATAGCAAGACCCTGCCTCAAGCGAAACAATTACACAAACAAAAAAGGGGAGAATAGAAGAGTTATTCAGAATCCTTATTATAAATGCAGACATATCCCACCTCCCATTCTTTCCAGTTAGCAAAGGGAAGACCCAGAACCTGTGCATGTCTTTATTCTTAAGGTACACAGTTGGTCATGAGCCAGAATGTGTTATTTTCCCTGCCAGAAACAGGGCATCACACTCTAGCACCAGTGAATCTGGAACTCACCCAAACCAGCCTTGAACACCAGGTGGTCCTTCTGCCTCCTGCCAATCTGGTGCTGAAACCACAGGTATCCGCAACCACGCTTGCTGAGAAGCCGTGCGCTAGAGTAGTTTCTCAACCTTCCTAAGACTGTGTGTGACCCTTTCATATAGTGTTTTACTTTTTGATGAGCCCAACCATAAAATTATTTTTTGTTGCTACTTCGTAACTGTAATTTTGCTGTTGCTATGAATCATGACTGTAAATATCCGACAGGCAGGATATCTGGATATTTAACCCTTGTGGAAGGGTTAGTCCAACCCACAGAGGGGTCGCGACCAACAGGTTGACAACCTCTGCAGTAAAGCATCATTGCTTCAGGAGTAGGGTTAGGTTGCGCCCCCATGAAAACAACTGCTATTTGGAAACCCTGCTCCTCTTATAAAACACTATTTCGCCTGCACACCAGACACCTTCATCTTTATAAGGAGGGATATACGTGTCAACTAAGTGGGTAACCTTATAATACCCACTGCCTTCTGGAACTCACTTGCTCCAGTCCTGTGTTGGAAGGGTCCCTCCTCTCCCCAGGCTGAGCTTCTCTGCTCTTCAGGCTCTAACTTCTACCCTCCTTCTTTGAAGAACCAAGGATAACATCTGAAAAAATCAGCCCCACCGGGTTCCAGACAGCCCAGTTAGTCTGCATGGATCCCATTGCCAACAATAAGGAAGAAGTCTGCTGTGCAGGCGAAAGACTGTTCTGTAAGAAAATGGTTTCCAAAAAACCAAACTGTAGTTGTTTTGATGCTTTTTATTTTGTTTTGTTTTATTCGAATTTGCCAGTACAGGGAAGTGAACCTAGTCACTCACATAAGCTAGTCAAGAGTTTACCACTGAGCTGCATCTCCAGCTTTCACGCCTTTTAAATAACACAGGAAGGTTTCAGTTTCCTCCTTTGCATGTAGAAGTATTTGCAGTCAGGTTTCTGTGGTTTGTGCAGTTGCAAAGAGCTCTCCTCACACACAGCATCCAAGCACCCTAAGCACACATCTCTCCACTTCACTCAGCAGGCTACGACACATCTACAGCTCAACGCTAAAAAAAAAAAAAAAGGAATACGGAGGCGCCCCCCCCCTCACTCCCCACTCCCCACTCCCCGAGGTTACTCCTAGCCACCTGCAATCTGGCATCTTTCCCATTTTATAACACTGGGAAGCTGTTCCTTGGACCAGGTGATGACCAGCACTGCGCCACGCCCCCCTCGTGCGCCACCAGCCCGGCGTTCGGGCAGGCGGGCGCGCCACCTGCTGTCCAATACGAGGAAGCAACGTGAATGAAAACGTTGCTTTACAATTCTGCTTTAATTCTCTGCAGCCCTTTGCCTGACTCTCAGCTGGGGAAATGTTCTGGAATTCTAGGTTAAGGATGCTTAACCTAGGATCTGTGTGTTAGCTTCAGCGAGTCTAGAAACTCTGCAAATATTATTCAGAGTAGGTTATTTTTCTGTAAAAGACATAGAGTCTGACTAATAATGCTATGAATTGTAGATACGCGCGAGTGTGCGCAAGCACACACACACATTTGCCTGGCTGTTTCTACTATTTGCCAATTTGCGTTCGTGCCAAGAAGATATAATACAGCTAGTTACTCTGCCTCCTCACCAGCTCCGGGGAGCATTAGCCAACTTTAATCGTAGTCATTCTAACAGGTTGGTGGTACTCTCCCTGTGGCTTGACTTTGCATTTCCTCAACGGATAATACCGTCAAATGTGTTATGTGCTTATTTGTCCGCCATACATTTTTGGATAATGTGTCCATGTCTACTCATTTTTATTGGATATTTTCATCTTAGCAAGATATATTATTTCTTAATATTTTGTGACTTCTAATTGAAGCAAGAACCACGTAAGACATTTTAACACATTTTTTCTCACCTTCGGAGGGAGATCGTGTCTTCCCCCTTTCCAGTGCACTGAGATAGAAGCATCATCATGTTCAGCCTGTGTGCCTTCCAAAGGACGGTGAAGTTCAAGTTGTACGTGGGCATTGCAAAGGTCAGAAGCTTGGCAGTGGTCCAGCTAGCTGTACAGGAAGAAAGATATCCATCCACACTGATCGCTGAATAGAGAAAATGCTAACTCTCTGTGTGTGCGTCAACCCCACCCTAACAAGGTGCACATCCATAAAGCTGGAGGCATAGGTGCACATGAGCGAGGTACCCAAGGGGCCAGAGGAGGGTATTGGCTTGTCTATAATCCTCATATTTGGGAGGCTGGGATGACTGGATCACCACAAGTTTAAGGCCAGCCTGGGGTATAAGTGAACTCTAGGCCAATCAAGGCTACACAGATACCCTAACTTCAGAATTCAAGTAAAGAAATAAATAACTTATATTTAATGGAAAAGTGATGATATGAAATTTACTTAACTCGTAGAGGGCTGTAGAGACAGGAAAGGCCCTGCTGTGGGTATACTAACTGCTGAAGTCTGAGAAACACTATACTGCTATTGAACAGTGTGTTACTGGTGTTACTTCCCAGGAATTGAAAACAGGAGCTACAGCCCTCAAGATCATAAAAATTACATTCTGTGGATAAAATGTTGGTTAAGACTCCAGCTGCTTCCATTCCTAGCCCTGTCACTATGTCACTGTCGTGGTCATCCAAAAAGAGGCCTGTGGTCTGGAAATTATCACTGAGGAGGGAGGAGCTGGCTTCCAGTCCAAGAACTTTTGTGCTGATCTTGAGGAAAAATAGGGACTTTGAAGTGACTCTATCACAGAATCCCTCAAAGAAGATTGCAAGAGAGTGAATGCCCCAACCTCTCGACTTCCACTTCATCCTCCTGAGGTGAGGGAATGTTCCAGAAACAGTGTTTCCGATAGCTACTCACACTGCAGGTCTTAGTTGCTCTTCCATGAGGATGCTGCAGATGGAGTTGGTTCCTGTGAAAACTAAGTGTGGCAGAAATGACCCAAGAGTCCAAGTACACTCTGATTTCTTCTTGCCCTTTCTAGAAGCCACTCAAAGTAGCAATTTGCAAGACATTTACTCCCCCACCCCCTCCCGCCCCCACCCCCATCCCCACCCCCCACCCCCCACCCCCCACCCCCGGGCCTGAGCTCTATAGATCTAATGGCCAGGCAGATGAGGTGGCTCAGCAGGGAAAGGTGTTTTCTAATAATCTAAAGTCAATCCCCAGAACCTTCATGGTGGCTCTCGCCAGTGTCTCCCTCTTTCCTACACACACTCCTTGTGGCATGCACATGTACACATGCACACACACCCACACACATACATACACACACACACACACACACATACACACACACACACACACATACACACATACAATAACAAAAAAAGATCTAAAGGGCTATGAATTATGAAGAATAACAAAAACAGTTTATTAGCTGGGCAGTGGTGGTGCACGCCTTTAATCCCAGCACTTGGGAGACAGAGGCAGGCGGATTTCTGAGTTTGAGCCTAGCCTGGTCTACAGAGGGAGTTCCAGGACAGCCAGGGCTACACAGAGAGACCCTATCTTGAAAAGAAAAATTGTTGTACACCTTTGCCAAATTTCCCGAGATAAGAAAACAGAGAGCAGGGAAATGGTTCATTGTTTATGAGGCTTGACATGGAAACGCTGAGACCATAGTTTGCACCCGAAGAACTTATGTGAAAGTAGACATGGATACCACATAGCTGTAATCCCTGCTCACCTGCCTCAAGGTAGAGTTCAGAAATAGAACCCCTGGAAGCTCACAGGCCAGCTAGTCCAGTCTATAGCAAACAGTAAGAGCGTGTCTCAACCCTAGTAGAAAACCAAACTCAACAACCAAGGTTGTCCTTTGGAGCCTGCACGTGTCGCCTTTGGAATTTGGACAGAGCTTTTAGTATCTTTTAAACAAATGCCCTGAAAACATTTTGGCATAGACGGCTGACTTGCATAGCAAACTGGATCATGTGGTAAAGAGGTTGGGACGGTGACAGGGCAGGGAATTTATGGAAGTGCTAGCTACGTATAGAAAGTGGTAGATGTCTGCAATTTTAGCACTTGAGAGGTAGAGACAGGAAGATCAGGGGTTGGAAGTCATCCTAAACTACACAGAGAGTTTGAAGCCAGTCTGGAGTACATAAGCCCTGAAAGGGAAAGGAGAAGGGGAGAAAGAAAGAAAGAGAGTGGTGGAAGGGAGGGAGGGAGGAAAGAAGGAAGAAAGGGAGAGAGGGAGGGAGGGACAGAGACCATCTTAAATCAATAGAAAAGTTCACTGGCATAATTCTTATTAATATCCCTTCTGGGGAAGATTCTACAATTCAGTTTCTTCTTCTTCTTCTTCTTCTTCTTCTTCTTCTTCTTCTTCTTCTTCTTCTTCTTCTTCTTCTTCTTCTTCTTCTTCTTCCTCTTCCTCTTCCTCCTCCTTATCCTCTTCTAATTCTTCTTCTTCCTCCTCTTCCTCTTCTTCTTTTCCTCTTCCTCTTCTTCCTGGACTAAGCATAAATAGCCCCACAAGCCTAGTGGGTTGGTGCACCCCTGTCATCCCAACAGGGACTGTGGAAGAGAGAAGTCTGGGAATTCAAAGCCAGGCTAGGCCATCTTTACAGTTTGCTATGGCATGGATAAGTGTCTTCCAAAGACATCTGCTCCCCTTTCCAGGAGGGGAGGAACTGTGCTCTCTAGGAGTTGAGGCCTGCTGGGAGGAGATTAAATCACTAAGGGAGTGGAGTGTCCTTGAACTGAGCAAAAGGAGCCCAGTCAACAACGGCCAGCTGAATCCTCACAAGCTATGAGCTAAAATAAACCTTCCCTCATTTTAAGTGGCCTTACACATTTTGCTACAGAAACAGAAAGCTAACTAATGTACTCTTTGGCCTTTTACATCCTGTGTGACCCATGTAGACCTAGTTCTGGTGGAAGAAGATCCCCCTAGGAGCAGAAGCTAGAAAGGGGGGTCTTCTGGGTCTGAACAGTATCAAGGCTCTGCTACTTCTCTGTCACCTCACATCATCCCTAGGAAAACCACCACAGCTGGCAGAAACAATGCACCAGGGCTCATGCAGGAAGTCTGAGGGAGAAATGTGAAGTTTCCCTAACCCCTAAATTGATACAAACCTCCTAATTGCCTTCCTGTCTATAGTTGTTAACCACTAATTATTAGATGCCTGGTCTCCGTCAGCCTGTCTCTGTCAGCGTTTTCCTCAATGTTCCTTCCTGTGGGATATAATTAGCTTTTAGTGGAGGCTGAGAGCGAGGTCTCTGTGGCAGAGTTGAGGTGAGAGGTTTGGAGAGAAGGTTTAAGGGATTGGAAATGTATGTGTGGTTTTGAAACTGACTCAATTCAGTAAAAAAGGTTATCAGGTTACAATTGACCAAAACAGTAATAATACTGTCTTTCACTATACTGCATGCCTCATTAACCTTTAGGAGGTGAGACCTAATGAAAAGTCACATCACTGAATGGGAAAGTGCTTTTAAAGTGAATTCTGGAACCACAGCCCAGCCCCCACCCCTTCATTTGCCCTCTCATTCTCTTCTAAGAAGTCAAGGTAGGCAGCCCAGGATAGGATATTTTAGTCTGTGGTGCTGTTGTTGTTGTTGCTGCTGCTGCTGCTGTTGCTGCTGCTGTTGTAACAAAATGCCTAAGACCGGTTAACTGATAAGGAATTGAAGTTTATTTAGCTCATGGTTCTCTGGCTGAGAAGCTGAAGAGATGGCACATCCTCAGGTGAGGGTTTCTTACTCCTTCATTGGCATAAGGCATCATATATCCACACAGAGCAAGAATGCTAGTTCAGATCTCTCTTCTTCTCGCAGAATTAACTACCACCATCATCAGGGGAGTCACTCCCTCCTCCGACCTCATCTGACCCTAAGGCCTTACATGAATCTGAATATTTCACGTAGACTTTTGGGGGTGGTGATTGGTAGGTTGGCTGGTTGGTTGGTTGGTTGGATGGTTGGTTAGTTGGTTGGTTGGTTGGTTGGTTAGTTGATTGGTTGGTTAGTTGGTTGGTTAGTTGGTTGGTTGGTTAGTTGGTTGGTTGGTTAGTTGGTTGGTTGGTTGGTTGGTTAGTTGGTTGGTTAGTTGGTTGGTTGGTTAGTTGGTTGGTTAGTTGGTTGGTTGGTTGGTTGGTTGGTTTTGGTTTGCTGTTATTTTTGTTTGTTTGTTTGTTTTTCTGAGACAGAGTTTCTCTGTAGTTCTGACTATCCTGGAACTCTCTGTAGGCCATGCTGGTCTCAAACTCAAAAATCCACCTGGCTCTGCCTCCAGAGTGCTGGGATTAAAGGCAAGCACCACCACACCTCACCCAACACACAGACTTTTTTAAAACACATTCAACCATAGCCATGGCTAACACATTCTGCCAGGAGAGGCCATTACCCCCTTATGGCATTTGGCTATATCTTCCTTACAATGAGGCCAAGATAGTCCTCTCCCAGTCGGGAAGAAGCAAGAGACAAGAACAGGAGGCACACTGAGCTGAGGCTGTCCTCATGAAGAGTCTCACCCACCTGCTTATATGTGCGTTCAGAGGTCCTTGTCATAAATGCCTACTGTATCACTGGTGTTGTGCTAAACATTTCTATGTATTTGAGATTTTACCTTCCCTTAGCTAAGCCCCAGCATGCATCCCTCCCTGCTTCTTGACTGCAGAGGCAACAGGATCAAGCCTGGGTTGTATTAGGAAAAGAGAGGCAGGCAGTGGTGTTACATACTTGATTGTAAATATTCAGTAACTGTATTTTAATACTATTTTTCTTCTTTATCATTCTCTTTCCCCAACAGTGGGAGGAGAGGAAGCCCTGATGGCTGACCAATTCAGCTACCATCCGGGGCTAGATCCAGCACTTTGATTTGGTCCGCCCCCAACATCTGCTCCATATATGAGCTGCTGGGATGCTGAAGGAACTGGTCCTAAAGAAGCAGAGCTGCAAGATCCCTATTACTCTGGGCAGCAGCAGGAGGGGTAGTATTGATGGTGTGTTAGAAACCAGAAACCTTGAACCAGACCAACAGCTTATAGAGATGAGCATTTGCATGTAAATCTGCTTGCAAGAACAAGTGTGCACGTGTACACACATACACACACACACACACACACAATGCAGCTTCCAATGCCACTACAATGAATGAATATGTGATGGAGAGGTGGGAAAGGTGAGGAAGAGAGCATTAGTATGCAGAATTAGAGATGCAACAGGTATGAGAGAAGGCTGCAGTCGATGGAGGAACATGTCATTGCCCAGTAGTGTTAGCAGGGTGGTGTGTAGCAGCTTGGAGCCTGTGCAGACTTAGCCCCACAAACAAGCTACCCTGCTACATGATCACCCTGGCTTTGAGCAATAACAGGATTCCAAGATGGTTGGTTTCTGGATTGGATCTCTCTGAAAGACCTCCATGGTCCACACTTCCCCCAGAGGCCATGCTGGTATCAGTGGTCCATGCTGCTGCCCCAGTTCTAATGAAGCTCCCTGGCCATGCCAATGTCCATGGGGCACGCTGCTGGCAAAGGCCATGTTTGGTCCACGGTCCTAAGGGGCTGGGTTGATGTCTGGGGCCCTGGCTACCACGTGTGGACATTTAAATTGGAATGGACTCCCCATAAACTCCTGTTTGCATGTTTGGTCATAGGGGAGTGACACTGTTTGTAGGTGTTGCTTTGTTGGAGTAGGTGTGACCTACTTGTAGGAAGTGGGTCACTAGGGGCAGCCTTTGAGGTCTAAGAAACTCAAGTCTGGCCAACATGTCTCAGTCTTCACTTCTACTGCCTTTGAGTCAGGATGTAGACCTCTCAGCTCCTTCTCCAGCACCATGTCTACCTGCACGATGCCATGCTCCCCACCCTGATGCTGACGGACTAAATCTCTGAAACTGTAAGCCAGCCCCAACAAAATGTCTTTCTTTAGCTAGGCATGGTGGTGCACACCTTTAATCCCAGCACTCCAGAGGCAGGTGGATCTCTGTGAGTTCGAAGCCAGTCAGGTCTACAAAGAAACTCCAGGATAGCCAAGGCTGCCCAGAGAAACCAAGTCTCAAAAAAAAAAAAAAATGTTTTCCTTTATAAGAGTTACTGAGGTTGTGATGTCTCTTCACTGCAATAAAATCCTAAGACACAACCTAAGGACAGTAGATGTCTGTGGTCTGTGCCACTGCCTAGAGCTGTGTTATTGTCTGTGGGCTTTGCTGCCACAAGAGGGCATGTTGATGTCTGTGTCCCATCTGTAGTCTGTGCTGGCACTTGAAGACATATTGGCACCTGTGACCTATGTTATCCCAGAGGCCATGATGATGACCTTGGCCTGTACTGCTGCTGAAGGCTAAGATTATGCTCCATGCTTCAGCAGAGGGTTAGTGTCCACAGTCCATGCAAACTGTTGTGGATTTGGTCTAATGCTACTTATATTACGTTTTAATTGGGTTCCCAAAATAGCACAAGCAGATGCTGAAGATCCCCGCCCGCAGTTGGTTTTGATTGGTAAATAAACTTGCTGGCGGCCAATAGCTGAGCAGGGAGACAGATGCAGGATTTTTAAGATCCCTGGAGTTCGGGGGTGGAATAAGAAGAGGAAGAGATAGAGCCGCTATGTTGGGAGAGGAGTAGCTGCTATGCCTGTGAAGCGCAGAGACAGCCAACAGGTAAGAGCCGGGGAAGAACGGCCTCAGCCCCGCCCCCACGCACACACACCGAGTTTATTCCAAAGATGGAATATAGATTTTTAGTAAGCAATGACTCAGAATATCGGAGGGGAGCATGTTAGCCACGTGGGGGTTTGGAAGTGGCTCAGCCATTGAGTTGTTTAAGGCATATTAAAATATAAAGTCGTGTGTGTGTGTGTGTGTGTGTGTGTGTGTGTGTTTCATTCAGGAACCCAGAACATTGGGGTGGGTATCAAGGAACACGAGCTGCCGCTGGGGTCGATTTGAGTAGAGATCAATTGGCAACTGCAACAGCCACCGCGGGAATGCCCATAGTCTGCGCTGTTACCAGAGACAATATAGAAGCTCAGGATCCGTGCTCCCGCTAATTATAAAGCACGAGAAAGCTGCTTTTGCGGCAGTGTCAATGACTGCAGATGCAGAGGTGAGGATGAAATAGAAGAAGGCCTCTATGGAAACCTGTAACTCTCATACCCCCCCTCTCTGCTCCCCCAAAACATAACAACCTAGAAAGGAAACCATCGAAGAAAATTCTTTAAAAATTGTGATAAGGATGCTAAAGCATGGCTCTCCATGGTTGCTGGCTTCTGGCAGGGGTGTGGGTGGGTGGGGAAGGACTCAGTTTTCTTTAAGGGACTGACTATTGGGAATTTGAGCATAGTCCACTGAATATATGAACAACACAAATTAGACTCTTTTGGTTTTCTCCTCCTCCTCCTCCTCCTCCTCCTCCTCCTCCTCCTCCTCCTCCTCCTCCTCCTTCTTACTTTTCTTCTTCTTTTTTTTTTTATTTTGAGGGGAGGTCACCTAGGATAACGAGGAACTGAGTGTGTCAGGTACATTATGTGAAATTCCCACATAATTGATAAAAATATTACATTGGAGTAAAATTTTCTTTCTATACACTTAGAAACAGATTTCTGCAAAGAGGTTCACAGGCTTTAGCAGCTAACATAGGAATCTGGAACAAATGAGAAAGAGCGCCTCTGGCTGAGCTCTCTTGGCCTCCGGCTACCATGCAGATGAGTCTCCTGAGCTTTTGACTTTCTTTACATTCTCTTCTATAAAAATGGAAGCAATTCTTACTTTGTCTAGCTCTGAGCTGTTTGGGAAATCAAGGGTGTCTATACAAGTACACACAAGGACAGAACTGGTACACAGTCACCAAAGCCAGCTACAGTGGCACCGGCCTGTAACCTAAGTTCCATGGAGACAGAGGTAGGTAGATGAAAGTTTGAGGCCTGCTTCAACTACATAGCAAGGTGAGACCGGATAACTTGTTTGAGTAAAACTAAGAAAAAAAAAATACTCCTTATGCAGGGTCAGCTTCTGAAGTACCACGTAAAGGCTGAGGGATTTTTTTTTAACAAATTAACTCTTGGTGTCTTTCTCAGATATGATGATAATTCTCTGTTACTTCCACACACAAAAATCCTGCTACAGTGCTATATTTTAGAATGCCAAATTAGGACTTAATTACAATGCAATAATAAAGGGGAGACTTGGGTTACTTTGCTGTGATAAAACGCCATGACCGAGGCAACTTATAAAATAAATAGTTTATTTACAGCTTACGGTTGCGGAGGGTTAGAGTCAATGATGGCGGAGCAGTGGTAGCAGATGCCGAGTGGTCAGAGCAGTGGCCGAGAGCTCACATCTCAAGACACAAACAAGAAGCAGGGCAAGCACACTGGGGATGGTGGGAGATTTTAGAAACCTTAAAGCTTATTCCCCATTGACATACTTCCAACAAGGCTGAACCTCCTAGGCTTCCCAACCAGTCACCAACTGGGAACCAAGTACTCTAATACCCAGGACTTATGGGGGACTTGTTCAAACCACCACACACCCTAATTGCATGCTTCAGTCAGCTTTCAGTTACTGTAACCAATACCCTGACCAATGAACTTTTAAAGAAATAAAAAAGGTTATTTTGGCTACAGTCTTAGAGATGTTGGTTCATGAACACTTAGTTCAGAGGTTACACAGCATATCACCATGAGGTATGTGGGCCTCAGACTTCCTAGCAGTAAAGATAAAAGAGGAAGATGGATGGTTTGGGAAGGATTGAGGAAAGGAAAGAGTAGGACCACATCATGAGGACTTCTTGGTACACACATTCTCTGCCACTCCATCTCCTCTGACTAGCACCAGGGGAGAAGCAATTACTAACACTTAGATATGGAGCAGAGGAGACAGTGAAGATTTGAATTGGTGGTGTATCCCTACTGAGCCACTTAAGAATCTAAGAGGGTAAAAGGTTACACCGATCGGCCATGTAGCTCCAGTTATGTTGGACAATTTGAAAAAACTTGATCAGGAGCAGGAAAGATTGCTCAGTGGTTAAGATCATTTGCTACTCCTCCAGAGAACCCAAGTTCAATTTCCAGCACCCATCCTGCCTGGAAAGAGGAGCCAACATCCTCATCTACCCTCAGCAGGCACCTCCCCCCACCACACACACACACACACACACACACACAGAGAGAGAGAGAGAGAGAGAGAGAGAGACAGAGACAGAGACAGAGACAGAGAGGAGGGTGCAGGGAAGGAATAAAAATAATTTTTAAGATGGTGGTTGAGAGACAGCACTGTGGTTAGGAGTGCTCTTCCAGAAGATACAAGGTAAGTCCCCAGCACCCTCATCAAGAAGTTCACAACCACCTGCAACTCTAGGCTCAGGAGATTCGAAGCCCCCTCTGACCCCTCAGGCACCATACTCACATGTACAGACATGCATATATGTCATTAAAAATAAAAATTAGAACTCTGAAATATAATTGTTTAAAAAAGAAAGAAAAATGTAGGCAAAGCCACACAAGGCAACTCTGTACTGTAATCCTAGCACACAAAAAGCAGAGGCAGGAGGATTCCCATAAGTTCAAGGCCAACTTTGTTTACATCGAGAGTCCCTGGACAGCTATGACTGCATAGTAAGACCCTGCCTCACAGAAAGAAAGAAAGAAAGAAAGAAAGAAAGAAAGAAAGAAAGAAAGAAAGAAAGAAAGAAAGAAAGAAAGAAAGAAATTTATTATAATGAAAATAAATACAGTTTTACAAAACCTTGGTGACCTATATTTAAGACATGATCTCAATCATATTGGGGGACTGCTGAATACTTTCATTGTATATACTCAAAGATATGAGTTCTGTGAAATATAAAAAATGCTTCCTATTGTGATTTGGATGCAGCTGGAAAGCTTCCCATAGCTTATTGCTTCCAGTTCTTAGTTCCCACATTAAGATATGATTTTGAGGCTATGGAAGCATAAAAACCTTGGTCCTTGTGGGTGGAAGTCACAAGGATATGCCCACACTTGGTTTGAGCCTGCTTTCTGTTCCCTGATCTGCTCTCAGAGACAGAACCACTCTATTGTGCCCTCATACTCTGAAGAGAGTTCTGAACTAAAACAGAAACTGTAGAACAAAACAAACTTTCCCTGCTCTCTTGTTTCTGTCATGTGTTTTAGTCACAGGAACACAGAAGTAACACAGGCCTCCATAAGGCTCAGATGTTTGAATACAAAGTCACCAGTCGGTGGCGCTGTTTTGATATATTTAGAAGGTATGGCCTTTCTGGAGGAAGTATGTCACTGGGGGGGGTGGGCCTTGAGGTTTCACAGGGTAGCACAATTGCCAGGATGCCATCCAGTATGACTCCACTCCACCATCATGGACTGTAATGCATAACCCTTTAAATTACCTAATAGTTATACTAATAAAAACCTGGGAGATGTAATCTGAGGTAAAAACCTGCTAGCTCAGAGAGGTAACTTTATTTTCTGGACTATATACAAAATATTTATTTACAAGCCTGATTCTACAACTAAGCTACGAGCTCTTTAGAAATCTCTTTCTATATGTCTCATTCTACTGAGCCAGTCTACTCTTCTCTTGAGCTCCTCCCAACCCAAGAGTGCTCCTTAGCTCTCTTCCCTAGAATCCTATTTTACCTGTGTCCTGCCAGCTGCTTCTCCATTGTTTCTGCAAACCCAGAGAGGAAATCCCTGTCTCTTACCCAGAGCTCCAGTTGTTCCAGAGAAAGGAGAGGGAGGGGGAGGGAGGGGGAGAGATCCATCAAAGTTCCAATTGCTTGTAATGGAAGTCTCCTCCTCCGCTTCACCCTTGGCAAGCTGAACCAAGGCTCTATGTGGGGGTGGAGGGTGGACGCCCCAAGCCAAGGCAGCAGAGGCTGAACATTTCATCTTAATGGGGGTGGGGGGGGGTGTAGCTCAAATACATCCAGCTGACTTTGCCTTGGGTCACAAAGACCACAACAAGACCTCTCCTAAGCAACTTGCTTTAAAATAGGCAGGAACCTTCCATTCTTTAGCAATCTTATCTATGGAGGCTTTTAGAGGCACCCCCAAACTATATCTCTCCAGGATCCACCTAAGTGAATCTGACAAGCACAGTATCAATTTAAGCTTTTACGTTTTGCCAACGATTAAGTTTTCTTTTCCAGATATGCTGTAACCCTAACCCTCTGGAATGTCAAGTCCAAATAAACTATTTCTATAAGTTGCCTTGGTCATGGTGCTTTATCCCAGCAATAGAAAAGTGACTTAGTAATTAAAAGTGCCCCAAAGAAGCTGATGTTCTCAATTGTTTCCCCAGTGATTCACTGATGCTCTCAAGTGTTGTGGGAAGAAGTCTGGTGTACACAACACATGCTGCCCCTTTTCTTCTTGGCTTCAAGAGAAGTTCAGAGGTTAAAACTGTAGTCTGGGGGCCTTTAACAAATGCCTCCCCTGCGTTAAAGGCTCAGCCACCAGCACTATTGGAAGGTGGCGGAAGTTTAAAGAGGTGGGGAGGGGGGGGTGAGTGGTGGCACATGCCCGTGATCCCGACGCTCCGAGGTCAGCATCTCCTCCCATGTAGCTCCCAGGGACCAAACTCTCAGGTCTTCAGGGTGGCAGCAATCACCCTACCTACTGAGTCACCTCATCAGCCGTCAACACCCATTTCCGTAGTGAAGCTTTATTGAGAGACAAACATTCTTCCATATTTATGGGGGTATCGGAGCTACAGTTTCATGACAGTAGTAGATAAGTGGCTGACTCACAGACAAGGTGACCAGCAAAATATGAAGTATTGATGCGCTCTCCCTATGTGGGAATGTTTTCTAATCCTCAGTGGAAAATTCTACTATATTTTCCTCTAGTGGAAAAGGAGGGAAAACATTAGGTTAAGAAGCCAGGTGTCATGGCTTTACACCCTGTAATTCAGCACAAGAGAGGCTGAGGCCGGAGGATTGCTAGGAGTTCAAAACTAGACTGGGCTACATAATGAGTTCCAAACTAGCCTGTGCTATGTAGAGTGAGATCCTTTCTCTAACCAAACAAAAGTTAAGTGCCTTGATTCCTGCGATTGGGGTGGGGCTGTAAAAGGGTAACTGGAGTTGGGTAGGGAAGCAGCTAGAAGTACCATTGTACAAAATTTTAATCCCAGTCCAGGGCTCCTACCCTTGACAATTCTGTTCCCAGATAAAAGACACACACAACCTTTATATTTACAAAAAGCCTTAAATAGCACAAGAGCTGGGCAGAGGTCCACTCTCTGCACTATCAGACTCTACTTTCCTATCGATAACCCTGAGTTATGACTGTTTCATCTGGGATGCTCTTAACTCCAATTGGCCAGCCCTCAGGGCCATGTTTTCTTGAACTCACCTAACCAATGGTGGCTTCTCCTCCTCCTTCACCTTATTCTCTCCCTTGTGGTTCTCCTCAGACCCTAAGCCTGGGAATCCTAGACCCCACATATGTCTCTTCCATCCAGCTATTAGTTGTCAGAATCTTCATTTACCAATCAGAAATAACTTGGGGGCAAAGTCATATAGTGTCACTTGGGACACTTGTGGACTCCAGGTTTTAAAGGTCACACTGAGCATTACAATATACAGTTTCCCACTTGTAAAGTTGGCGGTTATTCCATCCCTCATGCCCTCTGCTGGGACCTGGCCAGAGTCTAACTCTTTCTGCTCTGCAGTGAAGGGAATTCCCTTCCATTCAAAAGGAGCTGGAACACTTGGTGATCATTCAGTATTTAGAATCATGCTTGGCATTCAGCTAGTGCTCAGCACACCTCTTCCTGCAGACTCCTGGACCATAACTGGCCTAGCTGGCTGTGGTAACACATGCCTGACATCCTTAGCACTCAGGAAATGGAGGCAGAAGGATTACTAGTTCAAAGCCCTATATAGCTACATAGCAAGTTTGAGGCCAGCCTGAGCTAGGTGAAACCCTGTCCAGAAGAAAGAAAGAGGAAAAGGGGGGAAGAGAAGAGGGATGGGGGGAGGGAGGATGAAGGGAGGGAGGGATGGAGGGACAGGGGGTGGGAGGGAGGGACAAAGGGACGAAGGGAGGGAGGGAAGGTGGGAAAGAGAGAGATGAGAGAAAGAAAGACAAAGACAGAGAGAAGGAAGGAGAGAGAGAGGGAGGGACAGAGACAAAGAGAGGAAGGGAGGGACAGAAACAGACAGACAGACAGACAGACAGACAGACAGAGAGCAGGGCATGGTGGAACACTCAGCACTTGGAAGACAGAGGCAGGCAGATCTCTGTGAGTTCAAGGCCAGCCTGGTCCACATACTTAGACCCAGACTCAAAATAAAAAAGAAAGAAAGAATTGGCTTCCTGCCTGAGTTTACAAAGTACAAAATGCACACACTACATTATACTTTAAGACGGGCATCAATATTTAATATGATAAGAGGCTGAAAATATGTTTCATAGCTCAGAATAAATTATTTGTTCAGGCTGATGAGTCCTAAGGGAAGGGCAAACGTGCAAACTTGCTGTTCTGTTTATAATGGAGTCTTTCAAGTCTCTTTTTTGGCCAAATGACCAAGGTTGAGGGCAAATGGGGGCTGGGCAGCTGCGGGTAGGATGCTGGCCTTGCCAGCTCCTTGGGTGACTCCTTCCAAGACTTTGAGCCTCTGTTACACATGGTGCCTTCATCCATCCATTGCCAGCCACAAAGACTTCATCTGCAGCCAGGCGCTGAGCCAGTTGTCTGAAACGGAACAATTATGGAATTTTCGTGCCAAGTATGCACCCAGAATTATTGTAGGGATAAATGACTTTCAAAGGCTCTTCTTGTTTTTAGGGTTAATGTAACTCTATCTGTCCGGTGTCTTGGTCCTTCAGAAGAACGTATACCCTGTGGCCAGACCAGACTTTACACCCTTGCTCGCTCTGTGCTTCCCTTCATGACCTTCCTGAAGGGAACAACCTTCATGGGGGCTGAGGACAGACTTTAAACCTTCTGGCCCTTATTCTTAACATTGTAATTATGGTGCCTACTGATTTTATATGTTTCCACAATAAATATTTGAGTTCTGGAGCTGGCGCTATGGTTCAGTTAGTTGAGTCAATCCTGAATGAAACCAAGTGTTGTGTGACATGCCTGTAATCCCAGCACTGGGGGGCTGGGGGTTGAAACAAGAGGATTAGAGATCAGCTAAATTTTGAGTTCAAGGTCAGCCCAGGATACATGTCTTAGATAAGTGAATAAATGAATGAATGGAGTAGGTTAAAAAGATCTTTTTGAGTTCCTGTTTTTGTCCTGGGAAAAATCTCTAGATTTCTGTACAGGAAATCAGGCAGACAAGAATCCTGTACCTGTGGATCTCCCCATCGACTGGAGGGCATCATACCAAACAAGTAAATAAGTGCTCAAGACTCTTTCGGGTGGCGATGGAAAGGCAGGAGACCATGTGATCAGGTGAGATACCGAAGTGTCCGTAAGGGAATATCTCAAGAGTTCAAGCATGACATGGACCAGTTGCCAGCAGTGTCATGCAGAGGACACAGGCACAAAGGTCTGGAGAAGGGAAAAGAATCTCTGCATGTGAGGAATAGCAAGTGGCTAAGAAGAAAAGTGATGCCAGCAAAAGTCAGAGACAGAGAAAGAGGCCGAATCGTACAGGTCTATGGGGTCAGGGTCACAGTAAGGAGTGTCAGGTTTTATTGTAGCCAAAGAAAGATAGAAAGTTATGTAAAATGGTTACAAAGTGTAAGTGATTGGTGTGGAGGGTTGAGTTTTGTCATTTTGGAGTTCCGTTTGTTAAACATTCATTTGTGGTGTGTGGTGCAGTGGTGTGTGTGTGTGTGTGTGTGTGTGTGTGTGTATGTGTGTGCACACGCCCGCGCGCACACGTGTGCATATGCATACCTTGATGTGCATATGGAAGCCAGAAGACAATTTGGGGGAGTTGATTCTTTTCTACATTGTGAGTCCTGAGGCTTGAACTGAGGTAGTCAGTCTTGGCAACAAGGGCCTTTACCCACTGAGCCATCTCACTGGCCTCTGCTTTTGTTTTTTGTTTTGTTTTGCTTTGCTTTGTTTGAGACAGGGTCTATGTATAATCCAGGCTAGCCATGGACCAAAAATCCTTCTGCTTCTGTTTCCTCCCTCCACACAGTCTTAAAAGCTCTTCCAACTGAATGTCCTTCCTTTCTACTTCCTGCGTCTCTCTATCTGCCCTCCTGACTTCCTCTTAAGCTCTATGGTTTTTTTCTATGTTCACTCCCTGTCAGTTGGTTGCTTGTTCCACCTCTTGACCTAGGGGTTGACTTTATTTAATCCTGTTTACAATAAATAGAAAGCTCTTCCATTAAAGGTGTGTCCTAGGGCTGAGCCACACCATAGCTAGAAACAGGGTTTTAACTACACAATCTCACAATGTGATCAAATATCTTGCAACAATGAGGGGGTGAGGGGCATAGGTACCATATAGTAAGCTTGGGCTTCTGAAGAAGTCTTGTTTAAATGTCTAAATCATATCTTCTCTTTCTCTTCCACTTCCTCCTCCTCTTTACCCCTCCCTCTTTCTCCCCCTCCCCCACACCCTCTCTTTTCAGTGGTAGAGATTCAATAGAGGACCTCAGATGTGCTGGGCAAGTACTAATCAACTCAGTTCTTTTATTTTTTTTTTTAACTTTTTGTTTTGTGCACATGTGGTCTTACTAAGATGACCAGGTCGGTTGTGAACTCTCTCAATAGCCCAGGTGGGCTCACCTGAAGCTTTTAACCTTTCAGCCTTGCCTCTGTGGCAGTAGCTGGGCTTGCAGCAGGCCCAGAAAAAAATGTCTCAATAGCTAATATATAAATACATTTTAGCTGGCATTTTTTTTTCAAATGGATATTCACTTTCTAGACACAGCTGATCTAGAACTCACTATGCCAGCCTACCCAGTCTGGCCACAAACTTCTGTGATCCTGCTGTCCCCACCTCCCAAGCACTGGGATTATACCCACGAGCAGCAACTCATCTACCTGCTCTGGTGGATTTTAAAGTTACACTGTTTAAAGGATTTGGAAGACAAAAAAAGTGATGTGGTATACTTTTTACAATATTTTTTTTATCACAGTAAATATTTACCCAGAAACATCTAAGCCAAACTCCTGACCTTAGTTCATCATTTCATGTGAACCAAATTATATAAACAACTATGGAAAACAACACCTGAATCGTATACATTTTGTTTCTTTTATTTAGTATTGGCATTTAGCAAGAAAGGGAGAGACAGACAGAGAGAGAGAGAGAGAGAGAGGGAGGGAGGGAGGAAGGGAGGGAGGGAGGGAGGGGTGAATAAAGATGTGTGAATGATGTATACGTGCGGGTCAGAGGACAACTTGAGGAGCTGTTTCTCTCCTTCTACCACATGGTTACTGGAGATCAGTCTCTGGTCTCACGCTTGTTGCCTTACCACACTAAGTCGTCTTGCTAGCCCCTCACAATCTAACTTGTCAGAAAATTACGCATCAGAGATATTGGCTCATCTTCACTGGGTATGATTATGTCTAATGTTTCATTTCTGTGTTCATTCTTGAAGTGTCTACTTTTAAAAACAAATCAATCAAAGGAATGATGTTTCTGTCTATGAAAATTTGTATATCTCTAGGGAAATTTTTTAAATTTTATTATTATCAATTACCTTATCTGGTGTGTATGAGTGTTTGTTTACATTTATGTCTGTTTACCATGTGTGTGCCTGGAGGCCATGAAGATCAGAAGAGGGTTTTCAAAGACCTGGGACTGGAGTTACAGTCAGCTGTAAGCTGCCATGCGGGTGCTGGGGATTGAACCCTGGTCCTCTGGAAGTGCAGCCATTGATCTCAATTGCTAAGCCATGCTTCCTAGCCCTTTGTGGAAGTTCATGGCTGAGCCTAGGAAAGACGTTAACCAGACTTGATGAAAGGCTACATTCAGGCCTGGCAGTGGTAGCGCACGCCTTTAATCCCAGCACTTGGGAGGCAGAGCCAGGCTGAGTTTGAGGCCATTCTGGTCTACAGAGGAATTCCTGGACAGCCAGGGCTACACAGAGAAACCCTGTCTCGAAAGAAAGAAAGAGAGAGAGAGAGAGAGAGAGAGAGAGAGAGGGGGGAAGGAAGGAAGGAAGGAAGGAAGGAAGGAAGGAAGGAAGAGAAAGAAAGAAAGAAAGAAAGAAAGAAAGAAAGAAAGAAAGAAAGAAAGAAAGAAAGAAAGAAAGAAAGAAAGAAAGAAAGAAAGGAAGGAAGGAAGGAAGGAAGGAAGGGAGAAGGGAGGGAGGGAGGGAGAAGGGAGGGAGGGAGGGAGAGAAAGAAAGAAAGAAAGAAGCAAAGAAACAAAGAAAGAAAGGCTACATTCTTTCCCTACGTCTTTTAATGTTCTCCGTCTTTTTAATGTCACAAGAAGAGTGGCATTGTCTCAATATTTTGCAAATCTCTGATTTCATATGGGACAGGTGAAAGCCTGCAGGTCTAGCTCACAAGTAGAAGGGCTTGCCTAAAAGCTAGAATAATCCATCTCTTTTTTTTTATTCCTTCTGTTGCACTATATCAAGAGACAGCCTCTGGAAAGCGCTGTACAGTCATGAGAAAATGAGTGGAAAGTGTGTAATATTTAGTGTTATGAAAACTGTTACGCCCCTAGCAGATTCTTGGAAGGCACTTTGGAAACTACTGGAAAGAAATGTTTATTTGGGGACGAAGTTTGTTTTCGGATTCTTATGCACATTGCTAGCACGAGGGACGCCTGAATAAAGACAAACAAAAAAAAATTACTTTGTGCTAAGTGACAGGATTTGACGTAACTCAAGATGGCAGCTACGGCTCACTGTACTGGTCCGTACAGTGACGTCACGAGCTACTTCCGCTCGCCCTCTTCGAGTTGGCCACTACATTTCCCAGCATGCATTGCCAGCGATGGTGCCATTGGTCGGCGCAGACGGAAGTGTACCTGACACAGGAGGAAGTAGATGGAGTCGGAGGCTGGAGCGGTGGAGAGCGGAGCTTGGAGGTTGTGAAGACCGTCGTGGGTCTCGCGGCGTTCGGTGAGGACCGTGGCCTTGGCCAGGCGCCGGGTCGCGCGGGGAGGTGCTTTTCTAACCTTGACTCAAAGCCCGGAGGGGCGCTTTACCCGCGTAGAGGCGAAGCCTGCGCGTTCCTGACCCTCGCGTTTAACTTTTCTTGGAACAGGCTGGGACGAATTCGGACTTTAACGCGACACTGGGTCGTTGGCGTGGTTTTGCTGCGACCAGAGGGGTGGCAGGCACCATAGAGGTTATGACTCAGCTTCTAGAGCAGTTGTGGCTAATAGGATGCACGTAAAAATCATCAGGGTCACTTAAAAAAAAATACAGATGCTCTCACCTGACTGCAGACCAATATTGTCAGGATCGGAGCAGCCGAGTTGCGCAGCGAGGGTTGAGACAGGCTCTTCCAATGCCGAGTTCTCACCCCCTCGAGGATGACTGTGAACATCTGCGCAAAGGTTCCCCTTCCAGAATTTGCTCCCTAAGCTATACCGCTTGCATCTGCTTAGGATGATGAGCACGGTTTGGGCACAGATGGCATCTCGGGCTCCATAAAAACTTATCCTTCGGCTTCCGGTGGTGATAGCAGCCCAGTCGGACTTCATTGTTTCCTGTTGACCACTTGGTCATTTATTCTGAGCAAAGATTAGAACCGTGTCTTTCTTTTTTTTTTCTCCTGCGGCTGTTTTGGCTTCTGCCTAATTTTTGCCACCCAGCAAATCGCGGGACGTGGAAAAGTCACATTAAAATCAGTCTTTTAATTTAGGGTATGGATTGAGGGTGTGGCTCCGTTGTTAAAATGGCATACACTATCACAATGTCTGAGATTCAGTAGTCTTCAGCACCAGCGGAAAGTGAGAATGTTAGTCTTGGTATAAGACTGATACCATATTTGACCAGCAAGACTATCAGTTAAAATGATAATTGGCATTGCGTGTGAGTTTATTACAGTCTACTTTGGGATTGGAGGAGGGGCTAATACGGGGTCTCATGTAGCCACACACTTGCTGCTGTGTAGCCAAGGGTGACCTTGAACTTCTGATGTTTCTGCCTCCCATCTCCCAAATGAGACTGCAGGGATGGGCCACCACAATTGGTGATATCCTATTTTTTAAAAATGACTTCCTTGGCCAGGCAGGGTGCATACACCTTTAATCCAGCAATCGGGAGGCAGAGGCAGGCTGATCTCAGAGATCAAGGCCAGCCTGGTCTACAAAGCAAGTTCCAGAACAGTCAGGGTCACACAGAGAAAACCTGTCTCAAAACAACAACAACAAAAACCAATAATAATAATAGTAATAAGTAAATAAAAATAATGAATCCCAGTCAAAGAAAGTCAAGCTGTGTCTGGTAATTGTATTTAGAAGTTTGTTTAGGTATGAAAGACAGAATTTAAGACTGTATATATACATACATAGATAACTATCACTACATAAAGCATGATTTTTCTTTTTCCAGACATTTAGCCGCACCTCCCTCCCTGAACTCAGCATGGAGGAAAAGTCCGAAGACTGTAAGGTTCCAGAAGATCTGTTCAATGGTCTGAAAATCACAGATTCTCAAGAAGGAGAGTCTGCCAGCCCCATGGTCTCTGCTCCCAGGGATCAGCATGCCCAGAACACGCTCCTGAAGGACGCCGAAGCCCCACCCCCGGAGGACCAAGGAGAGGAGGAGTGTTTCCATGACTGTAGCGCCTCATTTGAAGAGGAACAGCCAGGGCCACATGTGGCAGAGAACAAAGCCAGCGACAATTCTAGTTCTGAGCTGGATGAAGAATACCTACTTGAATTGGAAAAAGACATGCCAGAAGAGGAGAAACAGGTGAACGGTTGTGGTTAACGCGCCTCTCGAGTCACTTGTGGTGGTGGTGGTGGTGGTGGTGGTGGTTAGGGGGATGTGGTTTCTCAATGTCCCCTTGACTGAAACAATGTTTAGAATGACCCTGTAGCAGTCTGCTCGCCTCTGCTTCCCAGATGCTAAGGTTACAGGCCTCAGCCACTGTGCCTACCTAGCTTAAAACCTATCTAAATTTTAAGTCCTTACTTTGTTCGTGTATTTTTTAAGTCTGGGTATGTGATGGTTTGCCTATGCTTGGCCCAGGGAGTGGCCCTGTTGGGAGGTTTGGCCTGTGTTGGAGTAGGTGTGGCCTCTTGGGTGTGGGCTTTAATATCCTTGTCCTAACTGCTTGGAAGCCAGTCTTCCACTAGCAGCCTTCATAAGAAGATGTAGAATCTTAATGCACATGCCTGCCTGGATGCTGCCATACACCCATCTTGATGATAAGGGACTGAACTTCTGAACCTGTAAGCCAGCCCCAATTAAATGTCCTTTATAAGACTTGCCTTGGTATTGGTGTCTGTTTACAGCGGAAACACCCTAACTAAGACAGTGTATGACCACGTAGCCCAGCTAATCCCAGTCTTCCCACCTTCACTTCCCAATGCTGTGATACAGGCACGCAAAACCAAAGCCTGAGCATTCAGTTAGCAAAGAAATTGCTGGCTTTTTCCTGCGTATTTAGAATTCTGTCCTCTACCTTAAGGATCTATAACGTGCTTGAAATATGTGTGTACACACATACCTATAGCTTCTTGGTTTTTTGTGTTGTGGCATTAGCAAATCCAAGTCCTTACGCATGTAGGCTTCATGCTCTACTGCTAAACTTCATCTTTATCGCCACTTTCTGCTTTGTTTTTTAAATGATCACTCCTAAGGTAAGTTGCTGAATTTCTGTAACTTCTTGTAAACTTACTTAGCACTATGTTATGGATCGCGCTTGTTAATCCTGAATACCTTGGTGGCATTGTAGCTACAGAGCACAGTTACTGTCAAGGAATACATCGTGAAGCATAGTAGCTATTTGTTGGGAACCTACAGTGTACTAGCTACTAAGCTAAGATGTTTTTTGTTTTAGATTAATGTGTGAGTGCTTAGGACTAAGATCATGCACCTAATAGATGGTAAAAGTGATTTGTCCAACTCAGATCTCCTGATCTGAGTCTAAAGTGTGGTGTAGCATTTCATAATAAAACATCGTTCTCAGCGTCCTTGTCTTGGAACTGCCCTCCTGGTGCTCTCCTTTCTTACCTGACAAGTGAGATAGTCAGACAAGGCTCCATGGTGTTTGAGCTTATCTTCAAAGAGCGTGAATGAAGAGTGTAGCTTAGACCACCAAAGGCTTATTTTGTGAAGTGGTTAGTATACAGTATCAAAGGAATGGGCTAAGATAACAGCTGTGGCAGATTCAGGTTCTATAGAGTCACTAGAATGGATTTCTCATGAGGTAATCATTTAGCAAAGCTGAGAGGAGATCCAGCAACAACACAGAAAGCAAGGAAGTTCCATCACTCTTCTGTACTTTTAAATGGGGGTGGGGCTCTGACTAGAGATACGGCCTTACTACAGGATGAGCATGCCTTGTTACTACCGTGTGCTTAGCAAAAGTATTAGATAGGACATAGGACCATGAGTCGGGTTGTCATGGGCAGGGGTAGCTGAGATTACAGGCATAAGCAGCTACCCTGCCCTGTTTGGTTCCTCTTGAGACGAGTTCTTAAACTGTAGCTCAGGACTTAAACTCCATCCTCTTACCTCAGCCTGCTGCACGCAGGCATCATTGGCATATGTCTCACATGCTCTGTTCACTATTAAATCTGTTTTAACATGAAAGTTATCTTAGGGGAGCAGGGAGTATAGAGTAGGGAAGATTTTGAGATACAAGAGTCATGTAGCTAGCTAGTTAGCCCTGGCCAGCTTCAGACACTGTGTAGTTTAAGATGACCTTGTACTTTTAATCCTCCTGCCTTCCAGGGGCTGAGATTATAGGCATTCACCATATCTAACTTAAGGTGTTATATTTTGTGCAGTATGTTTCATTAGAAGAGAAATAAAGAGCAAAAATAATCAAGTTCATGAACTACCTTAACAGAACTCTCAGCAAATTAAATCAAATATTGTTTAACCTTCTAGAAACATATTTCCAGAAAGTCATTGTAGGGTTCAATTTATAACATCCATGTCAAACATTGAGTTGCCAAGCCCTTGGGAGGTAGAGGCTGGCAGATTGAAATTTGAAGCAAGACTGGTCTGCAAAGTGAGATCCAGCACGGCCAGAACTACACAGAAACCTTGTCTCAAAATACAAAACAAATCAAAACAAAAAGACTAGCCTGTGAACTCAGGAACCTACATGTGCTAAACTAGCTTTCTACTGCTGACTTACCCCAGCCCTCCGTTAGCTGCTGTTTTCTCTCTGCTAGCGTTATAAGGAAATTATCATTACCAACAAAATAGAAGAAATGCTCTCACTGGTTATTTCAGATTATTAGGAACAGGAGAGTATGATACCTGATTTTATGGAGATTATGACCCTGGGGAAAAAATCCAACAGTGAGCCAAAGTAAAAAATTTCATCCTTAATCTAATAACTTTAAGATGTAAATGAGAACATGTCCGTAGTCAGGTGTGCCTGTCCTTGCATGTAATCACAATACAAGAGCAGGAGAGGCAGGAAAATTGCTTTTGAGTTATAAGCTTGAAGACAGTCTGGTATGTACCCTTTCTTAAAAACAAAAACTTTAGACCAGTAGAGATGGCTCAGTTTGTAAAGGCACTTACTGCTGAGACTGATGACGTGAGTCCCACATGAAGACCTTTGATCTTCACGTGCCCTGCCACACACATGCCCATACACAAGACCAAATAAATAAATAAATTCTCAAAAAACAGTTAAAAATTGATGGTAAAAAGATGGCAGAAGCTTGTACTAATATTGGGAATTGAACTTGCCATATCATTTCAATGGCGCACAGATAATCAAATACCTTGTGTGGGACACACATGTGGAGGACAGAGACCATGGTCAGGCTGCTTCCTCGCTTCCTTACTTTCACAGTCTCACCAACCTGGAGCTCACTAATTTCAGCTGAGGCTGGCTGGCTTGCTGGCTTCGAGCCCATAGATGTGTCAGGAGCTTCCGTGTTTGTGACCTTAGCACTGGGACTCCATATATGTACAACTGCACCCGGGTTGCCGAGGAGCTGAGCTCAGGTTTTTGTTTTAGGTGTTTTTAAGTGTTTATAAGTGTTTTGCCTGCGTGCCTGTATACCACTTGTGTGCCCTCATGTCTGGGAAGCTGGAAAAGTTTATTGGACCCCAGAGACTGGAGTTACAGATGCTATACGCTGCTGTGTGGGCACTGGGAATTGAACCAGGGTCCTCGGAATGAGCAGCGAGCTCTCCTAACCACTGAGTCATCTCTCCAGGTTCAGGATCGGAGCAGGGAGAAAAGTTAAAATGACATTCTGTATTGATTGAGTACTGTGTTTGAATGAATGTTTATGCTGTGCATTTTGCAGTAGTTATTTAGTAAAGCTACAGGGGGGAGCAGAACGTTGCTGATAGAATGATGTGGGACGGATTTTGCTGAGTGAGGCTCTTGGTATTTTTTTGTATGTTGAACACATGCAATCATTCATAATGACAGTTCCAGGAAATGTGACACCCTCTTCTGAATTCAAAAGGCACCAGGTATACAATCATATAAATATTTAAACATATACAAATATAAAAATATTTTTATTTTATTACATTTATTTATTTTACTTACAGTCAAGTAGAAATTGGTGGGTGGCTGTGCTTAGCTCCTGTCTCCTTTTTATTCAGTCCATGATCCTCTTCTTAGTGAATGGTTCCTCCCACAGTAAGATGAGTATTCCCACATCAATTAATATGATAAGCATAATTCAGTTCACCAAGACATGCCTGGAGTTTGGGGGATTCTAGATTCTTCCAAATTTATACTTAATATTGACTGCCACATTTGGGTATGCTCAGTGACCAGAGAATCTACACAGAGACCTTAAGTTCAGCATTCTCTGCATTTGTAAGCATGTGCAACAAAAAAAATTATCACTCTTCTTAGGCCACCAATGCTCCATATGTTTAACCTGAACATAGCCTACTGATTCTACCATTGTACCATGTATGCACACCTACTCTTGATGGCCTGGGTAGTTTCATAGGTGGCTGAGGTTTTTTGTTTGTGTTGGTTTTGGGTTTGGTTCTGTTTTGAGACAGGGTCTCATTCTGTAGCTCAGCCTAGCACACATATGTAGCACTCATGTCCTTCTCTCTCTGCAAGAGTCTCCCCTGGTTGGCTGCTTACTCTGAACCTATAGAACCACCCGTAGGAGTTCTTTCTTAAGAGAACATGTAAAAGGAAGTTCAGATTAGAGTTAAACATCGTAAAAGGAAGTTCAGATTAGAGTTAAACATCACCTTGGCAGTGGTGGAGCACACCTGTAATCCCAGCACTCTGGGAGGCAGAGGCAGGCGGATTTCTGAGTTCTGGTCTAGAGTGAGTTCCAGGACAGCCAGGGCTATACAGAGAAACCTTGTCTCCAAAAAACCAAAAAAAAAAAAAAAAAAAAAAAAAGAGTTAAACAACCCTAAAGGTCGGACAGAAGCTGACAGAGGCCCACATTAAAGTGGCTGTTGCCTACATTTCCCCTGGGGTATCTTAGCCGTTCAGCAACCAACCCTGCAGTCCTCTTTGCGGGCCTCTCTTGCATTGACATCGCGTTGAGTGGCTGCTGTATATGTCTGTCACTTCCCTTCCTAATTGACAAGTCAGGGAACCTATGTGTGTAGCTTATTGGATACTTCTGACCAAGGCCTTGAACTAGGTCTAGTGAGACAAAGATAAAGAGGCTAACTGGAATTTTATTTGCCACTTTTCAGTCTGTCTTGGCTAGCTGGACTAAGCGCTTGCATTTTCTGCTGAGGTCATCAGAAAAGTTGCTCTGCACCCTGACTGGACTTGAAGCTTCCCCATTGGTATTTGAGCTCCTGGAATATTTTCCTAAATCTACTCCCTGATGCATTTTGCTTAGGGTTGGGTTTTTCTGGTGTTCAAAACCTGTAACCAGTGCAATAGGGCATTACAATCAAGTACCTCTCTTGAGGAGTGTTGGAGAATATGATCTTAATGTTACACTTTTTCTCTTGTATTGCTGCCACTCATGTAGCTGTGTCCTCCTAGAACGGCCCTTCTCAGGTGTCATAGCCTATAGGAAAGGGTGTGCTTGCATTACTTTTGGTGCTGGTGGTTAGATTGCAGAGCCTAGAGTATTGCAGAATCTAGAGAATGTCTAGTGCTGGCATGCTGTAATGAGAAATGAGTTATTGTTGTTTCTACACAAATGGCTGTCTGGCACACAGTAGATACCATGAAGAGTGGCGTCAGTTTACACCTGCCTTTTAGCATCCTTACCAAAATTCAGCTGCTTTGTTTGGTCCAGCGTCTAATAATACATGGCCTTCTCAAGTAGTATATTAACAAGTCTTCTCAGGAGAAATGAGGTTTTTAGTTTGGTTTCTAGTCTGTTTTGTTTTGTTTTTTGCTTTTTGTTTTTGTTTTTGTTTTTGAAAGACAGGGTTACTCTGTAGCCCTGGCTGTCCTGAAGCTTACTCTGTAGACCAGGCTGGCCTCAAACTCAGACTCCTCTTCTAGAATGTTGGTATTAAAGGTGTGTAACACTTCCACCAGGCATGGTTCTTAACCTTGAGAGTACCAATTATTTAGGTCTTAAGCTTCTCTTGTACATGAAATAGCCTGCTTATGTTATTATTTTCCTTGCAAAGTTTTTGTTTAGTCAAAGGTTTCAGATTTTAACAAAATGGAGGAGAGGCTTCCCTGGGTTGTTAAGTCTGCTTACTTGCTTTTGTGGGATTTGCACAGAACACTGTCCAGACATGGAAGGTAGGCCTCCAGGCCTCCAGATGGTTCTGCCAGTTGGCCTTGGGGCAACCACACTGTTATGATGTTCCTTGAAGGAACCACATACCAGATACGTGTTCATCTTTTCTCTGTGGGCAGCACTTGTTCCATGTTTGTCTTTGATAAATTTTAAGTCGTCTATATAAGTTGCTGAGTTATTATAAGGTAAGAAGAGAAAGTTTCAAGTTTGAGTTTTGATTTTTTGTGTGTTTGTTTGTTTGTTTGTTTGTTTGTTTGTTTGTTTTTTGAGACAAGGTTCCTCCATGCCCTGGCTGCCCTGGGACTTGCTCTGTAGATCAGACTGGCCTTGAACTCACAGAGATTCACCAGCCTGTGCCTCCCCGAGTGCTGTGATTAAAGGCATGCACCACCACTGCTGGCTTTACGTTTTGATTTTTGACGCAGGGTCTCAATTATAACCCAAGCTGGCTTCAGTTTCTCAGCAGTCCTTCTGCCTCAGCCACTGAATGCTGGATTACAACATGAGCCACCCCACTTCATTTATAATGGTGTGAGAAGCTGTCTAATTCTTTGATCTCTTTCAGAAAAGAAGAGAGGAGAGCACTAAACTCAAGGAGGAGGGGAACGAGCAGTTTAAGAGAGGAGGTAAGCTCCGCACTGCTGGTTCTGCTCGCCCGGCCCTTGTACTCTCCCCGCCCACACGCCCCAGGGCTCGTCCACTCCAGGCCTAGTCCATCCTCAGTCGCAGTGAGCAGTTACCATGAGGCTCTCGCAGCAGCAGCATCTTTCTCTTCTGTGGTTTAGCTTTTAATCTTGACGTTAAGGGGAAGCCCTTTAGCTACTGCTTTGGAAACCCTAACCTTAACGTGCTGATGAAAAAGCAGCATCCCAGTCCCTGTGTGCTGCCTTCCCGCAAGAGAAGGCATTTACTAAGTTTGTGTTATTGTTTTAGGTTTTTCTTTTCTTTCTTTCTGGCTTTTGAGACAAGATCCTACTCTGTAGGCCAGGATAGACTATAACACTCCTGCCTCAGCCTCCGAAGAACAGAGCTTGTAGGTTTTTGCCACCACATCTGCTTGCTTGCTTTCATGTGTCTTTGTCTGTGATTGTTGATTAGATTTTAATACCTGTAGCAAAATATCCGAGGCAGGCTAACTTTATAAAGAAAATAGGTTCATTTCGCTCATTTCTGTAGGCTAAGAGTCAAAACCCAGCAGTGGCTGCTTTGGTAAGGATCCCATGCCAGACAGTGGGAATGTGTCCGAGAGGAACAGATAACATCTTAAACCCACGGCAAAGGATGGAGAGGCTGGGGAGAAGGCTCAGACTTTCTAACCACCCGCCCTAAAACTCCGTCCAGGCACCTCACTTGTTTCCCCTTCCAGGGCAGCTGCAGCACGTGCCGGCACTGGCCAGTAGACTGTGGTGTTGCACATCTCCTCCACCAACACAGCAAACACTGCAGGAGCACGCTTCCTTCACACCCGCGCAGTGCTCTTTACCTGCGCTTCCTGCGTTTGCTTTAGAGAACGTTCGAGCTTCCCAGCAATACACTTAGTCTCACATTTCAGAATGCATATGCCCAAGAGCTCTCTTGGTTTCCTCTGCTGGGTCTTAGGTTAATTTTTTTCTCATGATTGCCTTTTTTCTTCTCTCCCTCTCACTTCATCCCTCCCTCCCTCCTTCTCTCCCTCTCCAAGAAAAGTTCAGGCTATGTAACCTTGGAACTCACTATGTAGAGCAGGCTGCCCTTAAATGAACTCTCAGCAATCCACCTGTCTCTGCCTCCCAATTGCTAATATTAAAGGTATGTGCCACCATACCTAGCTAGCAGGTTTACTTTTGTTTGGTGTTTTGTTGTTTGTTTGTTTTTTTTTGTTTTTTTGAGACGTCTCACAGGTAGGCCTGGCTGTCTTGGATCTCACTATGTCACTATGTAGACCAGAATGGCCTTGCCCTTGCCTCCCATGTGCCGAGATTAAAGGAGTGTGCTACCATGCCCTACCCTGGCTTTTTTAAAATACTGAAATCAATAGTTTGGTTCCGCCCTCCCACCCGCAGTGCTAGGGACTGGGTTAAGCATACTACTCAAACACTCTGTCACTGAGCTACACCCTAGAATTGCCTTCTTCACTTTGACTCACGGACCTGACATTGTAGCCTTTTCTCCATCCAGTCCCTTAAACCCTTTGGTAATTCTTTTCTACACTGCTGAACAACGAGGGCGTGCTGCTGCTCTGAGAACTGGGGGCTCCTGACTGACAGGATCTTCATCCGTTCACCAAACATGTGCCTGATGCCACTGGGACAACAGGCACTGTGTCTTTACAGACAGAAAGGGGGAATGACGTTTAAAACCTAACAACCTAGGACCAACTTTTCATTAGAAACTTTGGTCCTGTGAGTAGGAAACTGCATTGAGATCCAACAAAATAAAATCACAATGACTATTCCATCTTATGGTATTATCCTCAGATTACGCGGAAGCTGAGACTTCTTACAGTCAAGCCCTTCAGATGTGCCCAGCCTGCTTCCAGAAAGATCGATCTGTTCTCTTTTCAAACAGAGCTGCTGCAAGGATGAAGCAGGTGGGAGCTGGTTTGCCTTCCCGTCAGTGCCCGGTCACCAGAGCTCCTAGACTCTGCATGATCTTCTGGTCGTTTCTCTCCAGAACTAGTGCAAGCGCTTCAGGTTGCGGTTCTCTCCTGCCCATGAACTTCCCTGATCAAAAGTGTAGTGAGAGGCTAGAAAACACTTAGGGGACCTTGGTTCAGGCTCGTGTTAGCATCACTCATTAAAGCAGCAGGCTGAATACTTTGATGAAGGCAGCTGACAAGTTCCCCCTGACTTGGGCAGGCCAGTGAAACAGGGAGCCAAGTAGTGCACAGCTCAGGATAGCTGGAGCTGCCGCCTTTAGGCTTCTGCGATTGTTAAGGCCTGGAGGCAGGGAACCACTAGTTAAAGCTGCAGCTGAGGGGGCTGGAGAGATGGCTCAGAGGTTAAGAGCACCGACTGCTCTTCCAGAGGTCCTGAGTTCAAATCCCAGCAACCACATGGTAGCTCAAAGCCATCTGTAATGGGATCTGATGCCCTCTTCTGGTGTGTCTGAAAACAGCTACAGTGTATTCATAAAAATGAAATAAGTAAATAAATCTTTAAAAATAAAACAAGAGCCGGGCATGGTGGCGCACGCCTGTAATCCCAGCACTTGGGAGGCAGAAGCAGGCGGATTTCTGAGTTCGAGGCCAGCCTGGTCTACAGAGTGAGTTCCAGGACAGCCAGGGCTACACAGAGAAACCCTGACTCAAATAAATAAATAAATAAATAAATAAATAAATAAATAAATAAATAAATAAATAAATAAATAAAGCAAGATTAAAAAGATGCTTGTTACTAAGACTTGGGTTTTTCAGTTAAAAATATGAACACTGGGAGAGGTGGCTGACACTTGAGGCAAATGGTATCTTTAAGTGGCAAAATAGGTGTCAGGGAAAGTTTTTTAAATATTTGTATTAAGGAGGACTTGGTATAGCCAAGCAAGAAGAATGGAGTAAAGACATGCAGACTCTGTCTAGATCGTGTTGGCACTAGTGAGATTTGTTGTGAGCTTATATCTGATTTTCTGTCTACTCAACCTAATGAGTACAGCTACATTAAAATAATTAGATTTTTTTTTTTAAGATAAAACCACCTCTTTTAACTATAGCTATTTATAAACAAAGTGCTATGGGTAAGTTATTGTCAGTTATTATGTTGGCCAAAGTTGGGTGAAGTTGGTTTTGTTTTTTTTAACAAACACCACCACCAAAAAACCCTGACTTTTTAAGGTCTTAAATTCTCTAGTACTTTTATAAAAATCATTTTGAGCAACCAAGTTTTTGTTAGAGGCCCCAGTTTGTTTGATTGAGGCCTAGGGTCAGGGGTTACTGGGCAAGATGAAATTAGAACTTACTTATTGTTGGATTTGGTTTCTAAAGCTACATACATTTTTGGAATGTTATGTGGGCAAAGGAATAATTTTATAGAGTTGACAAGCCAACATTTTATATTCAGCAATCTAAATCAGTTTTTTGTGGTTCTCGATGCAGGATCTCTAACTCCCGTCTTTCCTCAGCCTCCTGGGGCTGAGGTTACTGGTATAGACCAGACTGATGTCTGGCTCAGTTACTTGCTTTCAGTTTTTTTAAAAGCCATGTGTAATAGTCAGCAGTCCGTTTTTATGTGCGTTTTTACACTAGTGTGGAAAATCTGATCTTTCCTGTCGCCACTCTTAGGATGTAGGATGTATGCTGTCATTGCAAAGTGGGCTGCAGCCCTCGGTGCCAGGCTGCAGACTGCCTGGGGGATTGGAGAGTCTGAGCTCCCGCAGTTGCTGTGGTGATTTGTTGTTGTCATTTTAAAGGTTTATTTTATTCTTACCTTTATGGACTTTTCTTTTTGTTTTGTTATTATTGTATGCTTGCTTGTTTTGAGACAGTCTCAGTCATCCCAGTATGGCCTGGAACTCTCTGACTAGCCCATACTGGCTCAGGGTTGTGGACTACAGCTGTCTTCCTGATTCATTCTCATCAGGGCTAGGATGACAGTTGTAAGCCACCAGACTCAGCAATATTTTTAAAGCTGGGCTAACATAATAAACTAGTTATTTTGTTTATTTTACTGTTTGAATCATTTTGAACTTTTGTTACCAAGAGGCTTTCATGTGGACTTTGAATTTCATATGAGAAGTAACATCTATTTTCATGTGATTTCCTTGAACAACATTCTTTTTTTTTTTAAGGAATTATTTATTTATTTTATGTATATGAGTACGCTGTAGCTGTCTTCAGACACATAAGAAGCCATCGGATCCCATTACACATGGTTGTGAGCCACCATGTGGTTGCTGGGAATTGAACTCAGGAGCGAACTTAGGAGCTCTGGAAGAGCAGTCAGTGCCCTTAACCACTGAGCCATCTCTCCAGCCCCATTCTTTTTTTTTTTTTTTTTTAATACTCATTTTATGTGGAGTGCTGCATGTATGTACGCCATGTGTATGCCAGTGCCTTCAGAGGTCAGAAGAGGGTGATCTCCTGGACAGTTATAAGCAGAACTGCTATGTGCTGTCTAAAACCTCTGCATGAACAGCAAGTGCCTTAACCACGGAGCCATCTCTAACGCTACATTCTAATTATTATTATTATTATTCTCATGTATTACATCCTGACTGCAGTTTCCCCTCTCTCCTCTAACCCCAATTCTACCACCATCCCAGATCCACGCCTACTCTGCCTCTGCTCAGGAAAGAGCTGGCCTTCCAGAGATATCAACCAAACAGACATAGCAAGCCACGATAAGACCTGGCACATACCATTAGTATACATAGATTTTTGTTGTTGTTGTTGTTGTTGTTTCTTTAAGACCAAGTTTCTCTGTGTAGCCCTGGCTATCCTGGAACTCACTCTATAGATCAGGCTGGCCTTAAACTCAGAGATCACCTGCCTCTGCCTCCTAAGTGCTGAGATTAAAGATGTCTGCCACCACTGCCCGGCTTAGTTCTATCTGTATTCTTCATCTTCATACTCATCCTTCATGATTAATCAGAGCACGGCAGTGCGCTCTTGGGTCCTTGAGATGAACTCGAGGAATATATGTTAATGTGATCTGTCATCTGTCCTTACAGGACAAGAAGGAGATGGCCATCACTGACTGCAGCAAAGGTAAAACTTGTGTTGAAAGACCATTGCCTCAGTTAGAGCAACAGGTTGGTGTGTGTTCAGGCCCGGGTCCCCTCATCCTGGGGCTTTTTAAGAAGCCACTTCGTGGGATGGCATTTTCAGAGGGACTGTACTGTCAGAGTCATCTTAGAGTAAGCATGCTTTCAAGTGGGTTTTTCAGCCTGTTTCTTACAGTAGTGAATATGTAAAAGCATTTGAAGCTACTTTGGCATCAGAACTCAAGTGTGGAACAGAATTTACTTCCCTTCAGATTACCTGCCTTTGTGACTCACTGAGGAGCTTAGCTGCCGAGCCCACACTCACAGCTGTTTAGATCTATACATGTCTACATCACAGTCTGGGATCTACATACAGACTAAACATGAAGAGTTTTCTGTCTTTCTGATTTTGGATCACATTGCTTAACATTATACTTTCTATTCCATTTATTTTCCAGAAAAATTTTTTACAGCAGATTTCTGTATGTAGCACATTTTTATTACCTATTTGTCTAGTTTGATTCCATATCTGTGGCATTGTAAATAGAGAAGCAATAAACACTAATGTGCAACCATCTCTATGGTAGGATGTGGAGCTCTCTAGGGATGCCCAGGAGTGGAATAGCTAGGTTTTATGTACAGTAGTTCTATTTTTAATTTCTTGAGGAACTTCCAAACTGAGACCATAGTGGCTGTATTAATTTGCACCACCACCAGCAATAAATGAGGGCTCTTTCCAAGGTACTCAGAAGCCTTTTTGAGATAACAGTTTCTTTTCTTTTTTACAGCAATTCAGTTAAACCCCACCTACATCCGTGCAATACTGAGAAGAGCTGAGTTATATGAGAAAACAGACAAACTAGATGAAGCACTGGAAGATTATAAATCAATATTAGAAAAAGATCCATCAGTACATCAAGCAAGAGAAGCTTGTATGGTAAAAGACCAAAAGTATTTCCTGTTTCTTTTGCTTTGTACTTAGTAAATCTTTAGTCTTTTTGGTCACAATTAAACTCTATTTTTATGATCACCAAAATATATGGGAGGTAGATCTTTGTGGTGGCTGCTTAGTCACTGGGACTGTGTACCATTTGAGCCAGCATAATGGCACACTCCTGTCATCCCAGAACTGGGGGTGGGGGGTAGTGGTGAAGAAACCTAATTTTGGAACCAGCTAGACTACAGAAAGACCCTGTCCCCAAAATTAATTCAGTAAATAAGCTGTGTAAGCTTTTCTTTTAGCATCGGGGATATTTTGTTCTCTATAGTTATACAGTTTAGTGAGTCTTCTAAAATTTTATCTTATTTTGTGTGTATGAGTATTTTGCCTGTAATTATTTCTGTGTGCCACATTTTGCTTGGTGCCTATGGAGGTTAGAAGAAAGCATCAGATCCCTAGAAGTGAAATTAAGGGGAGATTATGATCTACCCTTTTGTGGTCTTTGTCTATTTATTTAAGATAGTGTCTCATTCTAGCCCAAGTTGACCTCGGACTCAATACCACCTTGCCCAGGCCCCTTAGTGGGGCTGTTGAGATGAAGGCTTACTGTCTAGGAACTCTTTACCTAAGCAGCCTGGCCTCCAGCTCTCAGGCATCCTTCTGCTGTGTCTCACAAGCCCCAGGAGGACAGGTGTGTGCACCACACAGCTGGCTTATTCACAGACTTTCTGAGGTCTTCCTTTGAGCTAGACATTGTTTCCATCTGAGAACAGGATGGGGGGAAGAGGGCTCAGCAGGGAAAGGCTTCCTGCCCAGCCTGATGCCCTGAGTTCATTTCCCAGTACCCACATGATGACAGGAAAAAGTCTGATCCCAGAAAGTTATTTTCTGACCACCACACATGCACACACAAAAATGACTGGCTATGAGCACTCCCTGCTCTTGCGTACGACCCAGCTCACTTCCCAGAACCCACTCAGGTGGTTCACAACCACTTACAACTCCAGGTGGAGGACCCCACGCTCTCTTCTGGCCTTCTGGCACAGACACACACAGAAAGAGAAAAAAGAAACCCTTGGTATTTTTTTTTTTAAGAGAACTGAGACTCTGGGGTGTGAATGAGAGTAAGGCTTAAACACACTTGTCAGATTAAATAAGAACTTCTTACCAAGGGCTTGTTTCTACTTTTTTCCTCAGAGATTACCTAAGCAAATTGAAGAACGTAATGAACGGTTAAAAGAAGAGATGTTAGGTAAGTTTGCCTCCCTTACTTTCCCTTGATCATAACAGCTAGACTAGGGTAAGACCCTAACTGCTGTCATTTGCTTAGAGAACAGCAGTTCAGAATCTCTTTGATGCGTGTGCATGAATGTGTATTTGCAGCAGTACTAGGGACAAGGCCCTGCTCAGCTGTTTTTAATTTCAGGAAGTACAGTTGGCTTAGAGAGGGCTCAGCTTTTGCAGGAACCAGATTTCTACCTGGTCTTTCACATGATAATCTCAAAACCCAGTTGAGTCTTTCCATTGCATAATCACTGCTTAAGGTTTTATGTTTATTTAATCTGAAGTCATTAGAGCCAGTAATGTCAGAATGAAGGGAGTTTTGGGTTGAAAATGGCACTAAAAATCCCATTAGTCCTTGGGAGGACATGAGAAGGCTGTGGGTAATCAGTTAAGGGGCGGAGGCTGAGGAGATTACTCAGGACCCGAGGTCAGAGTCTCACAACTCATATTTAAAAAAAAAAAAATGCTGGGCAGGGTGGAATACATCTGTAACCCTAGTGGTGGGGACACGGAGATAGGAGGGTCCCTTGACCTCTGCTGCTCTTACTGAATTGGAAAGTTCCAGGTTCAGTGAGAGACAGGATTAGAGGGTACCAGTGTCGGCCTGTGCACATGGACACAAGATGGGCCAGGGGTGGGAGGGGTATTTGGGGCGTGGATTCTCTCATCCCAGAGCTGCCAGAACATTTCCTGGTTAGAATCAGAGCCTCTTGATTTCTGCTTTACTGAGGGAGGACCTGTGGGCTTCCTAGACAACTCTTGCATTGTCTATTTAACCTTTCTCATATGTCCCTGCTCTGAAGCTGCTGCGTCTTCCTGATGAATACATTCTAAAATTTATTTTTCATTTTTTTTTTGTTTGTTTTTTTTTTTTTTTTTTGGATTTGTTTTTTTTTTTGTTTTTTTTTGTTTTTTTTTTGTTTTTTTTTTTTTGTTGTTTTTAAAGATTTATTTATTTATTATATGTAAGTACACTATAGCTGTCTTCAGACACACCAGATGAGGGGGTCAGAGCTCATTACGGATGGTTGTGAGCCACCATGTGGTTGCTGGGATTTGAACTCAAGACCTTTGGAAGAACAGTGCATGTTCTTAACCGCTGAGCCATCTCTCCAGCCCCCAGGATTTGGTTTTTTTTTGAGACAAGGTTTCTCTGTGTAGCCCTGGCTGTCCTGGAACTCACTCTGTAGACCAGGCTGGCCTTGAACTCAGAAATCCGCCTGCCTCTGCCTCCCAGAGTGCTAGGATTACAGGCGTGCGCCACCACCGCCGGCTTTTTTTTTTTTTTTTCATTTTTTTATGTGCATTGGTGTTTTGCCTGCATGTATGTCTGCTTGAGGGTGTCAGATCCCCAGGAACTGGAGTTACAGTTGCAAGCTGCCATATGGGTCCTGAACTCAGGACCTCTGGAAGAAGCCTTAACCCATGAGGCCATCTCTCCAGCCCCTTTTTAAAAATTTATTTATTTTCATATTTTTAGATGAATACATCTAAATCTTTGGTATGCATTGCAAGGGCATGGGCCTAAAAAAAATTAGTGTAAAATACATTAGTTTAGCCGTGGTTTGATATCAGTATCTAGAGAGTGTACATTGACTTTCCTGTAGATCACTCAGGTAGGTTAATTAATGGACTTTTTCCACTCTTAACATTTTTTCCACAAAATTTCCACAAAATTTTTGCATGATCCTATGCATACAGCTACATATACATACCAAGCATTCATTGATAACAAATCATAAGCTTTATTTGAAATAACTATTTAAGGGCAAAGAGAGATAGCTCAGCAGTTAAGAACATTTATTGATCTTGCAAGAACTAGGTTTGGCTCCCAAAAGCTACAAGGCAACTAACAGCCATCTGTAATTCCAACTTCAGAGGATGCAGTGCTTCTGTGATCTCTTTGGATTCCTCCATGCATTTTACATAGAGAAACAAAACTCAGCTGAACAGCTGATGCTGCAGGACAGGAAGCATATTCATTGTTTTCAGAGTTGCTTGATATTTTGGTTTTATGATTATCAATGCTGAGTTCGACACCGGACATAAATACGTGCTACAGAGTGGCAGGAGTATGTTTAGTGCCATTGGAAATTTTGCCCTAATCTCAAACCTAAATGACTTAATTTTTAAGTGAAACTCAAATCAGCAACATAGTTTTTGAAATTAAACATTATAATACAACAAAAAATAAACCAATCTGATACTTAGATTTTTAGGAATGACAGTAGAAAAATTAACCATTGTTTTAGAATGCAAAAAACTAGCGGGGCAGTGGTGGCACACACCTTTAATCCCAGCACTTGGGAGGCAGAGGCAGGCAGATTTCTGAGTTTGAGGCCAGCCTGGTCTACAGAGTAAGTTCCAGGACAGCCAGGGCTACACAGAGAAACCCTGTCCAAAAAAAAGAAAAAAAAAGAAAAAAGCTTTAGCTCATAACATAATAATCTTGAGTCTGAGTCTGTTTTCAATATCCACCCCCGTCCCCCCGGGACAGGGTTTCTCTGTGTAGCCCTGACTGTCCTGGAACTCACTCTGTAGACCAGGCTGGCCTCGAACTCAGAAATCCGCCTGCCTCTGCCTCCCAAGTGCTGGGATTAAAGGCGTGCACCACCACTGCCTAGCCCTTGCCCTCTTTTAATAACCCCAGAATAGGCTGCTGATGTTCTTGGGACTAAATGTGATTTATATTTCCCTAAGGACACCTGTTTTGATTTTGTATAATGCAATGCCCCACATGAACATCAGTCCCTAAGCCTGTGCTTAGGGTTTTTGTCTGCTTGGGGGAGTGCAAGTCAAGGTTTATGTCAGGGTGCTCAAGACAGTAGCCGTGAGCATGCGTGCTGTAGATTTTACTTGGGATACCTACAAGAGAGTGACCACCCCAGGTTCTGGGAGCTGTCTCCAAGAATGGATTAACTTTTCTTCAGACATGTTCAGTCTTTCTGGACAAGATCTCCAGATGAAGTCCAGAATCTTCTACTGTGAAGACCATACAACTTAACAAGTGCTTCACATGGTCTTTCCTCTGTTGGGGGACTCAGTGGCAAATGTTGCTAGCTAGGAACACAAAGGAACTTATTACTCTGAAGACTACACAGTCTTTTCCCATCTTACCCTCATTCTTATCTCCAAGCAAGCAGACCTGGAAGAACGTTAATGCAGTTTAGAACGCATTGAAACTTGAGTCTCCCATCCCAGTCAAAAATTTCCAGAACATTCATAGTTTTATAAATTCTGTCCACTACTCCATAAATCCCCAAATCTCTTGGGAATTCCATCTTCACACACAAACTCCAAGGGCCGCTTCTGTCTTAGAACAACCTCAGAATCCTTATTTTGGGTATGTCTTCATTACTTAAGTGATGAGTGAGGAAAGCTTGAAGCTAGAGCAGGGATCCCTGGATATTGAAGTTGATGGCACTATACAAAGGAACAAGATCTCATACCCCTGAAAAAGAACAAGAGCCTTGTAAAAGGCTGCATGGCAGGCCAAGAGTGTACTTGTAAGCAGGCTCGGGTTTCCTTAGAACAGCTGAGTTAAGGAGCCACTGTCCTCACATCCAGGAAGGCCAGCCTTGGCCAAATGCCTTCACCCATTGCTTGGGATGGAAGTCACTGTCCTTTGTAATTCTGGCCAGCTTGACTTCAGGAGGGATCCTGAAGGACTCTGAGCTCCAGTATCACTCAGGCAGTGGAGTGACAGCACCCCTGAGAGGAAAGAGGCTGAAAACCCTCCCAGAAAGGTTCCTGACAACAGTCAGCTGATGGACGGCTCCGGCTTCTTTGTTCCTGCATTCATCTGAGTTGTTTTATGTTGCAGGTAAACTAAAAGATCTCGGCAACTTGGTTCTGCGACCTTTTGGGCTCTCCACAGAAAATTTCCAGATCAAGCAGGATTCTTCTACTGGCTCCTACTCCATCAATTTTGTTCAAAATCCAAATAATAATAGATAACAGAAATAGCAGTAGTCTTAAAGACTGACTGGGAGGCCAGGGACTGTTCACAAGGAGCAGAGCTCTGCAGTTTAACGTTTAAAAGCGTCTTCTCTAAGAAAGGCTATGTAGTAGAACCAGAGCCGCCGCCTCGCTCTTGTTTTATGATCAGGGTGGAATGTGCCTCCTGATGTATGAGCCTCATTAATTTCCATTTTAAGGTGGTGTCTGTGCAGCTGTGTCCCTGGTTCGGGCTGTTTTCTGTCAGGTGGAGAAGCCTGCTTGTCAAAGCTGACCTCTTAGAGCCGCACAAATGTGCTAGCCACCAAAAGCCTCCCATAACCATGCAGCCTGTCAGTTGAGTGATGACCATCCATACGGACGGGCCCCTCCTGCCCCTCCCTGTTGACACTTGCTCAGACGCTGTAGTGCAGGGCCTTCAGCATTCTTGAGTTCCTCCGTGTTAATAAAAACATCCTGTGACAGTTGGGGCTGTGTCGTTCATTTTGTTCTCTTAGCAGCAGCTGAAGGAGATTCTATATGACATTTGGAACCAGTTCTGGTTCCAATCAAGGTCACTGATTCTGAATCCCACAAAGCTAAACATTTGGCTGCTTGACTCGCTCTTAAATGATCAGTGTGCCAGAATTGAGAAATCCTACTTCACAAGCCATCTGGGTGAATCTTTTTTGTGAAGGTTGTGAAATTAGTGGTTCTGACCAAGCATCAGTGCTAATCTCAGGTTAAATTCCCATCATTTGGGATGGTATGTTTGTCTCCAAACATCCTGTATAGACTGCATGAAGGCCGAAGTTTCAAGGAGATTTTTGTTTACCTAGACATCTGTTGATGCTAGTTTTCAGTTAGTAGTTGAGTGTCACAGTGACATGGGCCTTACTTTGGAGATGAGTTGCCATTTATTTTGTGAGCTGTGTGTGACAATTGCCCTGGAACTTGTGCTATATAAAACCTAAGTTGGCCAAAAATGCGTTAACATCAAGTAGCTTTTGGCCAAAGTTTCTGTACAATTTGTGTGATTTTTTTTTTCTATACATAGGGTTTTCAGGGAAACTAGATGCCAGACTTAACACATAGACCAAAAGCTGAGTACCTGTAAACCCCAGCACTCAGGAGGGCGAGGCAGAAGGATTGCCACAAGCTCCAGACTTACTCAAGTCTCCGCCTGAAAGACAGGCTTGGCAGATCAGTCACCACTGCACACCTTCCCGACTCCCTCAGTCCCTAGGCTGTCAGGTTCCTACAAGACAGGCCCTCCAGGTCTGTGTGTGTGTGTGTGTGTGTGTGTGTGTGTACTTGTGTGCATTTATATACACTGCATTCAGAGACTGGAGTCACAGTTGGGAGCTACCATGTGGTTCCTAGCAACCACACCTGGGCCCTCTGTAAGAGCAATGTGCATCCTAACTGATGGGCCTCACTCTAGCCCTTTCTGAAGGATCTCTGGCCCAAAGAAGAGGAAATGATATTCCAGTTACATTGCCTGATAGACATTGCTGCAGGGTATGGAGCTATCTATGGCTTTTGTGTATGTGTGTGTACATGTAAGAGTGGAGGCCAGAAGTTGATGTCGGTGTCTTCCTCAAGACATAGTTCTTACTGGCCTACAACCCAGTAGACCATGTCTCAGAGATTTACCTGCCTGTGCCTCATGCTTGCTAGGTATTTTACTGAACCATCTCCTAAGTCTAGGTGTAGGAGGTTTAGAAACCCCTCTCCCTGCAGCCCACACACTATTAGAGAATGTGAAGCATTGTGTTGCATGGACCAGACAACAACTGTCGGCTTGCAAAAAGGAAAGGGGGAGTCCTGTGGCTGCTCAGATGTCCATAAACCAGCCCCCAAATCAAAGATTTTGAAAATGTTTGACAATAGCAAAATCCTGAAGTGGAACTACAGCCCAAACCCGAGTTTCAATAAGGTAATTGCATAGTAATTGTGCTAGCGTCTGTGTGTGTGTGTGTGTGTGTGTGTGTTTTGTTTGAGACAGGGTCTGTTATAACCAGGCTGGCCTCCTAATCCTGCCTCCACCTCAACAAGTACATTACAGGCATGTAATATACAGCTAACCCAATGACATATTCTCATTTCAGCAATATTGCAGAAGGTAAAACAAATAATTATTAATCTCCTTTTAGAATTGTTTTGAAAAAAACCCAACACAGTTGCACATGCCCGTAGTAACCAAGCACTTGAGAAGGGAAAACAGACCATTGTAAACTACATAAGTCTCAAGAAATAAAACTCTTTGAGGAGAGACATTCTCTACAGTAAGCTGATAGAGTATATGTATGCCTCAGCACGTGTGAGCCGTTGATTTGACTCCGAGCACTGGAGGAGGCAGGCTGTGATCTGTCATTTCCCGTACCATGGTTCCTAGATTCTCAGCACCAAGAGATTCCACAAGAGATACTAACAATGTGAACCCAAAGGTCATCAGAGTCTGTGTCCATTAGTGCCTATTTGGGTTTACTTTCTTTTTAATATTTATGAGTACACCATAGCTGTCTTTAGACACACCAAAAGAGGGCATCAGATTCCATTATAGATGGTTGTGAGAGCTATCATGTGGTTGCTGGGATTGAACTCAGGACCTCTGGAAAAGCAGTTAGTGCTCTTAACCACTGAGCCATCTCTCCAGGCCTTGGTTTTGTTTTTAAGATTTGTTTAATGAGTGCTCTATCTGCATGTACAGATAAAGCTACCTGCCTCCACCTTCCAAAAGCTAGGATTTATAAAAGTACCACTTCATGCATCTTAAAAACCTAGAAGCTGGGCGGTGGCGGCGCACACCTGTAATCCCAGCACTCTGGGAGGCAGAGGCAGGCAGATTTCTGAGGCCAGCCTAGTCTACAGAGTGAGCTCCAGGACAGCCAGGGCTATATAGAGAAACCCTGTCTTGAAAAAACCAAATCCACAAAACAAACAAACAAAAAACCTAGAAAGTAGTATCAGTCTAGAGGGCTCGTGTTTTTTCACGCTCCACAGATACCCATGGGAGGTAGTGAATTGACATATTTTTCCTATGTATGGCCAAGAACATGGCTGTTGAGTTCAAGGCCAACCTGATCTACATAATGACTTCCTGGTTAATCACAGCCTCATAGTGAGACCTACCTCATTCATGAATGAACAGATAAATGTCCGACTTTCCACCAATGCATTGTTGGGCCAAGTATAATTCTGGCAAATGCGAAGGGCTCCACTAGGATTGCTCAGTAATGAGAATCCAGCAGTTATATTTGTGAACTCACAGACCTGTTACAAGTTGAAGCTATTCTGCTTTGTCTTAGTCACAGAGAACATGCTCAGTTGTTTCACATCTTGGTTATCTGTAAGACTGAGACTGTCAGAAGTTCTATCCTGCAATTTCAGTGTCTCCCATCCCTCTGGCTATAGTTCCTGTATCTGCACCCACACCATATAGTAGAGTGTCTCCAGTGGCTTAGACATACCTAGGGCTATACAGTAAATTCATACCCTTGTGATTCTGTATACCATTCACCATAGATTACTAATTTTATGTACACTGTGGATTTATACCACTCGTATTCACCTTCCACTCTTAGCATCCTGCCTGCCTACATTCTGTGCTAGGAATTGAACTCAGTCTTACTAGGCAAGGGCTCTACCACTGAGTTATATTCCTAAAGCCCTTGTGTCTTGGGCAGTTTAGACTTCCTGTTGGCAGCCTCAGTTGCCAGACGTGAACCACCAGGCATGGTTCAAATCTGTTTCCTCTTTCTGCATGGGCCTATTATTTTCACAGCACTGCCGCCAGTTAGGCTGGTAGTGCTAGTATTGTTAGCTAGTACTTGTACTTCATCCCGACTCTCCAAAATGCCACACAACTGTGCTTTTAAGTAGAGAACATTACACTATGTCCAGATACAGAAGTTAGGCAGTTGCTAAGCCTGCTTAGTGACTCATGTTACAGTAGTGGGCACACAGCTTTAGAAGAATGCCCAGACATGTTTTTTTCGAAGTTGTTCCGGTACAAGACATCTGTGGATGATAAGGCAGGGGACCACTCTAATGTTGGCTATGCTGACAAATTTTTGTTTGTTTTGATGCTGAGTCCCTGATTTTGCCTCTGAAACTACTGGTATCTTGTCACCCAGTATCCAAGTATCCAGGGTGATTTGGGACGACCAGATATAGACTGTTCGGTGCCATTCTGAAGACTGTAGGTGTGAGCTAAAAGCAAGGTCAAACATAAACCTGAAAGATGTGCTTCTGCAGAGGCCATATATTCCCAAGTGCTAAGCTAGCCTGAAAACCCTGCTGTTTACGACAAACTTAGCAGGATCCAGGATGTCAAAATGGAAGAGTATGTACGTTAGGAGCTCAAGAGCCAGACTGTTGAGACAGCTGTGCAAGATAATGGTAGCTTTATTTGCTAGGAGGTGAGGGAGAGCTTTCTTTGAGACAGAGTCTCATGTATCCCAGATGAGTGTTTAATTTAGTAACTAAGGAAGACCTGGAATTTCCTATCCTGCTGAGCTTTTTCAGACAGCAGCTTCCATTTTACCCCAGGCTGTCCTCAAACTCAAGCTCATCCTGTTTGAGCCTGAGTACTGGGACTTGCATGAAAGCGTTACAGGAATATTGTCCAGGCCTTCTAAGGCTGTAGTACAAATCAGACACTACCACCAAGTGGCAAGCCTCTGTGTTTTCCTCGTACCCAGGCTTTCCTCTAGGGTTGTCCTTGGCCAAAAGCAGGGCCAGTTACTGGAGTTCAGCAGAGCTGTCCCAGTACAGCTAAGTCCAGATCTCTGTCCTTTGCCCTCCTGTGGTCACTCCTTTACCCTGCCCCTCTTCTTATTAAGTCCTGCCCTTTTCTCGTCAATCAAGGTTTCCCTATGTAGTCCTGCTGGCTTAGAACTCACTATGAAGACCAGAACAGCCTCAAGCTCAGAGCTCTGCCTCCCAAATAGTCATGTGATACCATGCCTTTTTTCAGCCCCTTCCCCCTCCGTTTTTTTGTTTTGTTTTTCCCAGACAGTGTTTGTGTAGTCTTGGCTGTCCTGAAACTCACTCTGTAGACAAGACTGGCCTCAAACTTAGAGATCCACCTGCCTCTGCCTCCCAAGTGCTGGGATTAAATCAGCCCCTTTTTTTAAGATGCTAAATTTTCAAACAGTCCTGTATATATGTTTTGTGCATCCACACCTTGTTAAAATCTCCCTGAATTAATTACAGTTTGGTGGCTGTGATCTTTTTCAGCCTGTCATCTCCATTCTTGATCAGCTCAATTCTTCTATCATTTGGGTTCCCTTCAAAAAGGACGTGGGAGGCTGAACTTGGTGGCACAACCTTAATCCCAGCACTCAGGAGGCAAAGATAGGGAGATCTGTTAGTTTGTAGCTAACCTGGCTTACAGGGGTCCAGAAAAACCAAAGTAACTCCTTCTACATTTCACTAACGTAGAAGGAAGTTTGTGGGGCAGTGTTGCAGAGATGGCTCAGCAGTTAAGAGCACTTGTCAAACTTGGTGAAGACCCAAGTTCAATTCCCAGAACCTATTTGACAGCTCACATCTATTCATAACTTCAGTTTGGGGGATCTAATGCCGTCCGACTTCTATGGAAATCAGGCATGCATGCATAGCTCAAATATACATGCAGGCAAAGTATTCATTCACCTAAAAGTTAAAAATGTTTAATGATCAGGCATGATGGTATGCCTTTTATCACAGCACTCAGGAAGCAGTCAGACTGAACTGAGTTGAAGGCAGCCTAGTCTACATGAGACCCTGCCTCAAAAGTAAATGAATAAATACAAATCTAAGAAATGAAAATGTCTGTGTTAGAACTACAGCTCAATGGCAGGTTTGCATAGCAGGTATCAGGCCCCATGGTCAGATCGAATATAACAAATGCTGTGTGTGTATGCCACTATACATACATCACTAGTACCTTATCTGGATATAGTAGCTGTTACAATAATCCTTAACTTAAAAGACTGAATGGAGCTACAGTGAACCTCACCCATTGCTCTAGAAAGTGGCTGCGATGCTCTCTTCAGTATATTGTACAGGAAACAGTACTTATTTCTAATCCCTTCCTGTTTGTTTAATGTGTACAGATGACCATGAGCCCACTCCAGAGTTCATTAGTGGTCCTGAAACTAGAAAAATGGACTACTTGAGACCAAGAGGCTGGTCTGAGATAGCCAGAATTACTACATAAAACCCTCCAATGGTTAAAAATACCTTTTATATAAAAAAACTTCAATATCAAAGTTTTTTTTAATTATATTTATGTGCATGTACATGTTCATGCCTGCCCACCACAGCGCATGTGTGGAGGTCAGAGAAAACCTTGAGGGGTCATGCTCTCCCTCGAGCATGTGGGTCACTACAGAGCTGAGGAACAAGTGCCTTCCTGTCGAGCCATCTCTCACCAGGCTGTGCCTTTGCACATCCCTTTCATTGAGATGGTTATAATTTAAGATTACTTTCAGTTTTCCACCCCTCCAAGGTCTACAGCCATGAATAGACAGTCCATCTATTCTATGGATAGACAGTACTATAGAAGTACAGAAGCTTCCCAAGGCAAAACCTAGAAACATCCCCTGCCCCTCCTGCCCTTCACTCTGGCAGAGCAGGGCTTACTTCTCCCCCAGGTCCTGCCACTGCAGCCTACAGAGAACGTGGTGGTGACTGTCAGCAGGCCACTTCTCAGACACAGGCATGAGTTCCCCTTGCTGGAGCTGCTATTAAGCCCTGGGAGTCACATGAAGGGAAACCTCTCTGGAGGAGACAGCAGCACTGGAGGAAGGCACCGTCCTGCTCTGACTGGGGTACCATGCTGAGACCCACACTGGGCCATCATCTGGGCTCACGCTTAGCACATCATGAACCAACAAAATGCAGCTTCCAGTCAGTGCCTTCACTTGGAAGCCAGAAATCCACTAAGGACTTGAAACAAGTTAAAGCAGTCTTCAGAAGCCAAGGATACAAGGACAGATTGAGGAAAAGTAGTTAGAGGTTGAGGATATCTTTCTGTGGGATATGCACACAGTTTGACCACCTCAGAATAAGGTGCTCTTGACAGCTCTGCCGTATTCTGGATAATTAGCTAAACTGAATCAAGCAGTGTTTGACACTGAAGATTCTATACATTCTCTGTAGTGCCAGGCAGCCTTCCAACGACTTGCTTTACTGAAATGGGGAAGTTTGTTAGTCACAAAACAAAACAAAATCCCCTCAATTACCTGACAGGTTTTCATAAACCAATTTTATTCCTAATGACAAAGCATTTCTGGTTTGCAGGTCCATCCTAACAACTATGGTAGGCAGCAGTCTGTCTCGGCGACTCCTCCTTGGGGCTGGGGCTGGGGTATTGAAGTTGGCGAGTGCAGGATGACCTTGAACGATAGCTGCAGTCTCGATGCGCTGAGACTGCGGACCCTACATGCCATCACACCCAGCTATGGACTCCTTAAAAGTAAAACCGAAGTCAGCCCAACTCTAAAGAACAGGCTGCTTAAATCAGAAAAGTAATCTGTTGTTACAGGCTCCTAATTAGACTATGCAGCCAGCTGACCTCTACCTCTAGTCAGAAGAAATCCCATAAAACCTTAGTGACCAAAACCTGTAGGTCTTCCTTAGGAAGCATCACTACTTCCCAGAACACAACTGGGTTGGATTTTAAAGTTTAAATAAAAAACAAAAACCACTTTTAAAGGTAACCCCTATACAGTAAAACAGTTCTTAATAAAAAAAAAAAATCAAAGACTTTATTGGATAACATTACACAACATTCTGTAACATTTAACTCCAAGCAGATGGAAGGGGAGGAACAACTCAAGTCTACAAATGAAACAGGCCTGTGACAGCTTTAACACAGACAAAAGGTAGCATGAAGCAGAGCTTAAATACTAAGCAACTGAAGCAATAAAAATGAAGTTGTAACATGGTAGGCCTAGATTTTTAAATACCTTTCTTTTTTTAATGTCCTTTCTTTTTTTTTTAATGAAAATCTAATTTGTAATAAAAGGCCTTTAAGGATTTGCCATGAGGAAAAAAAAAATACGTAGATTCTTAAAACCTGATCTCTCCCAGTGCTTTTGCCTTTTTAATTTTATTTTTTGGTCAATTCCATCACTCTATAAATAAAGATTTCTAAAGCTTAAAGGTCTTCCTGATACGATCCATGCATAATCCCACATGGCTTGGGAGACACCTGGTTCCTGAGTGAGCAGGAGAGGTACTGCTGGTGGAGGGGTCAGGAAGGGCCTGACCCCAGAGCCTGGAGCTGTGACTCAAGTCTTCTCCACAGCTCCCTGCTGTTACAGTTCCTGAGCCCATTTGATCAGATGATGTTGTCATGATGTGACGTCTCCAAAGAGATCACTGTGAAATGCAGTCAGGACTTCCCAGCACTTGCAGTGTGTTAGGATCTGAATTAAGCTCACTAGACTCCAGACTACCCGGCTTTTCTTCTTGAGTTATAAATCAAATCACAGTCAGGTATAGTGAATGATCTAAAAATCCCACCCAGAGCATTTGCTAATCCTGAGCAATGGGCTGTTGGGCACTCTGACCCACACAGAAAGATCACAGGAAGTGAACTCTTGAGCCAAGTGCTCATTCGTCACTTGGGTTGCTTTGAATGAGCACTGTGAGTTAGTTCTTTTTTTCTTTTGGCTTTTTTTTCTTTTTTTTTCTTTTTTTGTAGTAAGTAATCAATATGATGTTATCTTTCTGGTTTAAAAAATAAATCAGTATTGCCACTAAAAATCTTCAGTTTTATTATTAAAATTACGGCACCATCAAATATAAAATGCTTTAAAAATGTAGTACTAACAGGTCCATCTGATTTTCTCATGTGTTCTCCATTCATTAAACAAGAAAAATTAAGGGGTTTCATAGTATGTATTAGCAAAGACAAGGAAAATCTGTGGTCTCTGTTAAGAATTCATGTTCCATGCACCAAAAGTTTAGGCTGTTTTCATGGATGTTTCTGCCACTTGCTCCCCAGGGCCAAGGGCTCGTGAGACTCTCCCGCACTGAGGAGGAGGGGCTTCTGGCTGTGGAAAGAGGTCCAGACCAACACGGATGCTGTCATCTTTTCTGACCAGCCCCACTCAGTCAGGGAGAGGCAGTAATGAAAGCCTGTCCTGCTCAGAATGATGAGCTGGTTCTCGGGAGTGTATGGTTTCAGTCCAGGTTCAATACTTGCCTGTCCACTTGGGAGTCACAATATGAAAAGGTATGGATGTAGTTATGAAAATGTGCACAAAATGTTAAATACTAGTGGCAAATAAATACATCTTAATATGTTCTAACAAGCAAACATATATTCAAGATAATACAGCCCTGTTTTATTAAGACCCACGTTTAGTTGTGGGTGGGCGGGGCACTTAGCCATCCTCTCGGCAGGATGTCAGATTGCCTTCTTCTTGTTCCCACTGGCACCCTGAAGGAAGCACTGGCCTTAGCACATGTGGCCACTGCTGTTTCACTGGAGCGCCATTTTAAACACACCTCTGCTCACTTCTGATGTCTACAAGGATAGACATCATCCTTGGAGAAAGCATGAAGGTTAGGTATGCAAACAACTCCATGTTTCCACACCACCCCATGCCTGGTAGGCCTGTCCAAATTACTGTTCACATTCAGGAGAAGCTACTGTCAGTGACTGCTCTCACCATGCCACGCAGTGCGGCCTGCACAGCTCACGCCACTCTCTCCACCTCATGCATAACTTATTGCAGCAGTTTGTTTCTTCTATACATATAAAATATTCCCTAATACCTTTTCTTCCCTTCAGTCTACCTTGCAACTGCCCCTGTGTAGACTGACTGGCTTAGTCACTGCCTTTACATTGACTTCTTAGTGCAGCTTAAAGCTCCAATTTCATTCAGTCCTGTTGCTCTGTTGTTCTGTCATCGTGGCACACGTCCAAACCAGCAGTCTGCTAATGTCTTTGTGCTGAAATACAATAAACAAAAGGAAGAAAATGTAGTTAATCATAGGTAACAGGAGAAAAAGAAGTCTTTTGTTATTTAAGTCCTATAAATCATGGCATCGCACATTTCTGTTAAAACAAATACTAACTTTTTAAAGATAGCTTATGGACACTCTAGACCAGTAGAAGCATTCTCTAACTTATCTGAGCACATCTGACCAAATTCCAACACATATGGCTATCACCTGAGTCCTTTTCTTAGGAATATTTGCCTAATAGCAGGAGAATTTGTCTTTATGTTATTTCTAAGTTAAAATCTTAAGTAGCAGAGATAGACTCTTAGGAAACACCAGCCTTTCCCAAGCACAGTTAACCTACAGTCTTTTTAAAATGTTCTTCTAGACAGAGTCTCACCATATAATTCTGGCTAGCCTGGAACTCATGAAGAACTGTCTACCTGTACCTTCTATGTTGGGATTAAAGATATGAGCCACCAAACCCAGCCTTACCCTGGTCCCTTGCCTTTTTTGAGACAGTGTCTCTTGTAGCCCAGAATGACTTCAAACTAACCTAGAACTCCTGATCTTTCTTGCCTCCATCTCTTTGAGTTCTGTGATTAAGGTGTACATCATCAAAGCTAACTGATTAGTCTTAAGCAAACTTATATACAGAACCAAGTTAGGTTAAAAATCTGCCGTACTACTTGCCCAGAGTTGAGAGGGGACCGGAGGGAGCCTCTGCAAAGTCAGACCCATCCGAAGGCACCAAGAGTGCCATGTGATTACTAGTCCACTTCAGCGCACTGACCAGTGAGCACCCCTTATTACACCTGACAGCAGCAAGGCACTCTTCAGTAGCCTTTTGAGCAAAGGCAGGGCCCCAGGCACAACTGACAGTGTGACTTATAGAAAATACTTCCAAGCAGCAAGGTCAGACTCCCAGGGTTAGCACACAGCTAGCACACAAAGTAGTGAGAGCCGTACCATCTAGTCCCTAGCTGTGCCCTCCACATGGGAGCGCGAACCCAAGAAAGATCATTTTTGTATCAAATGGATTTTTAAACCAAAGAGAATGCTATTTCAGTGGAATAATAAAGCACACAAAGAATGCAGAAGGAAGAAAAAGCATTCATCTTTCCCAGTATTTAAAACCTCAAAGTTTGCATCTTTCCCGTGGTTTGACAGAGGTGATTTTTAAGTAAACTTCCAAGGGTTACCATGGTTCATTTGCTTCCTGGGTCAGGGCCTATAAAGAGTAAAATTCCACAGGGCATTCTTTCATGTGTCTTTCAAGCAATGAAAAATGACTTCTAGCTAAAATACTACAAACCTTAAGATGAAGGGTCCATGTATTTGTTACTTCTGAGAAAAAAGGATGACTAATGCTGATTTAAAATTCAACTTTCTGAAAATGAGATAGCTAGCTAACATGACTATAATACTAGCATACAAACTCATATAAAACTTTGGAAGTGAGTGTACCCTTTTATAAACTGAAGGAAATCTTTAAAAATCTGGGGTTTTGTTTTAAATATTTATATGTATACATAATCTGTCTTCACATGCATCCAGAAGAGGAAATCAGATCCCATCACAGATGTTTTTGAGCCACCATGTGGTTGTTGGGAATTGAACTCCAAACCTCTGGAACAGCAGCCAGTGCTCTTAACCACTGAACCATCTCTCCAGCCCCCCCCCCCAAAACAGGCTTTAATGTCAGGCCCACTGAGGCGCAGTTGAAGACCAGAACAAAAAAGCCAAGGACTATAGAACCATGCCTATTTAGCTAAGAGTCCAAAATTCAGGCACAATATTCCACGCAAAATGTTTTATTTTGAACCAGTACCAAAGCTCACATAAAACAATAAAATTCTACAGGAGCTGTACAAACAGCAGGTCAAAATAACTCTAGTATATTTCCTATCCCAGAAGACTAAAGACTTTTTCAAATAAAAGGTAAATTCGGGTGCTAGAGACATAGCTGGTTAAGACGACATTACTGCTCTTGCATAGGACCTGAGTTTCGTTCCCAACATCCACACCAGGGAGTGGATGCTTCTAATTCCAGACCAAAGGACATGAGCCCTCTTCTGGCTTCCAAGGTCACTTACACATATCTAGCATATATTCTCCACTTACACACACACACACACACACACACACACACACACACACACACACACACACACAGACAAATGAAAATAAATGCAATAAATAATAAAATATAAAATATAAAAAGATAAGTTCAAGAGGAACAACTACAATCTCTAAACCAAGTCACACATAGCACTAGATCAATCACAAGCACACTTTGATCCTATCAAAGTACCTCTAAGGTCTGACTCACCTTATGTAGATAGCAATGAGTTTTAAGATTTACTTACTATGTATGCACATACATGTGCACCTCTTTTCCTTTTTGGAGACAGGGGCTCACTCTGTAGACCTGATTTTCTTGAACTCCCTACGCAGACCACGCTGGCCTTGAACTTGGAGATCCACCTCTGCCTAAGTGCTGAGATTAAAGCCATGCACCACCATACCAGGTCTCACATACATACATGTTCTTACACATTTCCTGGGACTCACTAGGATAAGGAGGATGATCCTGAGCATCTAACCTTCCTGCCTTCGCCTCCTGAGTGCTGGGCTTACCAGCATGTGTCACCATACCTGGTTTACTCAGTGCTGCCGATCAACTCAGAGCTTCAGCCACTCTGCCAGCTGAGCCGCATTCCTATATATTATATATATTATATATTATATACAGTAATAAGTAACGAAGACTTTAAAGTGACAAAGATTGAAACTGAAAAAATAAACCAATCCCTGATTTCCAGGCAGCTAATATAAGCTGATAATGTAACACTTGACTTACCACAGGCTGCTCCCAATACAGACACTGGCAGGAGGCTCTACTCTAGAAAAGATCCCAACTACTTAGGTCAATGAAAACTAAGGAGTCTTCTGAAGGCTAGCAATCTAACTCAGGGATGGTTAAGTAATGACATAGTGCCCTTTCATTTTGTGGCAGGGCTTAAGACAGACAGACCTGCCCGCTTCACTGTTAACTTCAATGCTCCCAGTCTGAATCCACAGTGGTCTGTCAGACACTGTAAGGGAGCAGCAGGACTCGTCACTGTCTGATGTAAAAGCTGCCATTTGTTGAGACCTATGGTAGAAAAAACCAAGTTAACAAAAACAGAGCAGACAGTTGAGTTCTTTTTAATCCATCTTAACTAGAAAAAAAGAAAAAATATTTTTTAAAAATGAGACCAAAATTAATTTGAATTTTCCTAATGAGTTTATTCTGGGTAACTTGTCAGCTTCGGGCTGTAGTTTTGATAACAGAGAGCCTTGAAAGCCATGTGGGTACCCCAACCATGGCCAGGATAGGGCATTCTTATGAGTACATCCCATAAGATACAGTATGTAACCTGGCAAGGTGCCTGCCCTCCAATACGTCTATAAATGAAAGAGGGAGTACTAATTCACATTTTATGTCCCTGAGCCAAAAAAAAGAAAGAAAAAAAAGAAAGAAAGAAAAATATTTAAAAAAAAAAAGTTACTATCTAACACTAGCTAGTTCTTGAAGTATTCCTGATCTAGATCAGGGCTGAAGTTTTCACTTCACCCACATCACATCATTCAGAAGCTCAAAGACCATCAAAACCCTTAGTTTCTGGTGACGTAGCTTCAGGTTCTAACCGGCTGAAAACGACTTTTTTTTTTAAACATGGTAAACTTTCTCACTTAGGCTTTCAGTTCTGAACAGAGCCAGAAGTGTTAAGCGTAATTCAACTGGAAAACTATTTTAATAGTATCCTTGTTCTACTCTTGAGGCACGGTCTTAAACCACAGCATGGGGTTGGTCTAGAACTCTGTAAACCAGCCTAGTCTTAAACTCCTGCCTTGGTCTTCTGGGTGCTGGGATTACAGGCATGAGCCAGCACATCCACCATACAGAAGTTTTATTTTTAAACATATTTGGTCGCATACCTACTTGCATAGTTTTAGTATAGACAATTCTCTCATCAGCACAGCCAGCTCTGGGATTACCAATCAGGCCAATGCCAGGCACTGGTGGTGACACGCTTTTAATCTCAGCATTTAGGAGGCAGAGGCAAATGGATCTCTGAGCTCAAGGACAACCCAGTCTACCAAGTGAGTTTCAGGACATCCAGGGCTACATAGAGAGACAAAACAAAACACAATCAGGCAGAGGCATGACTATGCATAGCCTTTAATCTCAGCAGAAGCAGAGGGCAGGTAGATTTCTGAATTCCCAGCAAACTTTGTCTACACAGCAAGTCGTAAGACAGCCAGAGCTACATTGTAAAGCCTTACCTCAATAAATTAATTAAAATACTGGATCAGAAGTAGTAGAGTAGTAAATAAAAAAAAGTAAAGTAAAAAAAAACTTTTAAAGTAAGCTATCCTGACATTATAAACACAATCACTTCTGAATCCTAGTTTGGAGAAAACTAACTCTTTAAAATGAGGCTCGGTAGTAAGTTTTCCTGGGAATCTAAGGTATTGCTAATGGAGGCAAATCCCACCACACAGGAGAAAGGAGCCAACTCGCTAGAGGCTGCTGTAGGGAAGGACTTCCATCACGCTCCCTATCACCCAGAGGCTGAGGGAGCTCATCAGTTTTCTTTTTCCTTTCTGTGTCTGTTTCTTGAGATAAGGTCTCTATGTGGCTATTCTGGAACTTGCTATGTAGACCAGGCTTGCTCAGAACTCAGATATGACTGTTTCTGCCTCACGAGTGCAGGAATTAAAGGTGTGCATCGCCATGCTAAACTCAGTCAGGTAGGTCATTCATGCTCTGTCAACCACAACCCAGTGAGTGAACACCAAGGGTTATAATAAATAATAAATTTTAAAAAGAGGACATGAAGTTGGTGGGTGAATCTGAAAGCAGTTGAGAGATGGGAATGAACAAGATCAAAGTAGATTATATACAGGTACAAACTCAAAAATTTTTGTGATGAGTACTGTGCCTGCACATACGTGCAGCACATCACTGCCTGGTGCCCATGGAAGTCAGAAGACAGTATTGGATCCCCTAGAACTGGAGCTACATAGGGGTACTGGGAACCAAACCCAGGTCATCTACAGGAGTAACAAGAGCTCTTAACCATACTAAGCTATCTCTCCAGCCCCAAATAGCTATACTCTTAAAAAAGAAGATCTGGGATGAGCCCACCTTTCCTGCTTGCCTTCTCCACTACAACTCTTATAATGCTACAGTAAACCTCAGCCTGTCAGTTCCCATACGGAACCTGACTGGAGCTTGGTGCTAATGCTGAAGGTGCACTTCCACTAGATATTCTCAGGGTCTTCACCTTTTCTTTGGGAACTTACCCCACTCCCCCGCGCCCCCACCCACTACAGAATGTCTTCTGTGAAGAGCTAAGGGCCCTGCCTGACATGCAGTAAAGGCAAGGACCCCATGAGAAGGCATCAGTCAAGCTCAATGATGATAAAGTCTAAGTGTGACAATGGTGCTCTCCTCCTTCGAGCAGCAAAGGCCAACCAGAAGAGGGTGGGGTAGTACATAATCTGGTAGAATCAATGAAAGGAAGAAACAGTACAAAGCCCAGAATGAAAAGGAAAGACTCTGACGATATGCATGTACCTATCGTTCCACTAAAGACTCATACATTCCAATGCATACGATGTAATGTGAGCAGAAGGAAATGCGGAAGTGAAGTTTCTTATAGAGACTGTGTTCTAACCACTTACTGATTACATGGCTGAGTTTTAGACTAACCCGCTAGCACACAGGTCTTCCCAGGATGCTTGGGACAGTGCCACTCCTAGACAGATCCTTTACTAAAAAATAAATGGAGGGAGAGGGACTGGCCATGCAGTTATAACAAACAGCATCTCAGAATGAGGCACGAGTAACGGCTGTCTTCGGGGAAATAAGACCACATACTCGGATTAAAGCCAAGCATTTCTCTCCTAAGTCTCCCAGCAATACATGTGCAAACAGATGTCACTCTTCACCACTTGTTGAAATGTCAAAGCCCAAGAACACAGAAGCTGCGTAAACTGGTTAACTTACTTAAAAGATGACAAGCTTATATTGCAGCTTCTTGTAAGGCTCTCCTAACAGGGTTCTGCTGTAGAGACTCAAGCTCAGATTCTCCTCCAAGATCTGGAAAGGATTTGGAATATGCAGATTTGGAGGTGGTGAATGACAACATGCCTGAGTCAGGCGTCCTTGTTTGTTTATGAGTACCCGACATTTCTTTTGTGTGCCTGTGTATGGAGATCAGAGGACAATTTAAAGTTGTCAGTTCTCTCCTTCTACCTTGTCCCCAGACCCCAAACTTGGGGTGTCAGGCTTGGCAGCAAGTTTCTTTACCTACATTGCCATCTCGCCATCTCTAGATAAATAGTTCTTTTTTGTTTGTTTGTTTGTTTTTTCGAGACAGGGTTTCTCCGTGTAGCTCCAGCTGTCCTGGAACTCACTCTGTAGACCAGGCTGGCCTCGAACTCAGAAATCTGCCTATCTCTGCCTCCCAAGTGCTGGGATTACAGGAGTGCGCCACCATTGCCCGGCTAGAAGAACATTTCTATTTATGCCTAAGCTAGCTATGAGCAAAATGGGAGACTACTAGGCAGTCTTTTAAGTATGTTAAAATGTAACTATAAAAAACTTTAATCATGGTTTTTATATCCCATACATGATTCCCATAACCTCCAAGTTAGCCTCTAAAAATGCCATATAAAAGTAGCCAGTTTACCCAGACATGGTGGCTGAAACCGCTAATTTCAGAAGTCAGTGAGGTAAAAAGCAGGATCAACAGTTCAAGGCTAATCTCAAAACAAAACCAAGTGACCTAAACTCCCAAGGAGTGTATGCTACCTCTAGATATTTGTAGCTAATAGCGCTATTACCTATTATTAAGTATTACTTATTAAAGTATTATTTAAGTGCTAAACTTAAATAAAACTTTTCATTTATGCTAAGTACATAGTGTTTGATAGATAGTACCAAAAACTACAAAATGGGGTTTCTCTGGCAAACCTAAGCAGCTGGTAATATGAACAGCATTCACACAGGCCTTGTGCCAGGCAGGTACTCTTCTATTGCTTTAAAATTTACCCTCTGAGGTGGCACTCTTCATTCTCTCCATTCCAGAGGATGACATGAGGTTATGCCTAAACACTGAAAGAAAATACTCTTTGCTTGATAAAAGCCTGCTATTAAGCATGGCTGATACAAAACTGCTAATGCTCGAATCCCCCTGCATCACTGCTAAACTACACACTATTTTCTCTTGTACTCTATCTGGATGACACTCGTACCTTTCCACATGAACAATCTCTTTAAGCAACCAAAAATTTCCATTTCATTTTTCAGAAGGAAAAATATGCTCCTCAGGCTTTCAACAGTTTGGTTTGGTTTTGCTTTACAAGGGAACATGAAGTGAGTCAGTCTTACTGTACACCCTGGGCTAGCCTCAGAGCAGGATCCTCCAGTCTTACTATACACCCCGAGCTAGCCTCAGAGCAGGATCCTCCACAAGAGACTTCTTCAATAGTTTCTAAGAAAATCTTACATGAAAGTTAAAATAAGAGACATCAATGAATGCAAAATACCTTGAACAGTTTGAAAGGACACCGTTGCTAAAATTTACTTCGCATTATCATTTTGATCCCCTCCCTCGCAGCAGGGTTTTCTTTGTGTATCCCTGGCCATCCGAGAATGCCATCTGTAGAGCAGGTTAACCTAGAACTCAAGAGAGCCACCTGCCTCTGCCTCCTGAGTTCTGGGGTTCAAATATTCTGCCCCACTGCCCTGCGGGAGCTTTTTCTTTTTTAAGAAAGTCTAATCATAAAAGCCACACACTCCAGGCCTAGAGGGGCAGATGACAGGAGACAGAGAGAGACAAAAAAGGCAGAGACAAGAAGATGTCAAGTCTGAAGCCAGCCCAGGCTACATGAGACCTGGTCTCAAACAGCAGCAAACCCTAACATACTTATACATACATACACACTTATACATACACACATGCATACCAGGTGGGAGGTGGCACTAATACTTCAGCTATGAAGGACTTGGAGTTCCTTTCCTTGTAGACATGGATACCAGTATAAAAATTATGAGGGTCCCCCACTCTTTTAAAGATAGGATCCATGCAGCCCAAGCTGACCCCAAACCTGCTGTTTACCCAATGCTGACCTTCCTGATTCATCTTCCTTTTTACCAAACTCTCATATAACAAATGTAAAGACTGTCTTTACACTATGCCTTTAGAGCTGGGCACAGTAGTGCAGGTCTACAATCCTGACACTTCAGAGGTCAGAAGTCAGTGTCCAACACCCTGGCACAGGCTGTTGTGAGCTCCCTGATGCTGAAGTGGATACTGAGTACAATATAGTTTGCACTTCCACCTGTTGACCCATCTGTCCAGCCTCCAGTATTATCAAACTAATGTAATGGCTCCATTATTCACAAAAAAAAAAAAAAAAAAAAAATTATCCAAGCAACTGTTACTATTCAAAGATTGTTGTAGTCAATGTAGTCAAATTAATTCACCTAAAACTTTTATTAAGGGGCAGCTGGGCAGCTGTGGTTCTTTAAGTATAAAACATTGTTAGTGCTATTATCTAGCAAATCTTTCCAGGTACACAGCAAGGAATCCTAGAAGCAAACATTCCTGGTACCAATTCTCAGCAAATTTAAAACTCTTATTAAAAATACTGATTATAAGTCACTCTTGTAATCCCAGCATTTGGGAGGCTAAAACAAGATTGTCCTGGGCTAGAAATCAGACTGGGTTAGAGTGACCTAGTTCTGTAAAACCAATGGGGGGGGGTTTGCAGGGGAGCAAGGCAAAGAAAAACATCCGTATTATAGATAGTGATATAATACAAACATATGTAACACCTGTAAAATGTACAGCTGGGAACTGGAGAAATGGCTCAGTTCAACAGCTTGTTGCTCTTATTTTGCAACACCTACCATCAGGTGGCTCACAAGGGCCTACCAGCCAGCTACAGGGGATCTAATGCCATCTTTTACCCTCTGAAGGCATCTGTACATGTGGCCACGAGAGCACACGCGTGCGCGCACGCACGCACACACACATCAGGTTTTAATGGTACAATTACAATTGATTTTAAGATGGTAGGCAAGGGCCAGCTTGGTCTACATATCAAAGCTTTACAGTGTAACCCTATTTTTAAAAACATTTATCTATCTATCTATCTATCTATCTATCTATCTATCTATCTATCTATCTATCTATCTATCTATTTTATGTATGTGAGTACACTGTAGCTATCTTCAGACACACCAGAAGAGGGTATCAGATCCCATTACAGATGGTTGTGAGCTACCATGTAGTTGCTGGGAATTAAACTCAGGAACTCTGGAAGAGCAGTCAATGCTCTTAACCACTGAGCCAGCCCGTTTTTTTGTTTGTTTTTAACGCAAAACTTTAGACTAGTTATGATGGCACATGGCTATGATCCCAATATTAAGTGGCTGAGGCAGAAGGATCACTGCATGTCCAGCCAGCCTGACCCATGTAACAAAATCCTCTAAAAAGCAAATATGGCCCCAAAATGGTTAAATTTTAGGTCATGTCTATTTAAGTATGCATAAAACTATAATTCACTTTAATACGACAATGTTATTTTTAACTAAAGAGACAGGGAAAATAAAGGGGTAAAGTCCTTTTGACTATCACAGCCGAGGTGTGCTACGACAGCAAGCACCACAAAACCAAATTTAAATGGTGTCCCTGTTTGAGTATAAACTTAGAATCTATTATCATGGCAAAAAAATACCCACTGTGCAACTGTGGCTAAAGGAAGGCCTGGGTACAGAAATGCACACAACCCATGGAACCCAGCAGGCGCTTTTCAAGTCAGAACCAGGTGGGAGGAGCACCAAAGACTGACCACTTACTGTCTCCTGGCACGAAATGGAATGGCTCCAGCTCAACTTTAGCTCTCAATTCCAGACTTTTATATTAGAGTGTTAATAGCTACATTAGCACAGCCCCAAAGCAAAAACTGAATTTGCCCCTCCTTAGAAAATGACCTTCACTGACTGACCAATTCCCTATTTGAAACCATCAGAGAATATAACTCTTTGACTAAAATTTTCATTACAAACTTTCTAGACAATGTCAGTGTGCCACTAGTTCAGCCCAAACTACAGAACATTCACAACTTAAATGAGGGGGGGAAAAGTAACTTAAATACTATAAATTTCTGATTTTCTGATTCTCAATTCAGTTACTCAGTATAAAGGAAAACTGGCCACTTTCCAAATGTCTGAACGTGTTTCCTTCAATAACAAACAGTCTCTCTTAATTGAATAAAATCCATACCCTACATGTTTATCTAAGCTGATTTTAGTAGTTCTATGTTGTCTACCTATAGTGTCTTCAGAAAAATTCCTATTTGCTCCACATAGTACTAAGCTAAAATAACAACCATTAACATGTTGTTCCCAGCCACGCGTTGGTGTATGCCTATAACACTAGCACAGAAAGGTCAAGGTCAGCCCAGGCCATGTAGTAAGATCCTGCTCCAAAAAATGAAAAAAAAAAAAAAAACCAAAAATATCAAAACCACTTAGGAGGAAACTGGGGCTGGATGAAAAGCTGTTAGTAGGATGCCTAGCTACAAAAAACACGTGGGTTTGATGATCCTCGTCATCACATAATTTGGGTGTGGTGGAATCCCAGCATGAGAGGCAGAGGCAGAAGCAGGAGGATCAGAGGCTGAGGTAGACTGTAGGTAGGCCAGACTGGTAGGTATACTTGAAACAAACACTTGGGGACACACCATTAAATCTGACTTTAGATAGCAAATCCTATACAGGTCTTCTGTTCTGTGGGAATAAACTAGAATCGAAACCCTTCGATTCTAAGGGACACCTTTCTTCTAAAAGACCAGTCTACTTGAGGATTTCTAAGCTCTGACAAATGAAGAGGGAGACATGAGGTTTAAAGTTCTACGGACACCATCCTGACGGCTCTCCTATGTGTTTCTGCCCTTGCTCACCCTTGTCTTTTAGCTGCTTTTTGTACATTGGGAATTTGACTAAGTCAATTCTCTCTGAAGAGAGAGACCAAACAAAACCAAAAGAAAAAAGCCCATTTGGTTTATTCCCATACTTAGGATGCCTTTTATCTTCTCAGAGAAAACTTTGTATCTCCAGGTGCAGTAGATATCAAATGGTCACCTTGCTTGGAAAATTCTACTGGAATATTTTTAAAAATAGTATCTCACTATATAGCCCTGTCTGGTCTAGCACTCACTCCATAGATCAGATTGGCCTCAAACTCAGAGCATGACATGCTAGGGCTAAAGGCATGGACCAACACACAGAGCCAAATACATCTTTATTTTCTGAATGGGAATCCATTATGTACCCTGGTCGATCTCAAAGTCACTCAATCCTCTTGCCTCCACCTCCCAAATGACAGGATCACTAGAGCACGTCCTCACTCCTGGCTGAGTGTTATTTCCATACTCCACAATCACAGATTATATTTTCCCGTGTAGTTTCTGAAATAGGACAAATGGTTTATGCCATAAAGATACATTGCCAAAAAAATCTGACTATGTTAGCAACACCCACTTTCAAAGTCACTACAACAGCCCAGATCACACACTTCAAATTACTTTTTAGATGACTCTTGTATAAATCAAATTTTCAAAGATAAACAAGTACTCTAAAGTTATTCAGAAAACCTAGAAAGCTGTTTCCCTTATAAACCTTCCATCACGCCATGAGCTTTCAGCCTGTAGTAATCAGATTAGTTTCTGTTTGCAGGAAAGAATATGCATTTTTTTATTGTGTGTTTATTAAAATCAAAAAGCATTGACTAAGTTCCCCAGAAGAAATTCTATTTTCTTTCCCAGAAATAATTAGGTATCAAACTTAAGGAAGCTCATTTCCAAATTTCATTATCTTTATTATTAATTATGTAGTAAGTAACATATCACACTGGATTATTTTAGAAATCCACAAGTTTATCTTTTTGTATCTCAAGTAAGTACCAAACTGAAACTCTATTAAACTTAAGAAAGCAAAAGGCTTGGAAGCAACTTAATGTTGGAGATGACCTTGCCTCTGCAGGCACTCAGGAGGCAAAGTCAGGCAGGCTCTGAACCTGAAATCAGCCAAGCCAGCCAAAGTGACATAGTGAGACTCTTAAAAAACAGCATCTTAGGGACAGGTGGACCATGTAGAATAGGATTAGATTAGTAAGCCCATCAAGCAGTGATGTCTGAGGCAGAAGACCAGAGAGCAAACCAATTACCTAATTTTTAAAAGCATGACAATTTATTAAAGCTAAAACTGGGGGAAAAAAATTAAAATCACTCGAGTGGTTGATAGGAACTAGAGTTCTATCAGATGGCATTACTATAGAGGCTCACTGTACCTCCAGTTATTTGAATTTTGTCTATTTGCCAATAATGTTCCCTGATAGGGCAAATAAAAAAAAAAGTTTAATTTCTCACTTTTTCTAATCCCTATTACAAAGAATAATTTTCTACTATTTTGAAACTGTTCAAAGCTTTTTGAGAAACACACACAAATAATTTGGATTTAGTTGATTTTATTTACAGCTTTTTTTTTTTTACATTTCAATGCATTATACAATTACATTTCTCATTTTCTGACCTGCAAACAGATTACCTTAAACGGAAAATGCTTCTGAAAAACTATCAAGTTAGTTACATCCAAAATGCAACAATTACACATGACATTAATTCACAAAGTGTAAATTGCTAGGGTCTGTCCTAAGAATTTAGAAACAGCCAGCCAGGAGAAATCTGACTAAATTTTCCCTCAATTATTTATATACCCCAAATAAAACCTATCTAAACTTCCCAACCAAATATCTGACAGTCTGTTTTACAACCTCACTGGACAGGAAAGTGCTGACCAAACCTGTCCAGTCTTAATAGCTTTAATCCCAAATCCTGGGCATTGTATATAGCCTGGTCTATAACTAAACAGCAAGCATACCAATTTGTCATAGCAAGCATCGCAGTTTGTCAAACACCCAATATCAAATGTTTATACCCTTATGTGCATAGAAAGTCTAAGTGTTCACTAGATAAAACAAGTAATCATTGAATAACAACTGTTCCCCGAGCTCCAGCCCTTACTAAAACCCCAAATATGCAACCCATGTCACATGGTGACAGAAAATAGTTTATACATGTGTATGTACATGTGTATGTATGTATGCATACATACACACACAATAGCTACAAATGGCAATTAACAGTCCCTGCAAAAATTGTTTCATTTGAAGCTATGGCTTCTATGCCTTAGGATGATTTTAGATTTCAAAACTGGAAAATATTCCTAAAGTCCTACTTCTTTAAGAGAAAATTTGAAGCACATTTCACTTTTAAGCTTAGTCTAAAAATGGCTATATATTACGTATAAAAAGCCAACTGAGTGCAATTTCTCTCCAGTTTGGCCAAGCTAGCTGGTGGAAATGATTCCTAGCTAGCCAGGGATCTGCAATCGCTCCAGTGGTTCTCGCCTACCTTACTGTCCATGTTCACGTTTCAAATTGTGTCAACAAAGCCCGCACCTCAGGGGTCAGCTGCTTAGCAGCCTTAGCTGCCTCTGTGATAGCCCTGCGATACAGACCCTTTCTCTTCTTATTAAACCGTAACTGGAAGTTTTCTAGAAAAGGGGCGAGTTGTGAGAGGGCAAGGGAAGATGTTGTTGGAGATGCAAACCATGAAATACGGGCCTCCTGCCGGGCTAAAAGGCCGCTATCTTTCCTGCTTACAGTGATGGTAAGAATACGGGCTGGCCACCATGGGAAGCCATATATCTTGGCCCAAACAATGTCCCCTACACATATGGTCCTGCCATCTGGTGTGATACATTTAGAGACATTTTTGGAAAAGATTTTCATTTTCAAAGAATTACGGAGGCTTTTCTCTTCCTTTGAAGAGGAGGAAGTAGAGGAAGTAGAAGAGGCAGAAGGTGCATGCATACAGCCTGGAGGAAAAACAAAGCTCTCAGAAGAGCTACACTCAGAGTTGGAGGATTTCAAATCATCCATGCTATCAATGCTACATACTGAAGCACTGGAGGAGTCAGATTTCTCTTCATCTAGGGTCAGGTAAACAGACAGACTGCTTTTGCTGCCCTTTTTGCCCAACATTCGCAGTTCCTCCTGCTCACCAGGCACATGCACTCTGCTTGTGTCCTGACCCTCACTGGCAGACTCTTCCGGGCCTTCTGAGGGACTCGGTTTTTCTGAAGGGGCCTCACCTGCTGAGCGGGTGGAGGTGCATCGAGACTGCGGCTTAGGGGCCAGCTTGCCACTCCGAATTTTCTCCAGTCCCGTCTTCAGAGAAGAGTCATTTTCTTCGTTCCGGTACCTTTGTGGTTTTAAACGCACTCGAGGTGGGAGAGAACCTGAGCTAGGATTCTGATACCGACGTGTGAAATGGACTTTCGAGTGTGCGTTTTTGGAAGTGGAGGTTTCACTTTGCTTCTTCTGTGCCTTTTCTTTGGCAATTTTCAATACTTCCCGAGCTTTTGCGTGATCCATGTTCTTGCTCTGGAGCACTTTCTTGGTATTTAACTGAGCTTTTGATGTATTTGCCTGAGCAGAAACCTTGACGACTCTGCCCCTGCTGTGAGTGACACTGGAGACCCTCACCACAGTGCTCCTTCTCTGGCCTTCGGTTTGGTTTTTCCCATCCACTTTAGGGTCAGTTTTCAGTTTTTTGTTCACAGTAGCTACACTGTCATTTCTCCGCTTTTTATCTTCATACCTAGAAGAGTCACTGCTACCTTTCCTAATTTCCTTCTTTTCTGCAACAACACTGTTTTTACACTTATCACACAGAACCTGCCTGGGCCGTAGCTTAATCGCATTCATTATTGAAGTGGGTTCTTCCCTGTACATTTTTCGTTTGGGTCGCTTAATTTTCCGAGGCGGCGGCTGAGGTATTGATTGGTTATAAGTGTCCCTGATAAACAAGGGGGGAGGATAAGGTGCTCCTTCGTGGAAGAGAGGAGGTGGTTTGGAAGTCCACAGGCGCTCAGGAGGAACAGGAGAAAGGTCATCGGGAACAGCACCATTCACTTCCCGCTTCACATCTATCCCTTCTTGGAATGTGTTACTTTGGAGCTGCATGGCGTCCGGTTTGTCCTTACATTCCCTTTTGGGAAATACTGTCACAGGGATCCCATGGGGCCCAAACCTTTGAAGGAAATGGAAGAACAAAAGGAAGCTAGTGAGTTGGTATCTGTAACTCAACATCTTAAATGTAAACAACTTTGTACACATCTATACAACAAGAATCTAAAATATACTACTGCTGTCTCCGAAGTAACAAAAATCTCCATTTCTTTTGATTCTACATTTTAGAGAAAACTAGAAATAACCCAAATAAATGGTTACCCTAGACAATGCCAGACTAAGTGGCTTTGCATAACATGGAACTGTTATCAGACAGATTAATGTGAGATGCCATGTGGTATTAAACTCACTGGACCATGTACATTTTCCTGTAAATGCACCCATATAGTAGATGTAATCATTTTCCTCTGGTCATAAAATCTTTCAAAAGCTTAATAAAAGGCAGGATGGCAGTACCTGTCTGTAATCTCTGTACTCATGGCTACGGCAGGAAGACCTCAAGTTCCAGGTCAGTTTGAACAGCACAGAATTGAGATGTTCAAATTATTTTCAATGCTGACAGTCACAGAGCTGCATGGTTTCAAAGTTTGTTTTTTATTACTCTGCATATACTGGTATTTTGGCTCCATGAATATCATCTATATATACCATAAGTGTAGTGCCTTCAGAAGAAGCCAGAAGAGAATCCCCAGGAATGGAGTTAAAGACTATTGTGATCTGCTGGAGACTGAACCCAGCTCCAGAAGATTAGTCTGTGCTCTTAACTGCAGACTCATCCTTTCAGTGTCCCTGAGTTTCACTTTTTAAGGTCACATACTACGTTCAGAAATCATTTCAGCTGGGCAGAGTAGCACATATCTGCAGTGGCAGTACCCAGGAGGGTGTGACAAAGGATTCTGAGTTAAAAGCCAACTTGTACAACACATCCAAAGCCTCTTGTCTCAAAGGGAAAAAGGAAAGAAAAGAATAAAAGAAAAGCAGTATGTTCAAGTGTAAGCAAACCAGTTATATAGCCAGTATGCATTATAGATAGATCCCAGCTTCAGTAGTAAGGGGATGAGCAGAAAATAAGAACTGTTTCTCAGACAAACCTGGAAATGCAACTGACTTAATGTAACTTGGTTAAAATAAAGAAACTTTCAGTTAAATTTGCTGTATTCATTGCCTTTGCATAAAAACAAAACCATATTCCAAGTATCTCAGTATGTTAGCATGCATACTTTAAAAAAAAAAAACACTGAGATGGCAGCATCTAGCACAAGACAATGCTGATGCCAGTCTTAGAAGGCAAAGTTACAGAGAACCCACAGTCAGAGGCAGGCTATCAGGTCTTGTAGAACCCTATAAATTATAAGAAAATGTTTTCTATACATCAGTTTTTGCAAAGAACAAATTTTTGGGGTTTTTTTTGCCCATTTGTTTCTGTGTTTTATGTTCTTATCCTCTTAAATGTTCTTCAAAAGGTTCAGAATAACTTGTTAAAAATAAATCTTTGGCCCACTATGGTGGCTCATACCTTTAATCTTAGCAATCAGGAAGCAGAGACAGGAGGATTTTTGTGAGTTCAAGGCTAGCCTAATCTATGTATCAAGTTCTAGGACAGCCAAGACTATAGAGAAAGATCCTGTATCAAAATCAAAACCAAAAAAAAACCCCTAAAAACCAAAAAACAACCAAACAAAAAAGATAGGATCCTTTCATGATCCTCTCTAAAAACTAATAAATCTTTAGACTGGAGAATTTAAGACATAATAATCTTAATGATTTTGTTTACTTTATGAAATTATGCTTCACTATGTATTCCAGGATAGCTTAGAAATTGCTATGTGGTATCAGCTGGCCTTAAACTTAGATCCTCCTGCCTCTGCCCCATAAATGCTGGGATGACAAGCACACCCCACCACACCCAGGCAATCTACAGTGCAGTTTGCAGAGATCTTATCAAGTGTAAATTTTAGTTTTGCACGTATAAAACAAAGTTCTGAGCTTATGGATTCTAGTAATCCTCAACAAAATCATCAACAAATATTAGGCAAAATTTTTCCTTCATTTAAATACTTTTAGACTTTACTTATATCTAGATTGAATTTTTTTTAATGTTTTAATTCATTTTAACTGGAGGGTGGAGGTAATGCACATACGCATGTTGGTGTCTGAGGAGGACAGGTGTCGGATACCCTGGAGCTGGTGCCGCACAAGTTTTAAGCAGCTTACGGTGGGCTTTAAGGAAACAACTCAGGTCCTCTGTAACAGCAGTAAGTGCTCTTAATCACTGAAACATCTTCCTGACCCCAAAAATATTTAAATAATTACAAAATTACCTCGAAGAACCAGAAAAATAAACCCTTTAAGAAATGAGGGTTAACACATCTCACTTATCTCAGTCATCAGGTTGTCGCCTCTCATGGACAGTTGAGACAATAGTTATAAAACCAGTTTCAACAGCTACACTATGATTAAATCAAAATCCATGTCTACTAGCAGTGAGCGTAATACTCAACAGTGCATCTGTATCATGTATATATAGATAAGCAGACATGAGTGTTTCTTCTTGGGAGGTGAAGCAGGATGATGGGAATTCAAGGTCAGTCTCAAGATACCTGAGAACCCCTACCCCACGCAGACACATACTTATTTTTAACTAATCCTAAAACTGATAGCCATTACCTAAGACACCAAAATGTTGCATAATCTGAACTTTTCATAAGCACGGTTGCTTAGGATTTTCTAAAGAAGACATTTATGTCTTACATCAAGGAGCAACCTCAGCAGAGGGAAATGAACAAGAGTGCAAAGGAAAGGTGGAATGGAATCTTGCATGAGCTTCTTCTTCTTTTTTTTTTTTTTTTTGGATCTGGTTTTTCTGAGACAGGGTTTCTCTGTATAGCTCTGGCTGTCCTGGAACTCACTCTGTAGACCAGGCTGGCCTAGAACTCAGAAATCCGCCTGCCTCTGCCTCCCAGAGTGCTGGGATTACAGGTGTGCACCACCACCACCCAGCTGCATGAGCTTCTTCTTAAAACTACTGCTTTGTAGCCGGACAGTAGTGGCACACACCTTTAATCCCAGCACTTGGGAGGCAGAGGCAGGTGGATTTCTGAGTTCGAGGCCAGAAACCTTGTGGGGGGTGAGGGGGTGAGGGGGAACAAATGCTTGCAAACGCTCCAAGAACTAGGAGGTATGCTGAGTATCTTCTCCATGTGTGGCATAGCACTAAGACATTGGTGACTCATTCTAGCCCATCCCATCTTTAGTCTTTAATTACCACAGAAAGATTCTGACAGGGACACAGCTGAGTGGCAGGGTATGTGCTAGGCCCAAGAGATTCAACTTCTGCTCAAAAAATCTGCCAGACATGATGGCACATGGAGGACTAAGATAGGAGAATCTAGATTCCAAGAAATCTTAACTATATTGCAAGTTTCTATCCACCCCACCACCACCTCCTCCAACACACACACACACACACACACACACACACACACACACACACACCATAGGTTATAGCTTACTGATTGCCTGGGCATGCCTGGCATAGATCTCCAGCACCACACAAAATAAGTAAATAAAAATAATTTGTGAGGGAAAAGTAGATAAGGATCCAAGAAACCTCTGTACTGACTTTGCACTTCCTGTGGCTATAATTATCTTAAAATTGTTTTCAAAACTGACTCTTTTGAACAGGTACCAAAGTTAAAGGAGGAAATGAAGATTGGTGTTTAACACTTTTTTTTGTCAGGACTAGAGACATCAGTCTAGGAGTTTAGGGATGTAGCTCAGTTGGTAGAGGACTTCTGTAGCATGATCAAAAAAGCCCTGGGTTCTAGTCCCAGCAATGCAAATGCTGGGCATGGTGAAACGTACCTGGCTTACACTAGTAATCCTAGCATACTTGGGAAGTGATAGCAAGAGGGTCCAAAGTTCATAAACGACTCTCAAACAAACCAATAAACAAACAAATCCCTATCACTTCTGGGAGTAATGATGGTATCAAAGTGGCATGAACTGTGACTGACAGCACACCAGTTAGCCCAGACTAGGTCAAGTGGAAACAGGAAGATCTTCTGTGGTCTGAGTGGGCTATATAGTGAGACCCTGTCTCCAAAATCCAAAAGCAGGACATGGTTTATTTCATTCTAGGTTTTGGATCCCATTTAAGATATAGGAGTATTATTCATGATTTTGCTCACAATTTCTAGTATTGCTAATCAGTCTTATACTTAAACACACATTCTTTCCTGGGTTAAGCTCAGAAACACAATCGAAAAATTACTTTCCTGGAAAAAAACTTGAAACCTAACTGAAATGTTTACCAACGACTATTTTAAGCTAGGTATATTTCTGGACTTAGTTTTGTAATTTTGAGTTTTTTAAGGCTGAGTATTGTACCCCAGGTTTACCTGGGACTCACCATGTAGCCCAAGCTGGCTTTTAACACACGGACTTCTCAGTGCTGAATTATAGGCATGTGTCCCTACTAGTTCCTCTTGTATTTCTAATGCTTGCCTCTGGAAAGTTCAGTTTATTCCTTTTAATGATGGCATCTGCATGAACTTACCAGCACCCTCAATCAACTCATTTCTGACCTCAAATTAATTATTTTCCCTCTGTTCAGAGCACTTCAGCAGAGTATAATTCTCCATTGTTCCCCTAAATTCTTTTAGCCAAGAAGTAAATGTAGGAAGGGATTCTTTTTTTTTTTTATTGAAGGGATTCTTTTAAAAGTTATACACAAAAATACAAAAATGCAAAGGTATTATAATCTATAAGTAAGCATAGGAGTTGGAAGAAACTAATCACTCAGAGAAAAGCTCAAGAGAGTTACCTGAATTAGTCCAAGTACTCTGGATGTACCAAACTACCGTTTTAGCAAAGAGGTCAACGGAAGGCAAAAATGAAGCCCCCTCCCCACCTACAACAGGAAAAAAATGTTTAACCATTTAAATAATATCCAGATTTATTTTATTTCAAGCAGATGTGTTCAGATACCACCTCTTCAGGTACTGAGAAGATACCTCAGTCAGTAAACTAAAACTGCAGAAGCATGAAGACCTGAGTTCAATCTCTAGTTCCGAAGAAAACACTGGGTGTAATGGTATGTATATAATCCAAACGCAGGAGGAAACAGGTAGATCCCTGGAGCTGGTTGGCCTGCTAGCCTAGCCTAATTAGTAGGTCTTGGGTCCACCGAAACCCTGTCTCAAAAGACAAGACAGGGAAAAAAAAAAAGAAAAGAAAAAACAGAAAAAATAATAAAGAAAAAATCAACAGCTCTGAGAATAACACCTGAGGATGACCTTCGGCTCCAACACATATGCCCCTTCACACACATAAACACACACACACACACACAATGGTCTTAAAACCAGTGACAGACTAAGTTATAAAGACAGCAAAGTGTGAAGCAAGCTTGTTTTGCTTCACAGTTCTTTGTAAGATTTTGGTTAAGTCAATATTTAATCCGGACAAATGAAATTAATTCAATAGTACCTAAATGCAATAAAAAATTTTACCAAAATTATATCCATTCCCTTTAAATAGAATTACCAGTTATATATAGAAGTGCACCTGAATCCTAGGACTTAGGAAGCTACATGAAGCCTGTCTCAAAAGACAAAAACACAACTTCATAAATCATGTCACTTCGCTACACCATGTGGGCCTCAAGTAGGTACTCAAGTCCACTTCTAGGATTTCTTAAGTACAGCAGCCTTATATAGCTATGTGACTTTCCAGTTTCAGTGGCCCATATAACAATTTTGTTACAGTATATTGTCCTAGTTATGATAAATCTTTACTTTCTCAAATGTAAAATCTTATGTTAATATATTAATTATAATTTTAGGCTAGACATGGTACACATGTCTATAATCAAATCCCAAAACTTGTGAGGCAGAATCAGGAGGCTCAGGCTGGGTTGGAGAGATGGCTCGGTGGCTAAGAGCGTTGGTGCTCTTCTCAGCGGACCTGACTCTGAGTCTCAGCTCTGTGGCTCAAGCCCCACATCTCCAGGAGATCCCACATCTCCAGGAGATCCCACATCTCCAGGAGATCCTACAGCTTCAGGAGATCCCACAGCTCCAGGAGATCCCACAGCTCCAGGAGACCCCACAGCTCCAGGAGATCCCACAGCTCTGGCCTCCGTGGGCACCCACCCACACAGCCAGCAACACACAACTACAGGGCTAAAAAGTAGACATGGGGGATCAAGGTCACAGGCAAGGGCAGCACAGCAGCTAGACAAGTGAGTGCTGAACAAGCTCTAGTGTGGGGGGGGGCATGGGCGTGGTCGGCACCATTAGGCTGCACAAACAACAAGTGCACAAGTTACTATCAAGTACAACTTGGAAGCTACAGTACAGGCTGGACGTGGAAAAACAGATGGGACAGACACCAGGAGTAGCTGCTGTACTGTGGCAGAATCAGATACGCCAGATAAGGTCAACACTGATGAACTGTTAGAATTGGACAGTCAAGAGGAAAGATGCAAAATCCAGGGGCTCTTGGAGTACTGCACAAGTAACACAGAGGATATCATCCAGGAGCCAAGCTGCAAGGCCTGTATAAGCAGCCGCAGCCCAGTCTCTCAGATGACCGTAGCCTGAGCCCCTGCAAGGACTGGACACACACTGCCCACCCTGACTGTTGCCTGTATCTCTCTACTCCCAATCCCCCAAATCCATATTGTTACTTAATGGACCTTTAACAGTGTTATTTGTATTTAATGGTTCTCTAACAAAAAAAAAAGCACATATATACACACACAGAGATTGGCTACATGAGCTCAAGACCAGTTTGTGCTACCTAGACTCCATCTGAGCAGCAGCAGCAGTAATAATAATAATAATAAAATAACAATAAATAATAAACCCTAAGTAACCTTTAATTTTCAGAGAAGTCTGGAAGACTGCAGTACTGCTGTGACAGGCCTGATCGTGCTGTTTGTTAGAAAAATATGCAAAACTTTGGGATTTTAGACTAGAACGCCATGTTGAATGCTGAATGGGGCTCATTGGGCCATCCTAGCAGAAGCATGGAAAGTGATAGTGCTTACAATGACTTGAACTGTGGGGACCACTAAAAAAGTTTCAGAGGGGAAGAATATTAATAAGTAGCCTAGAGACCATTCTTGTGTTATTTTGGCAATAAATATGGCTGCTTTTTGTCCTTGCCCTGAAAATCTGCCTGACACTAAATTGAAGAGATTAGGATTAATCACAGTGGCAGAGGAGATTTGAAGACAGCCTACCACTGACTATGTCATGTGGTTATTAGTAATCACTTACACAGACCTACAATGAAAAGGAACAATTGAGGCAAGGAGAAATACAAAAGGTACATCTACAAAAGGTACATCTTGAGAAGAAAAGGAACACCAGGAAACGTTTTGTTGGCCAAGTATTTTTTTTTAAAGATTTATTTATTTATTACATGTAAGTACACTGTAGCTGTTTTCAGACACTCCAGAAGAAGGTATCAGATCTTGTTACGGATGGTTGTGAGCCACCATGTGGTTGCTGGGATTTGAACTCAGGACCTTCAGAAGAGCAGTCGATGCTCTTAACCGCTGAGCTATCTCTCCAGCCCCATTGTTGGCCAAGTATTATGCTCCAGGAAATAAAAAGTTTAAAGACAAGCCTGATGCAAAATGGAATAAAGGGCATGGTGGTAACCTCAGGGCAAGATCACCCCACCCCAAGCTAAGCTTCCAACTTGTGAAAATAAAAGGAAAGCTAAAGCAGTGAAGGGACTCATCAACAGAAATCTGAATGTAAATGTCATTGAAGTGGGGGCCAAGTTCCAGTCCCAGCAACCAGCAGAACTTGGTGGCTTTGGCCACGCCCACATGGCCACTTTACAGCCTTTACCAGGACACAAGGAGTTTGTATAATATCCTTTTTGCCTCATGAAAGTTGCTGAGCAGAATGTTAGGGGTGTCCCAGCATGGAAGCCCAGAGAGGCTATTACATGATGCTGTGAAAGTGAAGAACAGATCATGTCGGGAGACCCCACTATGTGGGAAACGCCAGTGTCTTAGGACACCTGCCAACGAATTCTGCAGACCAGAGCCAGCCTGCAGTACGGAGCCAGCCTGCAGTACGGAGCCAGCCCGAAAGAGAGAGGAGTGTGTTGCAGTCAACTAGCAGAAAGGAGCTGGACATCTTAAGAGCATTTTGACATCAGCCCTTTTCCTATTAGGCTGCCTCATTTATCTACAATACCAGGGAATTACCTAGACTTACTACAACTTTATATGCTGTATTTGGTTGATATCCATGGGAGGCCTGCTTTTTTCTGAATGGAAAGGAAGAAATGGATGGGGTTAGAGGGCTGGGAGGGGAAAAGGGAGGAGAAACTGCAGTCAGGATATAATATATGAGAAAAACAAATATTTTCTTTTAAATTGCAAAAGAAACAACAACAACAACAACAAAGGAAAAAACAAAGAGAAACAAGAAAAGAAAAGAAAAGAAAAGAAAAGAAAAGAAAAGAAAAGAAAAGAAAAGAAAAGAAAAGAAAAGCAGGCAGGCAAGCCTGGAGAGTTGGCTCAGTGGTTAAGAGCACTGGTTGCTCTTGCAGAAGCCCTGGGTTTCATTCCCAGAACCCACAAGGTGGTTCCCAACCATCCCTAACATACCAGTTCCAGGAGTATATGTGCTCAGACACACATGCAGGCAAAACAATTACATGTAACATAAAATAAATAATTTAATTTTAAAATTAAAAAAGAAAAGAAAAAGAATGTGGGAAAAATTTCAAGACACAATTATGCAAACACAACTCTAATCCTAGCATTTTTTGGAGGGGAAACGGGGACAAAAGAATAGTAAACCGAAGGTCAGTCTGTATGATACAGAGTAAGAGCTCATCTTAAATAAGACTGGAGAGACAGCTCAGAATCTGACAATGTGAACATGATCTCCAGAAGCCAAGCCACAAAGTTGTCCTTTGACATCACCACATACACTGTGGAACAGTGAGGACTCATACAAACACACACATATACATAACAACAATGAAAATGTCTTTAAAAATCTAGTGTGTGTGGTATGTGGTATGTGGTATGTGTACAAACACATCTGAGAATGATGTTTTCAACCTAATGCTGAACATTTTAGGGAAAGATTCTATCAATAATGATGAGAGCAGGGGCTAGAGGGATGGCTCAAGGTTAAGAATGTGTGCTGTTTCTCCAGAGACCAGCTGGTATCACACTACCCTTATCAGCAGCTCACAACTACCTGAACTCCAGCTCCAGGCAGTTCACACTTGTGGCCTCCTCAGGCAGTGGCACACACATGCATATACCCACACTAGATAGACTTTTTTTTCCTATCTTTCCCCCCCTCCCCCCCCCCCCCCGCCCCCAAGACAGGGATTCTCTGTGTAGCTTCAGCTGTCCTGGAACTCACTCTGAAGACCAGGCTGGCCTCAAACTCACAGAAATCTACCTCCCCAAGTGCTGATATTAAAGGTATGCATCATAACTGCCCAGCCTATACACATAATTTTTAGTATATCTTTTTAATGGTAAGACAGGATGGAGAAATGGTTCAGTGGTTAAGAGCATCTTGCAGCTCTTGCAGAGAACCCAGGTTCATGGTTGCTTACAGATGTCTAAGGAGCCCCACTGGCTACTGCTAGACAACTTAGCACCAAGCATGCATATGGCAAACATATATACATACAAACAAACATTCATACATATAAGATTAAAAAGTATTTTTAAAACAAAGATTGATAAAACAAAAAATTAATTTAAAACTGGGGCAAAGTTTTAAAAATTATCGACTATCTGGGTATAATGATGCATGTCTATAATTTCAGTAGAGAGGTCGGATATTCAGCGCAGTGATCCTTACCTACTTCTCATGTTCCAAACCAACCTGAGCTATTAGATCCTGAGGCAAGACACACACACAAATTAAAGACCCTAGGTAAAAACTTTACAATGATTGAAAATTTCAAAATAAGCCAGGTGCAGAGACACAAGTCTTTAATCCCAGTACTTGCAGATATCTTTTAGTTTGAGGCCAGCCTGGTCTACTGGGAGTTCCAGTACTATATGATAGCCAAGAGCTATCATTAGTAAGACCCTGTCTCAAAAACAAAAACAAAAAGAGAAAAGAAAGTTAACTGCAGAAACACAATTTGGGGACATTGCTTAGTAGAAGAAGTGTTGCCTTACCAATAAGAGAACAGAGTTTGCTCCTGGAACCGTCTATGATCCAGCACTGGCGAAGTGGAGACAGGCAGATGGAGCTCCTAGCTAACCACCCTGGTCTGAACTGCAAGCACCCCGGCCCATTGAAAAAGACTGTCTCAAAAAAAGAAGGCAGGTGGCTAGAAATATGGCACTTACTGCTCTTCCAGGGGTCCCAAGTTCAGTTTTCAGCACCCAAGTCAAGTGGCTCAACAACAATCTATAATTCTAGCTCCAGAGGATCTAACATCTCTGGCCTATACTGTCACTTGTACTCACGTGCAGACACACACATGAGAATATAATTGAAAACAAAGCTAAAACTTTAAAACAAAGTAAACGACTCATGAAGAATGACACCTGAAATTGTCATCTGGCCTCCATATGCACCTGCAAGCACAAGTGTGCACGTATGAAGGCATATGCTCGCTTATGGGTGTGTAAACACATTCTGTCATTTACCAAAGTGTTGTAGGGAAAATAGTGCTTTCAATTAACACACCATTTAGATACCCCACTCCCCAAAATACATTAAAAACAGGTTTCTAAAAGAATCCAATCTTGGGACTAGAAAAATGACTCAAGATTTAAAAGCCCAGACTGCTCCCTCCAGAGGACCAGCATTTGATTTCCAGCACTCACCTGGTGGCTTATAACTACTTATAACTCTAATCCCCAGTGATCCAAAACCCTCTTCTGACATCTACGGGAACCAGTCACACAAATGGTACACAGACATACATGCAGGCAAAACACTCAAACACATAAATTAAAAAACAAAGATTAAAAAATACTATCTTGAGCTAGAAATGTAATCATGATATGTACTCAGCATGTCTAAGACCCTAAATGCAATCCTTAAGCCCCCCCACCACACACACAGTTCTTCTTTTTTCGGGGGTGGGGGGAGAGCTGGAGGGTGGCTCAAGATAGGGCTTCTCTGTGTAGCCCTGGCTGTCTTGGAAGCTCCTCTGTAGACTATGCTGGCCTTGAAGTCACAGAAATCCGACTACCTCTGCCTCCTGAATGCTGGGACTAAAGGTGTACACCAAAACCACCACCACCACAGTCATCACCACCATGCCAAGGAAATAACCTTAATCTTAGTTTCACCAAAACCATTTTTTTTTCTTTCTTTTTGACAGGTTCTCCCCAGCAGGTCAGGAACTAGATATATACTAGACTATACCAAAGCTCTTGAGGAATAAAACAAAGTTTTTTAAATTAAGGCTTATCTAGCAAATCTGAACACCTGAATTTGATCCCCAGGACTCAAGGCAGGAGAGAACAGAATCCCATAAGTTGTTCTTTGACTTCCACACAAACCATGGCATGCACATATATACTTACATGCCCATGCTTACATGCATGCACATGAGCAGCTAAGATACGTAAGTAAACAAAGGTAAGTTTAAAAAAGGGGGGGGGGGGCTCAGGATGCAGGCCAGCTGACCAAATGCCCTCTGGCATGCAGACAACTTTGGATATGCAGCACAACACAAACTGGGTATGGTGGTGTTCTCCTCAGAACTCCCAAGCTCCGAGACTTGGGAGTACAAGACTCTCTTCCCACAGCCTACTAGTGAACTTTAAGGCAGACTGGGTACATGAGACCCTATTCTTTTTATTTTTTAATATTTATTTATTTTGCATATATGAGTATACTGTAGCTGTTTTCAGACACACCAGAAGGCATCACATTCCATTACAGATGGCTGTGAGCCATCATGTGGCTCCTGGGAATCAAACTCAGGACCTCTGGAAGAGCAGTCAGTGCTCTTAACCTCTGAGCCATCTCTCCAGCCCCAGATCCTATTCTTTAACCAGAAAAAAAAAAGAGGATCACAGTTTACACTAATGGCACAGGCCATTCATTAATCCCAACACTTGGACACAGGGAGGCAGATCTTTGAGTTCCAGCTCAGCCTGGTCTACATAGTGAGTTCCAAACTAGCCAAAGCTAAACTTAACAAGACCTTGTTCCTGCCCCACCCCCCAAAACCCCATACACAAACAAATAAAAAAAGAATAAAGGTAGTTCCCAGCTCAGCGGGTAAAGGTGCTGGCCATCAAGCCTGAATTTAAACGCCAGGGTAGAAAAACAAACCCTGCAAGCTGTCCTTTGACTCAGTCTCTAAAACACAGTATCAAATAAAAGAAGCATAGGGTTAGTGGGCTGCCACTGTGGCTACTGGGGTTAGTGGCAGTAACTGGTTAGGACAGGGTAGGAGAACCCTAAGTTTCAGGTCAACCTAGGCAACATATCGACAGTGACAAAATAGTCAGTGACAGAGTACTCCTTTCTAATGTGCATGAAGCCCTGGATTCAATCCCCAGCATTGGGCAAAAAGAAAATCATGTGGGGAACAGAGCATATGTCTGCCATCTTAGCCCTTAAGAATTGGAAGCAGGAGGTTCAGGACTTCAGAACCAGACTCAGCTATCATATTTAAGGCAAGGCCAGACTTTATGAGACCCAGCCCCTATAAAGAATAAAAGAAAATAAATAAATTTAAAAAAATAAAAAATAACAATAAGCACCATATATATTCCTACTAACAGCTACCATTCATAATTTTAAGCAATTTCCTTAATCTGGCACTCTATCTACAGATTTCAGAGTGAAATGAAACAATGTGTATAACACAGATAAATGGCAATTATAGGAGCTCCTGACTGCCTAAGCACAGGAGAAACCTGGACGACTGCACCCTCAACTTCTAAAACCAAGAGGTTGCCATCTATAACTGTAGCACTTGAAAGACAAAGGCAGGAGGATTGGAAGTTCGAGGTCATCTCAACTACACAGTAATTGAGGCCTGCTTAAACTAAAGACCCTATTCTCAAGAAAGTTTAAAAAAAAATGAAAAATAAAAATAAGGAAATGGCAAGTGCAATGTGACTATTAAGTTGAGAAAGCAAAGCCTGCGGCCATTAGAGAACAGGAATGTGAGAAGGAAGCTACAGCCAGGCGACTAAAGAAACTGGCTAAAAGAGATAAAGATTAAAAAGTATGGATAACTTATACAATGGGCAGCTAAAGTTAAAAAACCACTTCCAAGTATACGTACATTTTCAACAAGAATCTGGATCTCTTACCCAAATTGTACATCCTCCAAAGTCATTGTTTAGTTTGTAAATTATATTCTTTCTAAGTTAAAATAACTTCTTATAACAGGACTACACAATTTTGTTTGAACTATCCCTAAAAACTGGTATCTCCTATATGGTCCTGCAGCAGAATCACACTGAGTGAAAGTAAAACTGATGAAGACGAGGTCAGAAATCTATGCATCTTGAATAGTTTATATGTATGGGTGTTCTGCCTGATGTATTTATGTAGACTTTATATACACAGTGCCCTTGGAGATCAGAAAGTTGGATCCTCTGGAGCAGGAGTCAAACAGCTGCGAGCTGTCTTGTGTGAGCTGAGAACTGAAGCTGTATCTTCTAGAAGAGCCCAGACATCTTAGCAACCCCAGAAATTTATATACTTTTGAGAACTACTAACTAAACTGTATTTAGCAAAGTAATTCTATTTAAATCCAGGCATAATGTAACTAAACTTTCACTTACTTCTGTATCTGGCAGTCACTAGAGCAAGCTTCTTTTAGTAATATGCATCTTAATTTAGAAATTTAGGGAGAACCAACCCACTAAGAAATGATGTACTTGATAGGCCAAATAACTAAAAACATCTTTTACCTTTTAGCATCTGAAATCAGCCATAACAGTCAAGATAAGCACTAATATTCAAATTATTTAACAGCTCCCTCCCCCAAGCCTTGGCCAGAAAAAGTTCTTACCAACAGTTTCATCATGACTTTAAAATAATACACAGTAAAAAATGTTCTTATTTACAATGTAAACATCTGAAAATTCACCTTATTAGAAACTTCAGCTAAGCATGGCCATGCCTATAATCCTAGCACTCATACAGTTACAACAGAAAAGATCATGTACAGTCTGAGGCCTGCCTGGGTCACAGAATGAGATCCTATCTCACAGAAAGAAAGGCTTCAAGTCCAATAAGGTATGTCTGGCATAGAGTACATATAATACATCCAGTTACTACTATGCAATATCTGTAAATACATGTGGTGACACAGGCTTGTTATTCTAGCACTCTGGAGAGGAAAACAAGCTGAGAGGAGAACATCTGTGTTCAGAGCCAGCATGGCTATGTAGCAAGCCTGTCCACAAACACTTCTATGGGGGCTGGGGGGGGAGTGTTATATATAACATAAAAATATAGCTAAGACAATTGTTAGGATTTTTAATTGGGAGCCGGGCAAATATATCCCTATAATCCCAGGACTCAAGGAAGTTAAGGCAGAGAAAGTGCAAACTACAGGCCAGCCAGGGCTACACAGAAAAACTGTCTCTAAGCAAAAAAACAAAAAAACAAAAAAAACCCCACAATTCTTTGTGCTCAGATTCAAACTAGATTTTTATTTACCAACAACTAATTATGCCTGCCCACGGAAACAGTGACATTAAAGCAACATGCAATAGAGGAAGTCACACAGTACAGTACAGCACAGCACAGCACAGCGCATCCTAGAAGTTGTCTAGACCAGAAAGTGACTGGCACTTGCCTCTGTATCTGCTACTTTACTTACTATACAAAGCCCTCTAGCACCTTTCAAGTTAAGATATAACCACCAATAAATTCAAACGTTTTTAGGAATGTACAACTCAACCCAGCCTTCATGAAAACTACTCAAGGGCCTATGTCCTCAACCTCAAAGCTTTATATAAACTACTGACACCACTACTCACTGCTCCACCAGAATGGCTGTATATTTTTCCCACCAAAAGTAGGGCTATTGCACCATACGGTCATGTCTCTGTAAAGAAAAGAAATCATTGTCTTGGTTTATATTTCCTTTAAAAACAAGTAAATGTTCTACAAATTTAAGGTCCTAGACAGTAAATGCTGAAGTTTTCAAAAGAAATCATTTCAATTTTTAATAAACAGTCCCCCATATACAGAATATTATACTTATAAAACTACAATATGTATGTGCCACAAGCCTTTTAACATACCAATGCTTATTTCATGATTCCTTAATTCAGGGATTCAGAAATATTTTTCAGGATTTCAAAGTAGCTTTTTAACTTTTTTAAAGATAATACTAAATAAAATAATCCATCTGAACAAGGCACATATCAATAATCCTAATAGAAGTCAAGAGGAGTCCAATCTGGGCTACACAGCTAGAATAAGGCCAGCCAAGACTACACACAAGACCTTGTCTTAAAAAAAGAAAAAGAAAAAAAAAAGAAAGAAAAAGAAAAATCAGACAGAGTGACTCAAGCCTGTGATTCTAGCACTAGGGAAGTAGAAGCAAGAAGAACCAGAGTTCAAGGCCAACTTGGGCTACATTAGACCCATTTCAAAATCAGGCAAACAAACAAAATCATGTAGAGAATATTCTTTCAAGTATTGACTTTCTATGGGAAAATTAGACTTATCCATAACCATATTAACTAATTCGAATTCCTATAATTCTGGGAATTACAGTTATTTGGCAAAGCCCTCATCTGTTCAAATAGCTAAGATGACATAACTGTATAAATGCCTGGGATTTCATTTAAAAGGAACCAATGGAGGCAGTTACATAATTTAATACATTTGACTAAACTGTAATAAATGTTGAGGCAGGGCAGTGTACACATACAGGCTAATATTCCATGATATAAAACTTACTAAAAAGTTCATCAGTAATATTGTCCAAAATAACCAGATAGTTTAGCAAGTAATCTAAAGTATCTAAGAGGAATGGGTATAAAACAGCTAGAGCAAATGAACTTTATGCCTTACTTAAACGTATTCAGCATTTTTTAATGCTATGATAAACAAAACTTGTTTTTAACAAGATATTCAAACTACCCTCATTTTAGGATAATGATGTCATTTAGGGCCAAGACCCCTAGAAGTAAGGGATGGTACAGCTTATGCTACTTAAAGGAAGTGTATACCCTGAGAAGAGCCTTGCTGAAAACATTTATGTTTTCACTTGTATAAATTAGAGAGCTATGAAGTCACAGGATGATATAGTCTTCATCAAAAGTACAGTCAGTTAACAGTGAAGTTTGACCTTTCTAGTAAACCGAGAAATACAATTTTTATGCATTATGCTTGTTTGTACTCATGTGAATTGGCCAAACAAATTACCCTCAAAGGACAATAGGGGTAGAAGCCATTCTTAACATGTTTGAGGCCATGGGCAATGGTGGCGCATGCCTTTAATCCCAGCACTTGGGAGGCAAGAGGCAGGTGGATTTCTGAGTTTGAGGCCAGCCTAATCTACAGAGTGAGTTCCAGGACAGCCAGGGCTCTACTGAGAAACCCTGTCTCAAAAAGAAAAAAAAAAAACGTTTGAGGCCTCTGATTAAATTCTCACAGAAGAAAAAAAAATTACTAAGTAAATAAATGCAATAAGTAACCCTCTCAAAGACTAAACAATAGCACAAATACACTGACACATTCTCCCAATTATCTCAGGGCAAGAATTCCAACTTCTAAAATTATGTTATATGCTCTCCTATAGTCACAGAAAGACTGACTCTCCAAAGCAGCCTGTCTATAAGGGACTATTCAGCTTGGCTTAAGACCCATGGCCCTTTGCAGCACCCTGCCTGCAGCCGCTAAAAATCAGGAAAAGCACTAAATCTGAAAAAAAAAACCAAAAAGCAAAAAAAACCCAAAAAACACAATTCTTTACTTCCTGCCTGGAAGAAAACTTACTAACCCACCTAACTTTTCATACATTTAAATCTTTGCAAGTCATAATCTAACTGGCCAAATTAATTAAGCTTTAATTGCCTCCCATGTAAACAGTATAGCATCACTAGAGTTACAAAGACTCTAACTGATATGATCTAATGCCTATGTTCAACTGGGAGCTCTTGTTACTTTCTACCAGGAAGTATAATTCAGTGGCCAATTCAAACAAGATACAAATTATTTTTTAAAGTGTCTGTTGAATACAGTGTAGCCATGACCTGAACACACTGGATAAAAAGTCTGGACATATATGCTCCAGGCAGGACTCGGCCTGCAGTCCCAGCTACTGGGGGTGCTGAACAGGAGGAAGGCTGAAACAAGAGGATCACCTTGAGCCCAGGAGTTCAAACCAGCAAAACTAAGCAAGACTCCATGTCCTTTCAAAAACTCCTCCGACAAAAATAAATTATTATATACAAGAAGTGAGGTTAGCAAAATAAGAGCGAAACTCAAAATGACAATTCTCTAAAACCGACAGAACGAGCACCTCAACATGAGAAATCATGATCCACTCTATTTCCAAACACTTACCTTTTTGCACCTTTCTTTTGCAGATTTGAAATTCAGATTCTCACAATCACTGGCCTCTTCTTCTGTTTGATTCAATAGCATACACATTAGAGTGTCTCTCTTGCTATCAAAAACACCAGTAGAAAGCAAGCTATTCAGCTTTCTAATTATGAAAATGAAAGCTTCTAATGAAATCACTAACCCAGAGTCAGTCGACAAATAAATGACTAAATAAAAGCAAGGACCCTGAAGACTAACGAAGTGCACTGAGCAACTGAACAGTCGTCCAACATAACACTCTCCACCCCACCCCACCCCACCATGTTCGGATGTAAATTTTAAATAGCTGTTTCCAGGTAGAAACAGATCCCTGTGTCTTGACAGGAGGAGGTCAAGGAATTTAAGAGTAAAGCATAAGCCAGGGTATGGGGCATGATGGGAAATGTCTGTCCTATCCATGCTTGGGAGAGGCTGAGTCAGGATAATTGCAAGGTCAAGGCAAGTGTGAAAGACTTAACCCACACCGTGTCTCAAAAGGAAAGGAAAGGAAATGTGGAGAAAGCTGGGGGTGTGTGATAGTGTGATAGATGGCAGAGCGCTTTGCCTAGCATGCAGTGGGGGGAAGGACTGGGGGGGGGGAGGACAGGAAAAAGAAAAGAAATATATAGGCAAATCAAGCACACTAAGCCATTTCCAAACAGGTGAGACACCCAGTGTGTGTGCTGTTGCAGGAAACAGAATGGAGAGCCATGAGTGGGAGTCTCTGCACTTCCTATCTGCAAAAGAAGAGAATAAAAAGGTTAACTCTAAACTAAAAACAGATTATCTTCTTTACCTGTTTAAAGCAGTGCCCAGGACATTTTAAATCAAAAGGTGAAAATACACTGGATAAGATAGAGAGGTTTGTAGGTGAACTCAACCTTCAAGTCAAAACACAAATTTAAACTGTCAACATAGTCTCAGAAGTCATTTGAGATTCAATCTCTACCGTTGCCAAAGAAAAAGTCATGCGAACATTTCTTTGTAAACCCACCACTTGGATAGTAAAGGTTCAAAAACCAAAGGGCTCATCCCCTCTTCAGTATTTCTTTAAGCTCTAAGTAGAATTAGCAAAAAGGTACCTCCTTATTAAAGAGTGATCCTCCGAGAAACTATTTCCAGCAGTTCTTAATAACAGCAAAGAGGGTTCATTAACTTCGGGGCTCTTCCTCTTCTAACAAAACTGACAGGTAACCTTTTGGGAAGCTCAAAGCACACACCCCTTTCTTCAACCCCGCTAAAGTTAAAGGTTGATTTGAGGACAGGCAAATGCCTCAGCAGCACCTCTCCCCCCCCCCCCACCCCCGCCCAGCACCCGGTTCTCTTGGGGAATCCATCTGCATTTTGCATTAACCCATCTGCCCCAGAGCGCAAGCCAGAGGGTCGCAGAGGGCTAGGGATGAGGAGGCGGGGTGTGCCAGCCATCTGCACCCGCGCGCGTCCCCAGCTGCACACCTGGGGTCGGGGCCGCGCGCGTCTGCCCCACGCGGAGCGCGCCCCACGAGAAGAGCGGCGCGCAGGACCCGAGGGCGGGGTGGGAGCAGCCGGGGTTCGCGCTCTCCCTCGCGGCGGAGCGGACAGCTTGCTGTCGGGGGGCCGGCGGTACCTTTTGGATAGGTCCATGAGGACCCCGGAGAAGAGCTTCTCCCCGAGGCGGAACGACACGACGAGCGCGTCCTCGATGATGTGGTCCAGCGTGACCCGCACCTCCGAGCCGGGGATGAGATGCGACACCGCTGAGTCCCCGCCCGCCGGCGGCACGAGCACCGGAGCTGGCGGCGGCCGCGGTGCGTCCTCCGGCGGCTGCTCGGGGGCGGCCGGGAGCTGCTCGGGCGGCGGCACCGGGACAGCCGCGGGCTCAGGCGGTTTCGCCTCCTCAGCCTCGGAGCTACCGGCCAGCTCCCCCGGAGGCGGCGGCGGCGGCGGCGGTGGCGGTGGCGGCGGCAGCGGCTGCTCGTCGGCCTGAGGGGCGGACTGGCGCCCGTCGGCCTCGCCGTCCGGCACCGCCGCCTCCGTGGCCGTGACCGGGAGGGGGGTGCCGGCCTCGCTGCCGGGAATGGGCTCTAGCTCCGGCTCGGCCTCGCCGGCGCCCCCTTCCCCGGGGGACGCCGCGGTCGCCGCCGCCTCAGCAGCCACGGCCGCCATTTTCTCGCTGGTTTCTCCCTCTCTGACTCGGGCTGCGGCGGCGGCGGCGGCAGCGCGGCTGGGATCCCGAGGCCTTCCCCTCCCTCCCGCTAACACTCTCGTCCCGCCCTTTCCCTGATGCTCGTGATTGGCACCGCGCCATTGGCTCCGCCTTCCACCCCCTTCCTCACTTCTGTCAACCCATTGGTCAGAAGGAGCCGTCTGTCGCATGCTGGGTCCCGCCCCCTCCCTCAGAGCAGGAACTTCCCATTGGTCAGACGAGTTGTCAAGTGGAGAATCTAAAAGGAGTTTGAGGGGAGGGCTGAAGGATGGCAAAAGCGGCGCCCTGTACTTAGAGCCTGTATTTATTGGTCGGGAGGGAAAATACCGCTTTAGGATTGGTTTATGCTCCTGCCCGTACTCGGCCTGTTCTTTGGAGGTGGGAGAAGGGAAGGAAACGCTAGTCGTGCCAGTTCTTTCAAAGACTCCCCAAGGGGGGAATAGCGGGAGAATGCAGAAGGGGAACCACTTCCCAAGAATCTTTGCGCAGAGATCCTTAGAATAAATGTTATTTCTAGGCGTGGATTTGCTTGTGGCCAAGTGTGGGCACAACAGGCTTCTGTGGGAAAGATAACTAAAGTTCCAAGAATAATCTTGAAACACTTTTTTTGGGTGCCTATTCTACTAGTCAGATTGCCATCGTAATCTGGAGCTAGGACGGCGTACTAGACATTCTCCATAACCACATGACAGGAACTCTAGCATGCACACAAGCAGTGTTTTCCTTGATTTCACTTTTTAAGAAATAAAGGACTAATCTCTAGGAACTTGCTAATTTCAAAAAAGGAAAATTCTAACGGGAAAACAAACTACTGGCATGCTGAATTGACTGTAGTCCTTAGGACCACAGAAAGAGTTCACTATTGAAGCCTTTTCTTTCCTTGTCCTCTTCCTTGCTGTGTGAAAAACAAACAAACAAAAAAAAAAAAAAACTCCATTCTAGGCAGAGTTGCCCTTGGGGCAGCATTTGGGAGGCACTGGAAGAAATGGCAAAATTCTATCCACACAGACTTAATACTATTTCAGGATACTCAGCTACTGAGTGAGACCATCTCAACAAAGAAGAAATGAAGGGTAGGGAACTCTCCAGGGTCCTACTGTTTTTGTTTTTCTTTTTGAAAACAATGGTTTGGGTTTTTGATTTGCTTTTTGAAACAGAGTCTCCCTATGTACTTCTGGCTTGCCTGGAACTCAAGGAAATCAGCCTGCCTCTCTGCCTCCTAAGTGTTGAGTTAAAGACTAATTCTGTTTTAAATCTGTAAAATCTAGAAAGATCCATTGTACTCATTTCTTGCAGAATGTTCCTCAGTCACTCCTTCTTGTAGGAGCTATCAGAGGCACTGAGAGCACCTTCAAAAGAGAAAGAAGATAGTTACCAATGTGGAGGGAAAAATGAAATGCCGAAGATTAATTGAATACCATATGTCAATTTCTAGTACAATCTTACATGATCCTTGCGATTAAACAAGGGCTATTATACACATTTTATTTGAAAACTGAGGCAAAAAAGTTTCTAATGTCTTTTAGCTAATACATTACAGTCATAAGTCCAGTTTTTTAATACAAGAGACAAAATGACCATAAGCAAATATCAGCCAATGTTTTGTCTATTTCGAGTCTAGCAGTACTCAAGGAAAGTAAAAATCCAATAGAAGATGCCAATCGGGGAGAATTCAGACTCTCCCTTTAAGGTAACAGGGAAAATGGAGTTTGTTTGTAGAGGTCACTATGTATCCCTGATCTTCCCATAGCCTCTCATTGTAAACCCCACGTTCTGAGGGCTAGAGAGATGGCTCAGCAACGAGGACCATGTGCTACTCTTGCAGAGAACCGCAGTTGGTTCCAGTACTCCAGGGGATCCAGTGCCCTCCTCTAGCCACCTTATGCAAAAACCTACTCTCAGACATATATAGATGAGTAGCTAAAAGTAGTGAAAATAGCCAGGCATGATGGTGCATGATTTTAGTGAAGGAGACAGAGACATATGGATCTCAGTTCAAGGCCATCTAGATTTATATAGCAAGTTCTAGACCAGGTAGGACATCTAGCATAATGAGACTCTATCTTAGTAATCAGATTTTAAAACCCACTACTGTTTTAGCTCTCCTTACAGATGAAAAAAAAAAAACTGTGCTTGCTAACATACACACTGCATTGGCTTTGATACCTAGCAGAGTAAGAAAGCCAAAGACATCTCTTATGGGGATTACATTATGCTTACATTAAACATTACACAGGTCTTGCCTTACAGAAGTTTCATTATGACACTACATCTATGGTTCACCACAATCAGCTAATTAAACAATGACATAGAGTCTACGAAGCCATGACACCCTGAATTCTCACATTGTATAATCTCCCACAGGGAGGAAAATAAGACTGGGGTCCTGGTACCTCATTACTTCTCAACGTAATTACAAAATTCTGCAGTGACTAGTTTAAGCTTCTGATTTATCAGAGATTGTGGCATACGTAGCAGGGCACCCTCCAGAGCCACTGTTTTCATTGTGCAGCTCAAGAGACTCTACTCAACTCTGTTTCCGTTGGGTCAGCTCCTCCACCTTGCCATTAGGACCCCTCTCTCTAGCCCTATCCTATCTAATCTATTCACTACAAAGCTTCAAAGTAATACCAGGAAGGTCAAGTCTGCATCTGTCTCCCATTCATTCAAAAACACTGAAGAACTGCTATGTGTCAGTCAGTAACTGCAAACAGTGAGGCAAACGGAAGACATGTCATGTCTTGAGAAACCAAACCAAACAAACAAACAAACAGAAGAAATGCCATAAGAATATAAAAATAGGATGATATTTTCCATTAAGGAGAGTGGGGTGTTGAAGTCACCCACAATTATTGTGTGAGGTACAATGTGTGCTTTAAGTTTTAGTAGGAAAATATCATCCTAAGTAAGGTAGCCCAATCACAAAAGAACACACAAGGTATGCACTCACTGATAAGTGGATATTAGCCCAGAAGCTTGGAATACCCAAGACACAATTCACATGTCAATTCATGATGTCCAAGAAGAAGGAAGAACAAAATATGAATAATCTGGTCCTTCTTAGAAGGGGAAACAAAATAACCACAAAAGGAGATACAGAGACAAAGTGTGGAGCAGAGTCTGAGGGAAAGACCATCCGGAGACTACCCTGCCTAGTGATCCAGCCCATATACAGTTACGAAACCCAGACACCATTATCGATGCCCACAAGTACTTGCTGACTGGAGTAGGATATAGCTGTCACCTGGGAGGCTTTGCTAGTGCATGACAAATACAGAGGGGGACACTCTCAGTCAGCCATTGAACTGAGCACAGGGTATCCAATAGGAGAGCTAGAGAAAGTACCCAAGGAGCTGAATGGCTCCATAGGAGGAACAACGATATGAGCCACCCAGTACTTCCAGAGCTCCCAGGGGCAAAACCATCAACCGGATAGTACACATGGTGTTACCCATGGCTCCAGACTCATAGGCAGCAGAGGATGTCCTTGTTGGACACCAAAGGGAGGAGAGGCCCTTGGTCCTGGAAAGACTTGATGCTGCAGTGTAGGGGAATACCAGGACTAAGAATCGGGAGAGGGTTGATTGGGGAACAGGGAGAGGGGAGGTGGCTTATGGGATTTTCGTTTGGGGGGGTAACCAAGAAAAGGGAAATCATTTGAAATGTAAATACAGAATATATCTAATAAAATATAATATAAAAATAGGCCCACTTGGGCCTATTTTCTCTAATTTGTGAGTTATAAAATAGTAAGACGAAAGATTCTGAGAAATTCTATAAGAGAATTCTTATAGATTTTCATGCTGGAATAATAAAGTAGTTAGTCAAAGTAGAAGAATGCACCCTTTAAAGAAGATGGGTAAAAAAGGGCCTTTCTGAATCAGGACACTTTAGGATGCAAAGGGACAGATAGAGCCAGATCTTTGCATTGCTGGCTGAACATTCAGGTCACAAAAGAACAGCGGCCTCCTAAAGCCACAAGGCCAAAGTCGGCTTCCCTGGTCAGAAAGAGAAGGAAGACCATTGGTGGTTGAAGACAATGGCCAAGAGGATGAGTAGGTAAAATGAGGTTGGAAAAGAAATCGTTATGCTTTGTAAGAGATTCTCCCAGTGGGAACCCTAGGTCTAGCAGAGAACCCGGCTCTTACATTTGCTCTTCTGCTATAAGGTTCCTTGTGGAATGGAATTGTCGTGGAGAGATCACTGATAGGCATGTGCTCTGTGGGTCTCAGAGAGGTAGGTGGTAAAATGGATGAATGGATAAACAGTTGGAGGACTGGGTACATGTATGGGTGGGAAGAAAAAGAAATTCAGCAGGAGTGCCAGTGCTCCAGAGGAGTGTGGTGTAGACTGTGGGCATCGTGCTTTCATAATGACTTAGCTCTGTGTTGTGGCACAGCCCCCTGGGGAAGATGTGGACCCTCCAACCTGGTTGGGAGCCAGGCTGTAGCAGGCATGCAGAACCTCTGAATGGAAGCTTTGTTGATGTGCAGCACCTGGATAGTGTTGCTCATGTAACATCTGTCAGTCACCATAGTCTGACATCTCATTATGCTCTTGGGCTCAGTGAGCATTTGGCAAGCTGCTGCCGGCCATGGAGATGTGTTCCCAGGCATCCAGGTATGATGGTGGCCTCAAGGACCCTGTACCCATGACTTCTTCTCCACTGGACATGAGCAGCATCTCCTGGAAGCCAGAGACTCCAAATCACACACACCAGCACCTCTTCAAGGAGAGGAAGGAGAAGCCATTGTTACTTCTCTACTGTGTGACAACTCCATCAGTAGCCACTGACAGTGTGGACAAAATTACTATGGTGAAAACTAAAGCTACCTACAGAATAACAAATTATCTTACCACAAAACAGACCTAGGAGAACATCTGGCATTTTGGAAAACAGGCCGGACTGAGAGATACTTGGCGATACACAGCACAAGGGCCTTTTCACTGAGAAGACAGAGTAGCTCTGAAGGGCAGAAGCACTCCATAAGTTAAAGCAGCAGTGTTCACTCCACCACACAAAGCACACATCAGTCATCCAATCAGCAGAAGTCCACAGGCTGCTTCATCTCTGCTTCCTCCGCAGCCTAATCTGGCCCAGATCCTAGCACCATGGACTACGAAAGTGGGAATGACAAGAACTCATCAGATAAACAGAACCCCTTTGGAGCAAGACCAATCTGTAAGTCTGATTGTGGAGGTTTTACCAGCTAGCCCTACAAAGGAGCCCAGAGCCTGAGACATAACCAAGCTATCTGAGGAGCTGAAGATCCAGCAACCTTCAAATTGCCCAAGAAGGATGTCCTAGGGATAGAAGGGAAAAAGCAAACATGAACTCAGACCCCATGACCTGAGTACATTCGTGCTTATTGCTTTCTAGAAGGCTTTGAGCAGTCCCAGGGCCTCCACTGACTAACCTCGGCCCTGAAATAGGGATGCAATATTTTTAAGTAGAGGCTTGAGTGACATCCCCCAAAGCAATTATCCTTTATGAACGAAACTGTTCTGTGCTGGATGAAAAAAAATGTTAGCTGTGCTGATTGGGGGGCCTTGTGACCTCTTTTTGTATCTTTTGTCCTAGAGGGGGATGTTAAGCCTTGCCTCCTCAGTAAATAAAGCTTACACAATTCCCAAACCTAGACTTTCTTGACTCTTTTCCTGTGACCATCATAAGCATGGACAGTAGATGTGCACCTACTAACCTGAACAGCTGTGGCCTCCTGATGTTTTCTAACCTTGTCAGTACGACTATCTGAGAGCCGGGTATACCCAACAGCCAGACTTGGTAGGACCCTGGCTCTGTACACTGAGACTAGAGGCTATGTGTTTTTTATTAGGGTGATGGGCCTCTGCAGTTGGTGCCTTGCTATTAAATGTCACAGAACAAATACTAGTCTCCCAGGGCCTCTCTTGCAAGTGAGATTAGCTTAACTCCAATTTGGTCAGAAATTTCCTATGGGAAAAAGCTGAGTATACTAAGTCCATATTGGTAAATACATCCTAACTGGGCTTGTGGGTTTGTGTTTTTGTTTTTGTTTGTTTTTTTTAAGACAGGGTTTCTCTGTGTAGCCCTGGCTTTCCTGGAACTCACTCTGTAGACCAGGCTGGCCTCAAACTCAGAAATCCGCCTGCCTCTGCCTCCCAGAGTGCTGGGATTACAGGCGTGAGCCACCACCACCCGGCTGGTTTGTGTTCTTTATTCATAGAGCTTGAAGCTCATTCGTGCTAGGTCCATGCTCACTGAGCTCCTGTAGGTGCTGAATATATGTAAGATGGCAGATAAGTAGGTAAACTTGAGGTTCACTTGAAATCACCTTATTTTGATTTCCTTATTTAGATCAAGGCCTGGGATTTTGGTTTGTGAGAGGAAGAGGAAAAATTCTGACCTTTTCTATAACAAACACATTTTCCGGCAAACAAGCTGCATGCTTTATGTTACAAATCTTACTTAGAAGAGAAAACAAGCAAATGCCTTTTTTTTTTCTCTTTTTCCTTGCTGTGCATAGGTCTGATGTCTTGAACACTGTCTCAAATGCTGGATTTTGTTTGGGGCAGTTATGTGTTTACTTAATGAGCTAACCTCACAAAGAAGCCCTGGAGTCTAAAAGTGTCATAAAAATTAATCTATCTGTGTTATCTCCTGTATTGACAATAAGAATCCTTGCTACTGCCTCAGAGGGAGGGAGGGAGGGAGGGAAAGAGGAAGGGAGGGAGGGAGGGAAAGAGGAAGGGAGGGAGGGAGGGAGGTTGGTTTAGAGAGAGAGACACACACACACAGAGAAAGACAAACACAGAGAGACAAACAGAGGTCCAGCTGGGGCTGGGCATGGTAGCACATGCCTCTCATACCAGAGCTAGAAGCCAGGGGATCAGGAACTCTAGGTCTCAAGTCCTCCTCTTTGACTTCACATTGGGTTCAAGGCCAACATGTCAAGCATAACACCCTGTTTCACAAAAAAGAAAAAAAAAAGAAAAAAAGAGAGAGAGAGAAAGCAGCCTGGCCTAGACTAGAGACACACACAACATTCAGAAGATAAAGAGTCAGAAGGATCAGAAGTTCAGAGTTCAAGGCCACACTCATGCATAAGCCCATGTCTAAGTAAGAACCAAAAAGGAGATCCAGATGGATGGAGCAAGACCTCGTGGCTCTCAACCTCAGTTCCAGTACTCAGGAGGCCACAGCAGGAGGGTTTTGACAGATTTGAATTCCAGGCTAAGCTAGGGTACCAGCTGGTCCTGACTGCCAGTGAATTTAGTTTCAAGCTCTATGGGGGTACTATAGAGTCTTGGCCAAGTCTCAAGAATGTTTAAACTTCAAGGCTGAACCTTGAGTGTCTGCTTCCAGCCAACCTGTCTCTGGCGGTACGAAATCTCCAGGATCTCCATGATAAATCATGTCACCTGTTTCTTCAGTTTACAAGCTAACTTTTTAGAAGGTTCATTTTTAATTACGCCTAGGCATGTGTGTTTATATGTGGGTAGTACACACAAGTGCAGATGCATTAGAGGTCACAGGCATTGGATCTCGTGGAGCTGGAGTTACAAATGGTCCCGACACGAATGATAGGAACCAAACTCAGGTCCTCTGGAAGAGCAGCAAGTGCTCTCAACCACTGAGCCATTTCTCCAGCCCTACACAGCTTGCTTAATTTCATATAATAACTACCTATCAAGAAAATGTGTGTGTGCGCGCGTATGTGTGTGCGTGTATACCACGAGCATGTGTGTGCGTGTACACCACGAGCATGCAGCTATCAGAAGAGAGTATGAGTGTTTGAGTCTGCAGAGACCAGGAGAGAGCATTGGACATCAGATCCCATGGTACTGATGTTTACAGAGGATTGTGAGTGTGAGCTGCCATATGAATGCTGGGAACTGAGGAACTGATTCCAGATCCTCTTCAAAAGCATCAAGTGCTCATGAACACCAATCCATCTCTCCAACCCTAGGATTTGATTTTGGGTCTTCTGTTTTTAAATGATGTAAACATATATTTTCTTTTGGGTGTATTTTGGAATACACACCATGTATATTCCTGGCCATAATGAAACTTTTGGCGATCTTCTTGCCTCTGCCTACCACATATTGGGATCAAAGGACCATCCTGCCGTGCCTGGCTGTATAATATTAGGTGTATAACATAGACCTCCAATCATATTCAAAGTTATTTTAAGAATACTAAGTTATTTACAAGTAGGTCCAGAAGCTCAATCTGATTGGTGTATCTTGGATTAATCATATATGGTTGCTGCTGGACCCTGCCCCCACCCTAATAGTGAAACCTGCAGAAGACTTCTGAAAACAAAAGCCCTTAGGGTGTCGGTTCACAGAGGGGAAATGCTTATTTTTCTCTGGGCATTGAGTAATAGGGAGAAGACATCGTGGGGGGCAGAGACCAGGGTAAAGAGAATGGCTTCAAAAGACTCATGGGGCCGGGGGCTGAAGAGATGGCTCAGTGGTTAAGACCACCGAATGCTCTTCCAGAGATCCTGAGATCAAATCCCATTATGATGGATGGCTCACAACCATCCCTAACAAGATCTGATGCCCTCTTCTGGAGTGTCTGAAGACAGCTACAGTGTACTTACATATAATTAATAAATAAATCTTTTAAGAAAGAAATTAAGAAAGAAAGAAAGAAAGAAAGACAGAGAGAGAGAGAGAGAGAGAGAGAGAGAGAGAGAGAGAGAGAGAAAGAAAGAAAGAAAGAAAGAAAGAAAGAAAGAAAGAAAGAAAGAAAGAAAGAAAGAAAGAAAGAAAGAAAGAACATGGGACATATGATCCAGACACAGGAATGGAGTGAGGTGTTTCTCCGCTTCTGGGACAGGCTTCTCTCTGGAAGCCTGTTCTAGAATTAGTTTACCTGCTCCCAGGATGGAATCAGTAAAGCTCAGCTCCTGGCGCATTTGTCAAGCACTGGTTGTTTTTGTGCTTCGATGATTCTCAGTGCACTTTGCAATCTGAGAATCTGCTAAAGCTTCCTGCACAAATGGTATGACCTCATATAGGTAAGGCAGAGACAACCAAGCCAGGCATGGCACATCACACTTGTGGTCCTAGAGCCTGGGAGGCCAAGGAACTAACAGGAAGGGGCCATTCCTAAGCCTTGTCTCTGTCTTGGCCTGGATACTGGTTACACAGGTTACCTTCAGCTTTTTATAATGCCAGCTTTGCTTTCCTGTGTACCTTTCTGAAGGTAAATTGTATTGACTACAGCTGCTAGTGCCATCTTTCTTAAACAATAGTCAGGGTATTTTATGACTGAAAGTCAGGACTCTGACTTAACCCTGTCCTCTTGCCCAGGACTGCTATTGAGGCATCAGCAGGGATTGTGTCCCCTTCTGAAAGTTCAACTAGGGAAGAGGCCTTGCGGTGTTTGATTGGCTTGCCACTGAGCCACAGGGGGAGCCCAGACTGAACATCATTTCCAATGAGTCTGTGAGCATATTTTTAAAAGGGATTAGCATGAGAAGACTGACTTACCGGGTGTGGCTGGGTGTTACCTAGTCCTTCCAAGGCTTGAGGGGCAAGGAAATGAACAATTCACCTTTTTGCTGCTTGTCTGCCTGCTGGGTCTGAGATGCCAGTCTTCCTTGGCCATTGGACTGGCATTTACACCAGTGGCTCGCTTTTTGGGTTGCAGGCTTTGATGTACAGACAGTGTTAACTTGTCTAAGTTTCCAGCTTGCAGCCAGCAGGTAGGGTTACTTTTTTACCTCTATATCAAACAAGATACTTTTTTTTTTTTAAAGAAAAGATTTCATATTGCCCAGACTGACTTCAAACACCTTATTGTGCCAGAGAATGGCTCTGAGCCCTTAGTCCTCCAACCTCTGCCTCCCAAATTGGGATCACAGGTGTTCAACACCATGCCCAGTATATGCTGCCTTTGTCATTATCATTATTACCAATACTATTTGTGTATGCACACACTCGCTTTCACGTGCACTTAGATGTCTGTAGACAACTTCTTGGAGTTGATTTCCTCCTAATGTTATGTGAGTTCTTGGTATTGAACTCAGGTTGTCAGGTTGCTAAGCAAAAGCTTTACCTAATGAGCCATCTCACCAGTCCCACTGTTTTTTTCTTTTTGGAAATAGATTCTCACTCTATAGCCTAGGCTAGTCTAGAACTCATTATATAGCCCAGGCTGTCCTTCACCTCTTGGAGATCCTCCTGCTTCAATGGCGGTCCCGGGATAATGGGAATGAGCCACCAAGCTAATATCAGCTCCATTTCTCTTGAGAATCCAGACTAATACAGATACCTGCGAGCTTCTGTGGACACTAACTACATTCTGTTCCTGGGTGTTGACCAGAGGCAGCCCACAGCCAATGGCCACAGCCATGGGCACCTGCTCCACACGACAGTCTGAAATGTGCACCTAACTCCATAAGACCAAGCTGAGGAAGAAGCATAAATAACAGAGAAGCCACATTTTTGTGCCCTAATCTCACAAGCAGTAGCCTCTCACTTTAGTGCCAGAGTCCCAAGAAAGGGAAGAGGACCCCACAAGGTATCTTGTGAGAGCACAGTAAGAAAAGGCAGAGCCTGAGATTCCTTCAGAAGCAAATGCTGCATGCCTTAAGGTTTAAACAACACAGGGAAGGATAGTTCAAAGTCCCCTCCCCCACACGCCTCTGCGGACTGTTGAGATCTGCCAATGCTCTTGGGAGTGCCCTCTTCCTGTACAGCCTGCTTATGGTAACATAGCCTCACACCAGCAGACAAAAAGGGCCAGCATACTGCACAGAGAAATACTGACAACACTCTCCAGAATGAAAGCCACAATTGGTCCAACCTTTTGGTTAGCACCTACTGTGTGCCAGGCAGATGCAGCCACCAGGTGAGCTTAGAAAATCAAGCACTGTAAACTGTAGGCACTATCTCAAGACTCCTTCATAGCCTGAGTGATCTTTCTTTTTACCTTTCTCCTCTCCCCAGTGCTTTGTCTGAACGCACACAGGCGGGTACACACACACACACACACTTTAAAATAATAGTAATAATAAAAATTATAGTAATAATAATAATCAGAAAATTTGCTTTATTTTTCTTGTATAAAGGTCAAAGGTCAAGCTGGGTGGTGGTGGTGCACGCCTGTAATCCCAGCACCCTGGGAGGCAGAGGCAGGCGGATTTCTGAGTTCGAGGCCAGCCTGGTCTACAGAGTGAGTTCCAGGACAGCCAGGGCTATACAGAGAAACCCTGTCTCAAAAAAACCAAATCCAAACCCCCCCCCCCAAAAAAAGGTCAAAGGTCAGGTGGCTACAGGTTTAGGAGATTCCATTAAAGGTGGTCTTGGCAAAACTTCCCAGGGTGGCAGTGCAGCCCCTGGCCGATATGTAGCAGTCATAGATGATGTGTTTATAAAAGGATAAAGAAGTATAAGAATATGTTCTATGGGGGTGTGGTGAGGTATGGGGGAAAGGGGACATCTCTGAGGAATCAGCCACACAAAGGTATAGTATAGAATAGAACCCCCCCGGGGAGGGGGGTTAAGAGGGTAATAGAGGCAGAGAAAGGCAGAGAGAGCGAGAGAGTAGAGAAATAGAGGCTGGCCACGACCACGTGGAGAGAGGGGGAAGGGAGGGGGAAGGAAAGAGCCCAAGAGAGCAAGAGAGAAACAAGAGGGGAGCAAGGGTAGGAGAGGGAGGAGGGGCTTTTTCAACCAAGGGTCTGGAAAGAAGTTACACCTTCCACTGAACCTTCTGCAAGGTTGGTTTACTGATTAAAACTCCAGTGATGGCACCGGGAGATGGGTCAGCGGTTAAGATCACTTGCTGCACTTGGAGAGGACCTGGGTTTAGTTCTTCTCACCCACACGGTAGCTCACAACCATCTGTAACTCTCTGTAACTCCAGCTGTATGGGATCTGACACTATCTTCTTGGCCTCTTTGGGAACCAGGCACAAAGGTGGTGCACATACACACACGCAGGCAACACTCATTCGCATAGAAAGAGGTAAATAAATCATTTTTTTAAAAAGAAAAACTTAAATGATTTTGGAGAGTCTGTACTGTTGCAAGTTCAGAGCCTAATTACAGTTTATCTTGAACTATCTTTTCAAGACAGGGTTTCTCTGTTTAGTATTGGCTGTCCTGGAACTTACTCTGTAGACCAGGCTGGCCTTGAACTCAGAAATCCTCCTGCCTCTGCCTCCCAAGTGCTGGGATTACAGGTGTGCGACACCATGCCCGGCTTGAACTGTCTTTATCTCCTAAATTTAGCCTCCTAAATAGAGATCCCTTGCCTACCTCTGTATCTGACCTAAAAGCTGTGTGCCTAACAAGAAAAACAAAGTGCCCTTTAAAATGTATTAATGCTAGTTTCTACCACCCACAAAGCTAAGCCTGACATCTGCTAGCATCTGAAACCTATGGCTGAGATGCCCCTGCTGTGCTATAACCTACCCACTCCAAGTTTCCACCAAAATATTTGTGAGAGTACCACATCCTAACCACTAGACCACCAGGGAGACTACCACCAATGTATTTGCACAATGCCTAGATATGTGACTTTCTCTTCTGGTACTATAGAAACTTCATCAAACTATCACCATGTTGAAACATGGACTCTACGGTGACCAGAATCCATGTTCCTGTATCATAGTCACTTATGGATGGCTTCAGAATAAACTATTTCTTATCCTCTTGGAAGTGAGAATCGTTTTATTTTTGTATAACAATCCCAGAGATCCTATTCTGGGGGAGCAGTGTCTCCACTGCCCATCGTGGCTTGCCAGAGAGACAGATGACTGGGCTATATCTCAGGGGTAGAAGGCACCTAGCATGTGTGAGGCCTTAGGCTTATTGTCCGGTGCAAATATAAAATAGACAAGCGGAACTGTCAGGCTAGGTGTGGAGGAACATGCATGTGACTCTAGCACTCAGGAAGAAGATGGAGACAGGAAGATCAGGAGTTTAAGACCAGCCTCAGCTACTAGTGAGTTTGGGGCCATCCTGGACTACCAGAGATCCTGTCTCAAAAAAGAAAAGGGAAATAATGTAAAAAGTTATATACAAGCCTGGCTTTAATCCCAACTCTCAGGAGGCAGAGGCACGTGTATCTCTGAGTTCAAAGCTAGCCTGGTCTACAGAGCAAGTTCCAGGACAGCCAAGGCTACACAGAGAAACCTTGTCTCAAACAACAACAACAACAAAACAACAACAACAACAACCAAAAGCTATATGCAAATCTCTACCTAGAAAAATCCCCTGTGTGGCCAGTGGTGGGTTAGCGAGTATTAGTACTTTCTGTAAAAGCCTGAGGACTAGAGTTCCATCCCTAGAACCCACAGCAGAGAGAGAGAACCAGCTCTCAAACATCTGCCTTCCAATGTATGCACACGCACATGCAAACACTAAGCACAGGGAAAGTACAAAAGTCCCAGGGAACTTTAAACACAGTCTAAATTTTATTCAAAGAAAAAAAGCTCTGTGAAATCTGCCTCGCTCCATCCCTTGCAGGACACAGCCGGGCTGGCATACAGGACCCTTTCAAAACATTTGTGGTGTTAACAAACTGAATAACCGATTTCTAGGTGGTCAATCAATGTGGACTTGCTTTCTGTCCAGGTTCATGGCTCCGGTGCCCTAACTGTCTAACTCTTTACAGTGAACATGGATCTTTTAGGGAGGAAATACACAGAATGCTTGGGGTCTGGCCCAGTGGTAGAGAGCTTGCCTTGGTGTGCTTTATGGCCCCAGGTTTCATAGGGAGCAGGGCTGGAAAGTAGGGAAGAGATGGAAAAAGGAAGATGGGGGGTGGGGAGGGGAGGGAAAATTAAGTGGAGAAAATAGAGCCTGGGCTAGGCTTGGTGGTACACGTCTGATACCCCAAGGCTAGACCTGCCTACAAGAGACTGTCTCTAAAACAAAATGCAGAGTGTTCTGAGGTCATCTTAGAGCAGGAGAATCCCAACCCTGGAGCCCGAGTAAGAAGTAAAGAGTGTGGCCGAGTTCCCAGAATCTCCTTGATCTGATTCATAAGAGAAATGAGAAGTGGGGCGGGGCAGGGTGGGGGTGGGGATGGAGCGGTGGGGGGCGGGGCGGGGGAGCATGGTCCAGCAGCCTGCCCTTGCATTTCTGTGGGTCACAACACATTCTCTGCTGTGGTAAACTTGCTGGATGGAGAGAGTAGCATGTCCCAGAATAGCTTTGCAAGGACTCTAAATGATTCATAAAGCACATTTCCCTTCCAGCAGAGGCAAGGCCTGGGTCTTGGCTGTCTCTTTCGGGCTGCTTTGGAGGTAGCCTCGCTGCTGCCCCTGGAACCTTTAGAAGCAAACCCCTTTCTTTAGAAACTGGCCCTTGGACTGTTGTGTCAAAATCCATATTCCTTCCAGCCCCGGGCTAGCCCACCCAAATCCATGGATGCCGAGGAAGCCAGGAACAGACAAGCAGATTTAGATGTTTCCTTGACCTTGAGGCAGTTAACTCGGCAGAGCTATCATGTGGAGCCCAGCAGAGTTCTGGAATAAAAGGCAGGCGAGACTTTGGAGGCCTGTTGAAGCTGTACTCTTTCCTTCGGCTTTGGTCACCATAGTGACTTCCTTCTGAAGCCGCAACCCTGCTGTTAGTTCTTCATATTCATTCATAAGAAGACCACCCTTGAGTTCTCCGCCCACTGGGGAAGCAAGTACCAGATGCATTGGAAAACGGGAGGCTAACGCGACGGGGCCTTTAAGCTGTGTGGGCCTAGGATGGTAGGGCGGTCCTCCGCTGCGCAGAGGGGCAAAGGTCAGAGCTGGGAGGGAATCCGCGAGCCTCTGGGTTTCAGCCCCTCAGTTTAGAGGGAGCTCTGTGGTACAGCCGGGTTTGGAGCAGAAGCCCTGAGCCCCGGGCCTCGTTCTCACTGCATGTGGTCACCATGGATGCACAGGACCCTTTAGATGGCCTGGCTCTTGGCCTTTTGTGCCAAGCCGGGTTCATATTTAGCAGGATTAGCACAAGTTGTGGCAATCAGATCCTAAGCCTTTCACTAATGGCCTAAACTAGAACTTTTGTAGACAAAGACCCACATCTGACAGATATTTGCAAGTGAATTAGCTCATTTCACCCTAAAAATTATAATGCTGCAGGGTCATGAGGAGCCCAGGCCTGTAGCCTCATCCTTAGGGAGGTTGTGGAGGACTAGAAATTCAAGGGCACCTTGGGCTACTTAGTTGGAGACTGCTTCAGATACACAAGAGCCCGTCGTCCCAGGGATGAGGTAGGGATGAGAGCTAGAGAAACTCAGAGCGTAGTGCCGCCAAGGGGTGGTGGCACACTCCTTGAATCTCAGCACTCAGGAAGCAGAGGCAGGTGGATTTCTGCCTTCAAGGCCAGCCGGGTCTACGGAGTGAGTTCCAGGACTGCCAGGGCTACACAGAGAAACCCTGTCTCAAGAAACAAACAAGCAAACAAACAACACCAAATTTAAAAAAGTCTTAGAATTTTAAATTAAACAAAACTGGAGAGATGACTCAGCAGTTAAAGTATTTTTTTTTGTTGCCCATGAGAGTTTGGATCTCCAGAACCCACTTAAATGGCCACTTAAGGGCTCCAGAGGCAGGGATGAGGATCCCTGAGCAAGCTGGCTAGCTAAAGCAGCCACATCAGTACGTTCTGGGATCAATTGAGAGACCTGCCTTGATGAAGAAGGTAGAAAGCAATCAATTAAGACTCCAGAAATTAACCTTGGACCTCCACAGGCATATGTGGACACACACATATCTGAATCGGTGTCCACATATAAGAGAATACTCAGACACTACACACACACACACACACACACTTTGGGGGATGAAAATCAACCAGTGTAACTCTTTACCATGATATGTATGGATTGGAAGTTGTTTTGTTTTGTTTTCTTTCTGAGAGTCTTTGTATGTAGCCCAGGCTGGCCTTAAACTCAGCATCCCCTTGTCTCTACTTCCTGGGTAGGATTATAGCCGTCAGTCCTGGCCCAGTCCCATTGTTGTTGTTGCTGTTCATTCACTTGGCTTCTGAAACAGGCTCGCCTGTAACCCAGGCTGGCCTTGAACTCCTGGTACTGCCTCCTCAGCCTCCCTAGCGCATGATCTCGATGGGCCATTCCTCACTGGTGATGAGGAGTGTGGCATGTGACTCTTTCATCCCTGCAGTGACTTTGGAGTCTCCAAGCTATGTGGTCAGTTCCTCGCTGAATTCCTTTACACATGTTTATTTAACTTTCCTGAGCCCAGGAGACCGGGGTTCATATGGTGACTGTGAAGATGACCCAAAGATGCACGTGGACGACAGCACTGTGAAGTGGCCTTAAAGCGGTTTCTATCATTGGAAGACCTGAGAGTGGTTTCTTCCCATAACTGCAGGGAGGTCTCCATTCTGCTGTTGCATGACCAAACCTACCCCAAGGTCTTCTTTTACAGAACCGGAACAAACAGTGCTGAAAGGTGAGAGGGTGAAAGATACATTTCAAGGTAAGACCAGTGCCAGGAGAGTACAAAAAGAGACTTGTATCATTCTCCACCAGCTAAATGCAAATTGCGACAGTATATTCACTGGATAGCTCTATAACTTCAACAAAAAGACAAAGGAGGGTTGACTGCACCATTCAAATCAAAGGTCTGAATATGCAAATCCATTGAGACTGAAAGTAGTTGGGTAGTGGCCTAAGGCTGGGGGGAAATTTGAAGACAGTGAATAAACTAAGGCCTCTTTGGAGACACACTGTAGGCCATTAATCCTCCCTAATCTCCCCGGCAGTAGCGCCTCCTCTCCATACTCCTGAGTTATTACTTACTAAAGTCCGTATTCCATCTTCGCTCCCCTAGACCCAATAGTGGGTGAAGAGCTGTTCTTCCCTGGCTCTTACATGACTGGTACGCTACAATCTGCAGCTCTCAAGCCCGCATCTTACTCCTTTCCCAGCCTGGCAATTCTGCTTCTTCTCCTCTGTCTATCTGCCCAACTATTGGCCACTGGCAACTTTATTTACCAATCAGAGCCAACTAGGGGAAGGGACCCTCAGCATCTCACATGAGTGAGCCCAATTAACATAATACAGTTTTGGGAACGCACTTAACATAATACAAGCGTCAAACAAATCCGCAACAGAGAAAGGCAAGTACTTAGCTACATCACCAGCTGCCTCCTTACTTTGTGCTTTGAGACAGGGTCTCAGCAAATTATCTAGGCAGGCCTTGAATTTGTGGTTCCCCTGCCTCAGCTTTCAAAGTGGATATTGCCTGCACCATCACATTATTCCTTGCCCATATGGGCAATTTGTAAAACTTCTTCCTGCCATCGCCCCTTTATCTTTCTGGTGGGATGGAGAGTAAATATCATTTCCCTTCCTGGCAATTCTTCAGTTACAGATACATATAGCCAAGTCCTCATAGAGCCATAGACTAAATACACAGTTTTGGTCCAAATCCCTAGGAATTTCCCATATAACGTTCTATATAAGCTTGATTGATAGATGAGGAATGAAACTGCTCGTTGATGGGGCTGTAGGGAACTCACACTCTGCATGGAGACAGTCCCTTGAGTGTTTTCTTGAGACCACAGCTTTCCCTGTGAGAAACTCATCAGCAGTGGAGCCGGCAATCCAGACCCCCATCTCCCAAGAGTTCACTGAGAGGTAACAGTGAGGGGTTGGGGGTAAGAAAGCTCAAACACAGCAGACAGAAGCACCCAGAATCAGCTGGTATTGTATCTTGTTTTGTCCAATTTGTCTTTTCTGAAGGGAAATGGTGGGAAAGTGGATCTGGGGCAGAGAGAAGGTAGTAGGGCAGAGGTGGGGAACCTGGGAGCAGTAGAGGAAGGGAAAATTGTGGTCAGGATGTATTATATGAGGAAAGAATCTATTTTCAATAAAAAGCAAATAAAAATAGAAACAACAGAGGTGGGGAAAGAGTTTTTTATTAGAGTTGAGAAACTACACATACAGCAAACACACAGAGAGAAAGACCATCCACGAGGCAGGGGTAGGGGGTGGGGTTGGGGCTTTGGAAGCTGAAGCTTCTTCAGGCTCTCCTTGAGCTCTGTGTGTTTTAAAGCCTTTGAAGGGCCTTCCTCCCCTAGTTTAGGGTTGGTCAGTTTGAAGACAACCTGGATGGCCGATTGGCCCACAACCGTCTTGTAAACAAGTCCCCATCTGGCTTTGAACTGGTTGATCCAGTTCATCCATAGGCAGGGGACCCTGGCCACAAGGCCTGTGTTTTAAACTTTAAGGCTTTTGCCTCAGGTCAGGAAGGTGGGAAAGAAGCCAGCCATCTTAGGAGTTCTCTATCTTTATTACCTAGTCTTGGCTACCGGCCTATTAGGGAATTGGTCTAAGTCCTAGTCTCTCAGCATATGGTCAAGCTTAAGTCTGCTAGTTGCCCTGCCACCAGGATCTGAATCAGACAGAAGAGGACAAAGGAGAATGGATCTGCCTATTGCCGAAGCACTGAACTAACCAGCGCCACTGTATCTTACTTCGTACCCATCATTCTTTGGCTTTGATTTTTCTATTTGTGAAGTAAGGCATATGGACCAGTTTTGAGATGCTTGGAGCCAGACCTCTGTTCTAACACACACACACACACACACACACACACACCTCTGCAATAGTGGCTGTCACTTATTGATGCTGTAGGCAGCCTCAGCGTCCCTTGAACTCATAGGTCTCATAGTCTACCACTAACGGACCCAAAGTAGCACTCAGACACATGCTCAAACCATGTGTCTCAATTGGTTTGTTCCTAAGGCCTACTCAGCTCTATTCTGGGTTACTCTGAACCTCTAGGTTTGCAGTCACAGTAGGAACAGGAGTGATAAGAACATGGCACTAGCCAGACCCGGTGGTACCTACCTGTAATGCCAGCTATTAGGGAGCCTAAGTCAGGAGAGTCATAGTTCAAATGTGCACAGGCTACATAACTTCAAAACCGACCTGGACTACGTGAGCCTATGGCTCAGTTAGGAAAGTCCCTGTCCCATAAGAACAGGAACCCGATTCCAATTCCCCAAACCCAACTTACAAAAGAAAAAAGAGTCAGGTGCAGTAACGGATTTGTAAGTCCAGCATCAGGCAGGCAGAGAAAGATGGTTCCTGGAGGTGTGTTTTATAAAAAGCCAGGATATGTTTGGCAGGGCACAGTATGGTGTGGTGGGATGGGTGCCTGGGTAGGCCCATGCTGAGGCATCCTCTGAAGTACCAGGTATAGTGTGGAATAGAGTTTATTTAGTAGGGACGGGAAGAGAGAGAGAGGGAGAAACACGGCCACAAACATGTGCAGAGAGAGTGGGGAAGAGAGAGAGGGGAAGGGGCGAGAGAGAAAAAGGGGCTAGGGAGAGAAAAGAGTCAGAGAGGCGGAAGGGCAGAGAGAGAAGCCAAACAGTCCCTTTTATAGAAAGCCAGGCCTACCTGGCTGTTGCTAGGTAACCACTGGGCGGAGCATAGAAGGAATGCTAACACCTGAAATCTTGCTGGCCATCCAATCTAGACTATTTAGGGATTTCTAGGCCACTGAGGGACTCTGTCTTTAAATAGATAGATAAATAAACAAGGAAACAGGTAGAGCTCTCTTGAGGAGTGACAAGGATAGCAGGAGTTTGTCCTCTGGCCTTCACACATGCATGGTCACACCCACACAGAAGAGGGGGCGGGTATGTGGAAATATAGGTCAGTGGTAGAAGACTTGCCTAGCATGTGAAAGCCATAAATTCAATCCCTAGTTATATAACCCCAATCTCTCTCTCTCTCTCTCTCTCTCTCTCTCTCTCTCTCTCTCTCTCTCTCTCTCTCACACACACACACACACACACACACACACACATACACACACACACGAGCCAAGTGTAAAGGCACTTGCCTGTACTCACATGCTTGTAATCCAAAATACAGATAGGAGGAACAGGGAGTCCACCGCCAGCCTTTGTCTACATAACAAGTTTGACGCCAGCCTGGGTTACATGAAATTCTGTCTCAAAACAACCTCCCCACTAACCCCTAAAAATAACTAAGGGGGAAAAAATATCAAGGGCTAGAGAGATAGTTCACCAGTGTATGAGAGGGGACACAGCGCTGGCATGACCATTCTGTGGTATTGTTAAGGGGGAGGTTTTATTTAGACATGGAAGGGTAGCACCTGGAAGAAGCCATAGCAGAGAGAAAAGAGAGACAGTCTGGACACGACCAGGGCTGACTGTGAGAGAAGGGAGAAGAGACAGAAAACAGAGAAAACAAAGTGAGAATATAGAGAGCTGGTTGGGGGCAGGGCAGAGAGCAGCTCGTGCTTATGAAGAGAGCGAATGGCTATCCGGGAGGAGGCTAGCCTGGTGAGGTGAGAAGGACTGGGATGCTAGTGTGGACTTTAAAATGTCTAACAGGTGTATGTGGTCCTGAGAGAGCTTGCAGGCCAGCATGGGCTTTGAAGTGCTGTTAGGTGCCATGGGTGGCCGTGTGTCCTTTCTGCCAGATGTAAGGGAAATGACTCCTCCTGACAGATGAGAACTGGTTTCACAAGTTCCTAAGAAATGCTGGCTTTTGTCTAACCACAAGAAATCCTCCTATAGTCTAGGTTGCGCTAGACAGATCTATGTACTGCTTCTTGGAGTTTGGGGAAGTGGTTTCCCTTGGATCTGACAACCAGGTAGAGTGTGCACTGCTCTTGCAGAAGCCCAGAGTTTGGTCCCCAGCACTCACGATAGGTGTCGAACTACTACCTGTAACCCAGACTCCAGAGCATCCTTTACCGTTTTCTGGACTCTGGGCAAGTGCACGGATGTGTTCATCATACCTGTGCACAGACACGCATGCATACACCTAACTGAAAAAAAATTTTTTTTTCAAAAATCAGAAAATCTTGGCTAAGCATAGTCACATGTGCCTGTAATCCCAACGAGCTCTAGAGGTTGAGGCAAGAGACTTTAAAGTTTGAGGCCAGCCTGAGCTACATAGTGAGATTCCATGACGAAAGTAAGAGATAAATATGGACAGGAAGAAAGAGGTAAGAAGGGGATTGGGGGGGGGGGGCAGGGGGAGGGCGGGGAGGGCAGAGAAAGGGAGGGAAGGAAGGAGGAAGCCAGGGAGGGTTTGAAATCCAGTAGTGCCGCTTGTTGTCAAATCTAGCCAGGGTAGTAGTTTCATTTTGAGTTTTCCTTCCGTGTCCATCCCCAAAATGCGATCAGAATACCCCAGCACGTTACAGGTAAACATACATCATCCGTGCGATGCAGCTTTAGCTTGGACTTGGCAAGAACAAGTAGAGCTTATAGAAACACACCCAGCATGGGTAAAGAGAACGCTGTACCCTTCCCAGCTCCTGCTACCCTCCCCCATCTGTGAACAGGGAAGCTCTAACTCCTGGCTTACACGGTCCAGCGCGCCCTCATTCCTGGGCTGTCCTTTCTGCCTGCTACAGATTGCTCATCCCTGGCCCTTTGGGAGCTTCCTGGGAGCTGCTCCTGTGTCAGGGCTTCCAGAGTGGAACTCAGTCTTCCCAGCAAGACAAATGTTCCAGAAGGCCACAGCACTTAACCAGCTGTGACTCCCCCCTCTAATCTCCCCAGCTGGCCTGGATTTAACACCCACGGGCACAGAAAGCTGTTTCGACTAGGCATGTTGTTTTCTGGTAGCTGGGCTGTAGCTGAACTGGGTTCCGTTTCTCAGTGTACGTGCCAGGACCATTTCGGGAAAACCCTGTTTATTATCTCTAGGCCCCGAGTGTCAAAGGAAGGGCTCAAGCGTGGATGTGAAGTTCAAGACGAGGACTGCATGTGGGATATTGACTAGAGACGCTTTTCGGGTCAGTAGCCTTGGGATGAGCCTGGTGTAGCACATTCTGAAATCCCTGCCTGTGGCAGGTGGAGGCAGGAGAAGCAGGAGTCATCCTTGGTTTGCCAGAGCTACAGGAGCCTGTTAGGATCCTGTCTAAGCTCCACCCCACAGTTACCTGGCAACAGCCAAGTATGCCCTGCCCCACTGTTACCTGGCAACAGCCAGGTGGGCGTGGTCTACTAGAAAAGGAGCTTCTCAGCCCCTCCTCTCTTTCTCTCCTACATCTCTTATTCTCTCTCAGTTTGTCTCTTGCCCTCTCTTGGGCTCTCCTCCCCTCCCCCCTCTCTCCATGTGGTCATGGTCGGCCTCTGGCCTCTGCTTCTCTACTCTCTCCCTCTCTCTGCCTTTCTCTGCCTCTACTACCCCCTTAACTCCCATCCTATGGCCTGAATCAACTCTATTCTGTACTATACCTGTGTGCATCTGGTCCTTCAGAGGGAAAGGGATACCCTGGCATGGGCCCGCTGAGGGCCCCCCTCTTCCCTCACACCACCCTAGAACATATTCTCACACCTCTTTTTCTTTTTAGGATCACAACAGAAGACCCTATGTCAAAACAAAACTGCAGAAAAACCCTGTCTCGGAAAACCAAACAACAACAACAAAACTAAAAACTAAACTCAAACAAACCAGCCCTAGGGAAAAAGGAGCAGAGGGAAAAGTGGAATTTCAGTATAATCGTAAGAAAGGCCTATAGGGAACTGTCTTAGTGAGGGTTTCCAGTGTGAAGAGACACCATGACTTTTTTTTTTTTTTTTGGTTTTTTTTTTTTTGTTTTGTTTTTTTTTGGTTTTTTTTTTTTTTAGATTTGCTTTTTTCAAGACAGGGTTTCTCTGTATAGTCCTGGCTGTCCTAGAACTCACTCTGTAGACCAGGCTGGCCTCGAACTCAGAAATCTGCCTGCCTCTACCTCCCAGAGTGCTGGGATTACAGGCGTGTGCCACCACAGTCCCGCTGACACCAAGACTCTTATAAAGGAAAACATTTCATTGGGGCTGAAACCAAGTTTCAGAGTATAGCCTATTATCAGCATGGCAAGAAGCAGGGTGGCACACAGACAGATACGGTGCTGGAGAGGTAACTGAGAGTTCTACATCTGGATAGGCAGGCAGCAGGAAGAACAAGTGAGCCCACAGGACTTCTCAGACCACCTATGCTGACTTTTCGACAGTGGAAGAGCTTCTCACAGACCACGAGTCCATCAGCTCTGTTCAGCTAAGAGCAAATCCTGCAGAGGTCCTCCGCTGAGCTTCCCTTCACAGAGCTCCCAGCAGCTGGAGGAGTAAATGCCTCAGTCTAGGAGCAGGGAGCTGGCTGCATTCCCCCAAGATCTACCCCTGAGGTCAACACCCTACTCAACTGATCAGTTGTAGCATTGTCTTTCCCAGCCAAGAAGGGTTCCCAGTTATCCTCCAGACTCTTCTGCTGGCTCTCAGAAGCATTTGATAGGTAGTCCAAGCTGACCTCCAGCTTGTGATCAGTGTATAACCGCAGGCATGATACCACATGTCCAGCTGGACACCCCGCAGTGTTCAGAGCAGCCCTGTGTGACAGATACCATTCAATTGTCCATAGCGTCTGTTGGTATTCTGTCTAAGCTCCAGCCCACACTTACCTGGCCACAGCCAGGTATGCCCCGCCCCATAGACCTGGACCACTATAAAAGGGGCTACTTGCCCCTCCTCTCTCTCATCGCTCTCACCTCTCTGCCCCTTGGGCTCTCCTGCCCTCCCCCCTCTCTCCATGTGGTCATGGCCTCCTCCACTCCTCCACTTATCTACTCTCCTCTCTCTCTCTCTCTCTCTCTCTCTCTCTCTCTCTCTCTCTCTCTCTCTCTCTGCCTTTCTCTACTTCCACTATACCACTAACTCCCATCCTCTGCCCTGAATAAACTCTATTCTATACCATGTCTGTGTGCGTGTGGTCCCTCGGGGAAGAGGTGACTGGGCAGGGTCCCGCCTAAGCACCCCCTTCCCCCTCACCACCATGCCAAATTCTCTAAACCCCCCTTTCTCTCTTTTTAAGCCCCCTTCAGTGTCAGAATAGAGAATCCCAGGTAGAGCTGGGAATCCTCAAGTCTCAAGCTTCAGTCTGACTGTCATGGAGAGACAAAGGCAGCAGGAACAGGTGAACCATTTTATATGCCTCCTTGAGGCCTTTCTGCAGACACTAAAAATTCTCAAATCATATCAGCAGCAGGATAGCTAGGAGAGTAGTAGGCAGGAGGGACTGAGAGGCCTTTGGAGAGGCAATTGATGGATGCAGCCTTGGGATTGGAGAGCTGTGTGGCGGCTCCAGAGCTCGGTGGTCAGCTGTGGTGGACCAGGGAAGCACCTGCCACAGCTATGATTGAATACTGTGTGTAATACTGCTCACTGCCTTTCTTCCCTCCTGCTAGACTGTAAATTCTGAAAGGACAGACAAGCCCCGCCTTGCTTCCCAGTCTGGCTTCTTGCTTCAATCAGACCCTAAACCCACAACACTCTGGAGTATTTATGAATGGTCTGGGCTTTAGGATGTCGTACTGTTATGCAAACCAGAGAGGAAAGCCAGGCCCCTTGGTAAGTGCCTGTAATCCTAGGACTTGGGAGGTAGAAGAAAGAGGATCAGGAGTTCAAGGTTATCAGGCTGTTGCATGCTTGAGATTCCTGTACTCCACTTGGAAGGCTGAGACAGGAGGATCTTAAGTTTTAGGGCAGCCTGGGGTACATGAGACCCTGTCTCAAAACAAGCAGCGAAAAACCAGAGGAGTCAATGTCACGAGACAAAAACCATGGTAAGCCACACAGTACAGGGATGAATGCACCTAATACCACTGAACTGTACACTTAAAAATGGTTAAAACTTGCATGGAAACTATTTCTGATAAAATTGAACAAATATATATAAAAACATGTTGAAATAGAAGATTATCATGGAAAATTGTACAGATAAAATGGTAGGCATAAAAATGATTCTAAATTGATTGAAAGTGAAATTATTATAAATATTTTCAGGTAAAATTGAAGATTTACATGGAAAATATTTCTGATAAAATTCAAGAAATATATATATATAAACACATTAAAATTGATTATTTCATGGAAAATGATACAGATAAAATGGTAGACATAAAACCCTTTTCTAAATTAATTGAAGGTGGAATTAAAAACATTTTGTGATAAAATCAGAGATTTACATGGAAAACATTTCTGATAAAATAGAAGAAATATATAGAAAAACATGTTAAAATTGAAGATTATCATGAAAAATAATGCAGATAAAATGATAGACATAAAAACATTACTAAATTAATTAAAAATAATTCCACTTTCAATCAGTTAGGAATACTTTTATGCCTATAATTATTATATCTATATAAAATTTTCCATGATAATCTTCAATTTTAACATGTTTTTCTACATTTTTTTACAATTTTATCAGAAATATTTTCCATGTAAATCTTCAATTCTATCATAAAATGTTTCTACTTCCTTTTTCAATTAATTTATCAAAGTTTTTATGTCTATATTTTACTCTTTCGTTTTCCAGGAAAATTGTCAATTTTAACGTGTTTCTCTATATATCTCTTCTATTTTATCGGAAATCCCAACTACTAGGGAGACTGGGTCAGGAGGATGTAACCTTCAAGGCCTGCCTGGAGTACCGAGTGAGTTCAGAGCTAACCTGGGCGACTTAGTGAGACTCTATCTGAAAACGAAAAGATAGAGAGGGATTGGGGAGATGGTTCAGGGAGTTAGCAGCTGCCCTACAAGCACAAGGATCTGAGTTGGAATTCGAGTTGGAATCCCCAGACTTCCTGCGAAACCAGGCTGAGAGGAGAAGGGAAGTAGAGAGACAGAATAACAACACAGAAGCTCTAGTGTAGAGTTCGCTAATACAGGTTAAACAGCCCAGCATCATGAATAAGCGAGACTCTGCCTCAGCAAGGTGAAACACAGGAAACAATTCCCAAGTTGTATACACACACACACACACACACACACACACACACAAACTGAAAAGAAGGCTGGAGAGGTAGCTTGTGGGGGAGCACAGGGTGAGCATTTACAAGGTCCTGGGTTCAATCCCTAGTGCCATTCAAAACAGTGAATTTTATATCACATACACTTTACCACAGTGCAGAATCACTTACTAAACGAGATCAGTTTACAAAGCCTCTTAGCACAGAGTCAAATTATCACCCATAGCAATTTTTCTTGCAGTGTGCTCAGTGGGAGAACACTCTAGAAAGGTCTAATCAGATAAACCAGGAACTAAGGGAGCAGCAGAAGCAAGCGTGGGGTTGTGTGTTATCTAGGTCAAGAGCTGCCCCACCATGGGAGCAGCGTGGGGAGGTCCTATGTGGCCTGAGATCATCTGCTTAGACACATCTACCAGCTTGTGTACCCTGAGTGCTAGAATGATTCCATCCACCCACCTGGCTGAGCCTAATCAGCAGGCCCAAGGACCTGCCCTTTGTATAACAGAGGGAAGAAAAGACTCAGTTTTGTTTGCTGTTGTTATCTTGCTATTGACCTATTCCGCAGCAGCTGCTAAACCACAGCTGAGCATTGTTTGAACCCTGCAGGGCAGACAGAAAAATCAGTGAGCCAGGGCTCAGGACTTAATTAGTGCTTTTTACCTAGTGTTGAGACAAAAAGAGGCCAGCTCCTGAGCTCAGAGGAGTCCATGGCGCCTTATCCATGGTCACCATGTAGATGCAAGCAAATCAGTCCATTCTTATCTCCTTGTACAAAGCTCAAGTCCAAGTGGATCAAGGACCTCCATATAAAACCTGAAACTAATAGAAGAGGTGGGGGAAGATCCTCAAACACATGGGCACAGGGGAAAATTTCCTGAACATGTTTGATTTTTATAAGAATGACCTTTAAGAATCCCTTAGTCCAACCTGTTCATTTCACAAGGAAGACAACATGTAAGGCTGAGAAACAGATAACGACACAGTCCCAGTGGGCCAAGCGCGGGGTACTGGGATTGGATAGGTTTTCTAACCTGGGAAACCTCCATCCCCCAGGCAAAAATAAGAATGCCTTCCCTTTAGGGACCTTCTGGTGAATGAGGGCCCATGAAGTTCTGGTCTGTTTGTTTTTGAGATAGTGCATCGTTACGTAGCAGTCTCTCTTTACAAGGAGTCCAGCCCAAGTGAAGTTTCAATAGGAGCTTTTGCTGGTGGTTCCGTGGAGAGAGTGTCTAAGCTACCTGGACACTGATCTTTCACTCAAACTGGGATGTGGATATTTGGATAACGGGTACCTAGAAGCTGCGTTTTGCTTAAAAAGCTCCGACTTCTCACCTGCGTGAGAGAGAGCAGACATGGTGGTGCACACCTTTAACCCCAGCACTGGGGAAACAGATCTCCTAGTTTGAGGCCAGCCTTGTCTAAGAGGAAGTTTCTGGATAGCCAGGGCTACACAAAGAAACCCTGTCACAGGGAAATAAAAGCATGACCTTTCTCTTGGAATCCCTTGTTTTGGATTGGTAACTGACAAGTTATTTCCCACACATATGATAAATCATTTTAAAAATGTTTTCATTAGCCAGGCATGGTGGCCTATAACTTTATTTTTTTTCCAAATCCCATTTTAATGATGGTTCTTAATAGCTTTAGCCTTCTTTGTAACCCACCACCCACCAGAGGCAGTGTAAAAGAAAGGATATGGGGGAAAATAGACCTGTTTAGAAAGGTTCTTTGGAGCAACTCCCATCTGTGCTGTCTGGAAATCAGTTCAGTTCACAGGTTAGCAGGCAGCAGCAGCTCGATCCACTGGTAAACACCTCACAAACACCTCAAGGATACACCAGCAGTCCAGTTCAGTAGAGTCAGGTTAGCAACAGTGGTGGCACGACCTAGCATAGACAACCAGACCTCAGCCTCAGCTCAAGTCAGCAGGGGCGACAGCAGAACATCAGGAGAAGTTCTTGGCTATACATCTCTCAGGGAAGCGAAGATTAGCGAAGACCCACAAGTGTTGCACAGCTAGCTTGTACCAGCAAGCTAAGCTCCGTCTCTGTCACTCCATGGAGCCCTATTTATACCCTCTACACATCATGTGTCCTCCATACGTCTTGCCCCGGCGCATGCATCCAATCAGCCAGAGTCCATGGAAGAGGCAAGAAACTGCAGCACACCACCGGAAGTTTTTTGATGCGTTTCTCTCTATGGTGCCCCAACAAATGCAGCTCAACTATGCAGTGTAAGGCAGACCAATACACGGATGCTGTTAGAAAGAATCCTTCATCATGTGTCCTTTCACATGCTTGCTTTAGCAGAGCATCCTCTCTCCTGTGTCTGCTTCAGCAAAATGTTCCTTTACAAGTCTATCCTAGCCTTTCACTCCATTGTCCACTTTAATGAAACGTTCCTTCAGGTGTTTGCCCCAGCAAAACACTGTCCAACTGATGCTTCAAAGAACCCTCGCCAGGCAGTGGTGGTGCACACCTTTAATCCCAGCACTTAGGAGGCAGAGGCAGATGGCATTCTGAGTTTGAACCCAGCCTGGTCTACAGAGTGAGATCCAGGACAGCCAGGGCTATACAGAGAAACCCTGTTTCAAACAAAACAAAACAAACAACAAACAACAAAAAACAAAACAAAAAACCCAAAACCAACCAACCAACCAACCAACCAAACAAACAAAAAACCCAAAAACCCCTTGTTTCTACTTCAGTAGCCACAGATATAGGAAGACAGAGTTCAAGTGGCCCTCTATGAGTTCAAAGCCAACCTGGTTTATGTAGTAAGTTTCAGAGCTCTCAAAAAATATTTTCATTATTTTATTAGTTATACATAATACAGGGTTTCAATTTGATATTGTAATATATGTATATCTGTATTTAAAATATTTTCAATTCATTTTTGTTGCTGCTGTTGTTGTTATTTTGTTTGCTTGTTTGTTTTTTTTTTGGAGACAAGGTCTCTTTCTGTTTAGCTTCGTTTCCTTGAGACAGAGTTTTACTCTGTAGCCTTGGCTAGCATGGAACTCACTAAGTTGATCAGACTGGCCTTGAATTTACAGAAACCCACTGCCTCTGCCTCTAGAACGCTGAGACTAAAGGTGTGTGCCGCTACACCTGACTTAATTGCACTTATTTATTTATCTATTCACTACACACAGAGGGGCAAGGACAACTTTCAGGAGCTAACTATTCACGTGGGTGGAGGAGATGATGGAACTCAAGTCAGGGCCTTTACCTGTGAATTATCTGACTGACCCAATATTGTATTTGATCTTAGTCGATTAACCTTTCTTGTCCCTTCCCACTGCCAATCCCCTTCCTCTTTATAACCACCCCTCCCTCTACACCTATGTCTGTCTTAGGGTTTCTTTCTTTTTTTTTTAAATAAAAATTTATTTATTTATTTATTTATTTATTATATGTAAGTACACTGTAGCCATCTATGTTCATAAACTCCAGAAGAGGGTGTTAGATCTCATTTGGGATGGTTGTTAGCCACCATGTGGTTGCTGGGAATTGAACTCAGGACCTTTGGAAGAGAGGTCAGTGCTCTTAACCTCTGAGCCACCTCTCCAGCCCTTAGTCAGGGTTTCTATTGCTGTGATAAAACACCATGACCAAAAAGCAAGTTGGGGAGGAAAGGGTTTATTTCGCTTATTCTTCCATATTGCTATCTATCATTAAAGTTCAGGACAGGAGCTCAAACAGGCCAGGAACCTGGAGGCAGGAGCTGAGGCAGAGGTCATGGAAGGGCACTGCTTACTGGTGTGCTTCCCCTGGCTTGCTCAGCCTACTTTCTTATAGAACTCAGGACGCTATCCCAGGGATGGCACCACCCACAATGGGCTGGGCCCTGCCTCATCACTCACTAATTTTAAACACTGCCTTACAGCTGGATTGTATGGGGGCATCTTCTCAAGTTATCCTTTCAGACAACTCTAGCTTCTATGTCTGGTTGACATAAGACCAACCAGCACAATGTCTTTTCCGTGGGTATGTGACAGAGTGAGCTTCACTGGATTTCATACAGGAACACGGACATCTTACCCAGTGGCTACACAATTGAGCTAAATGACCCTCCCTTCACCAGCCACCATTAACTCACAGACCCCTCAAGCAGGGGTGTGTCCTCATAAGTACCTCCCTCTTCCATGACAGTACGTTGATGGTTTCAGTCTTGTGCAGACCTTCTGAAGCTAGCTAATCATAACTGCTTGAGTTCAGGAATGCCATAGCTTGGGGCTTGAAAGATAGTCTCTAACATGCTGGGATTCACCTGCCTCTACCTCCTGAGTGCTAGGATTAAAGGTTTGTCTCATTATACCTGGCTAATTTTTATTATTATTATACCATGTTTTGACATTTCATAATATTTTATTGATGATTTGGGAATATCACATCCTAAACTCTGATCATGTTCACTTTCAAGTCCTCCCATGTTTGCTCCATCATCCTTGTGATTCCCCCACAAAAAAAAAAGCAATTTTAAGAGAATGACCCCAAAATGAGATGGGTAGTTTTTGGTCATTCGGTGAGTGATAGATTTTTGTCATTGTTTAACGGGGCTTGATTACAAGTAGTTAATGGTCTTGGTCAGGGAGGAAACAAAATATAGGAGGTTAGATGCAGTGATTTCTCTCTTTCTCTTTCCTCTAGCCTTCTTCCTTCCCTATCTAATGCTAGGTGTAAGTGGGGAGAAGGGATAAAAAGGAAAAAAGCAGGGATATAGTAAAGATAGATTACTGAATCTACTTTTAAACTAAAAAGCAACTACTAGTTTTGAATATTTTACATTGGTATGAATCATTCTATATTGAGAGCAATTTAAGGTTATTTTTGTTATAACTTACTGCATATGTTTCAACTCTTATTTAAGGTATCGTACCTATGTAACTCATTTAAAAATGCAGTGTAAAGTTCGTGTCCTTTTGAAAGCTGCTATTATAAACTGTTTAGGATAATTAAGAGATGCAAATTAATAGTCAATCAAACTTGTGGTCATGTTAGGTGCTAGTTTAATTAATTACAGAAATAAGCTTTATCTAGCCCCCATAAATGTTTTCGAGGTTAAACGAATAGTGGATAGCTAGAAATAAGCGATGTTTGCCTATTTAGATAGACTTTAGATAGACAGAAAATCTTTAAGCCCTTCAGAGAACTACAGAATCCAATACTTACAATGTTTTAATAACAAAAGGCTTGTCATGGCAGTGATGCATCAACTCCTGGCTGCATTTCAACATTACTTCAGAGAAGATGGTAAGCATTGAAAGGTTCACTTCAAATGTGGCAAAGCTGGCCACTGGGCAAGACACCGTCCTTATCTTGACAGTGTGCTGTTCAAGCCACGGACAAGCAAGAAGTGGAGGAAGTCACCTGCCGGACTTTACCAGGGCAAGGTAAGAAAACCTTCATAATTCCTGCTTCACAGAGAAGTCTGACAGATAGACATACACTGGGCCAGAAGGCCGATGATTGACAATGTTGCAAAGGACTCTTCGGTGATATTTAGTCCTTTCCAGGTCTCTCATAAGGTTGAAGACTAGATAGCGATAGTCTCATAATTAAGCTTATATTGCTAAGAATTTTAAAAAAATGTTTTAAGGTCTAAAAAGATATTCATAGGCTGATAAATTCAAGTTAGGATAGAAAATTATTTGAGTACAGAGCTTGAACTTACCAAGGTGGGAAAGATAGTAGAATACTTTCTCCAAGGTTGCCAACTACAAATGCACTTCATATTGTGAATGTTAATTCTTACCTGATAGCGTTCATAATTGTTCTTACTGTATGTAGTTAATGAATATAAGACCAAGAGTCTTTTATTGGACTAAAAGGGGGGGATATTGGGTGGTTTTGTGCACTGTGTATTTAGATACTGGTTTCTGCACCCAGAGATCTGGTCACAGTCCGGACTCTGGTATTGACATTGTTATAAAGCATCTTCTGACTCTATTTTTCAAAACATTCTTCTCCATTACCCTATGATTGGTTAAAGAGCCAAGCAGCCTAGAGCTCAGCAAGAGATGAAAAGACAGAACTTCAGGCCCAGAGAGGGAGAAGGAGAGGGGGAAGGGGAGGGGAAAGGGAAGGGGGAGGAGGGGGAAGGAAGGAGAGGGGGAGGGGAGGGAGGAGGAGGGAGGGGAAGGGGAGGGGAGAAGAAGGGGGAGGAGGGGAAGGGAGGGGAGAAGAAGGGGGAGGAGGGGAAGGGAAGAAGGAAGGGAGGAGAGGGGGGAGGGGAGGGGAGAGGGAGGGGAGGAGGGGGAGAGAGGGAGAAGGGAGAGGGGGGAGAGAGAGGGAGGAGGGGAGGGGAGGGGAAGGGAGAGGGAGGAGGGGTAGGGGGGAGGGGAAGGAAGAAGGAGGGGGGGAGGGGGAGGGGAGGGAGGGGAGGGGAAGGGAGAGGGAGGAGGGGGGGCGGGGAGTGGAAGGGAGAGGGAGGAGGGGGAGGGAGGAGGGGAAGGAGGAGGAGGGGAAGGGGAGGGGAAGAGAGGGGGAGGGAGGAGGGGAGGGAAGGGGAAGGAGGAGGAGGAGAAGGGGAGGGGAAGAGAGGGGGGAGAGAGGAGGGGGAGGGAAGAGGGAGGGGAGGAGAGGAGGAGGGGAGGGGGAGGGAGGGGGAAAGGGAGGAGGGGGAGAGAGAGGGAGAGAAACAAAGGGAGAGGGAGAAAGGAGGGGAGAAGGACAGGGACAGGGAGACAGGGAGAGAGAGAGAGAGAGACTCAGGTGGGGACCAGAAGGGTCAACATCAAGAGATGAATGAAGGAGGAGGTTCTAGGGCAAGACTGAGAGGGAAGGCAATGGGCCACACGGCTGGGAAGTAGGCCAGGCCAGCATTGTTGCGCTAGAATACCTGAGTATTTGCTCAGCTATAGTACCAAACGCTTTAAATAAATATAAAGGTTTCTGTGTCATTATTCAGAGCAAGAGTGGGCATAGAAAAGCCTTAACTTTTACAGAGGAAAAAAAAAAAGCAAGTCCAATTTGTGTAACCTGTATAGTCACTGGGGCATGGTCAAACTCCCAGTGGCCGGCCCCTTAAAGAACACCGGGTCCATTCCTGTCTACATCCCCACCAGAAGCCATCAGTTGCGGAGAGCTACACTTCAGCAACCTTATCACAATTTTTAAGAGTTCTCTTCAATGGCTTTCTGTGAGACATGTGGAACCATGCCACCAGACAGAGGAACTGGCAAGGTCAAAGCAGATTCGAAAAAATCCCCCAGTAATACTCAGCACTGAGAACTGTAGAGGTTAGAATCAGCTCTCGCCAGACTACCTGTCCTGGAACACGTGACCACAGCACCCCATGTGACCATGACACCCGCTCACGTAGCTTTAAAAACCTCGAGCATGCCATACTGATGAGGTATCTAGATAGCCTCTGAGTGTTTAACCAATGGCCTTCCCTTCCTGCAAAAGGTATTTAATCCCTGATTTACCCTGAGTAAGGCATATGTATCCTCAGCCACCATGAATAAAATAGTTTGGACAAGCAAGGACTGTCTCCTTCATCAGGACTGCCGTGGGGGATGGGGGAGGCATTCACCTTCCAGAGCTCTAAGTTTCCCACACAGGGCCCCTCTTCCAGTCTTTCTGTACTACTGGCACTCACTCAGAACCGAGCTCAGTACAGGCCCGAGGACACCATAACTGTCCCCCGCCTCGTCGTAGTCTCCCCCTCCCTTTCCCAACTCCCCTCCAGTGGCATCTGGGTACACAGGAGTTTGAGAACCACAACGCCTGTCCCAGCCTCCGCTGTTTCTCTCCAGGAAGAACCCCGACTGGTTTCACCTCTCCTAAGTGGCACATGGAAGGAAGCATTTGATACCCCAGTGGCGAGGCAGAAATGCAGACCTACAGTTTCCTGTCTAGGTTGTTAGTTTCTTGGGAGACAGGAGTGTCACAGAAGTCTACTATGTCCCTCTTTCTCAACTGCGAATCTCTAGCCATCGATACTGCAGCGAAAGTAGCTTTCTTGCCCTTTATAGTCAGTGGGAGCACGGATCATAAACGTCCACAGGGTGTCCAGTATCAGCACGTGCCTAGGACTTCAACACGGTATATCCATTGGCAGAACAGTTCACATACATTCCATGGACCTAAGCATGGCTATTAGAGACAGCATGAGCACAGACAACAGCATGGCTTCAGTGGTGCCTATGTCAATGCTTAGCACCACTCTATTCTGACATTCTTCCTTGACGTTCCGTGAGCCATGGTAGGAATGAAATGGTCTTGATGTGTGATCTGGGTGATTACCGTCTCTGATCTATTTCTGCAAGGTGGTCTAACAAGCCCTTCTTGTTGAAATGGACCAGCCCATTACCACAGCTGGATCTTTTCTGTTTGAGAGGTAGTACTTGTGGGAAACTCTGCTAATGCTGCAATCCAGGCTGACTACTAGAAACCTTCAGGCACCTTTTAGGGTCTTGTAACAGGCATTGGAGACTCTGACAGGAAGATGCCTGATGGGTCACTCTTATCTTTGTACCTTCAGCCTTGAAGGGGATGAGATAGCTTGATGTTTCTTTTAGTCAGACACTTCTACAATAATTATCATACCTGAGTGCAGCTAAGCAGATTATTGGTAAGTTATTTCTCCATCAGTGAAATGAGCCAATTCAAGCCAGAATAGATTATATTAAATGCAGGTTTATTAGGAGACTGCTCTTAGGCGAGTTCACTGGCCCCTAGGATGGAGGCCAGGTCAGTCACCATAGGGTCGGGGGAGGGGAAAAAGAAAGAGTGCGGGCTCTGAGGGAACAGCTCCTTTGGAGCCAGCTTCAGTGGGCTCATCTAATGGGGGAACAAAGGGTACTTAAACCTTTGGGGGTTGGTAGGGGCTTTCTGGGTGAGTGTATATTATTGGCTGGGGCCAAGCTACTTGGATGCCTCATTTGCATAAGAAGGACTTCCAGGTACAGCCAGACACAAGGGGAGAGGAAGTTTAATCTGGATACCAGGCTATATGACCTCCCGGAGGGGGAGATGGTCGGGGTACAGGGCTACACGCTCTGGAACATGCAGCCCCAGGGAAGGGGAGAGTGTTCCTACTCCCGCTTAGCGCAGGTCGTGAGTGCTCATGCGCATGCGCATGCTGAATGTGTCTGAGTACCTGCAGAGAAGTGGCCATAAGATCCCCTGGAACTGGAATTGCAAGGCAATTATGAGCCGTCTGACTTAGGTGCTGGGAACAAAACTGGTCCTCTAGAACTGCAGGCTCTCTTGACTGCTGAGCCTTCTGTAGCCCCTAAAAACATTTATTTTAAAGGAAATGTACATTCCTTGCCTGTATAAAGCATAAAGCCTGTGTCAACATCCCTAAGATAGACTCGGGAGTCACCAAAGCGTTTCATCTGTATTTCCCAGTGGATTGATTGCTTCTCTGTCTCCTGCAGGCAAAGCTTTTAGCTTCTGATCTTCCTCACTCCACATCCCCAATGCTTTCTTATTTATTTTTGTTGGTTTTGAGGCAGAGTCAACTCAGGCTAACTTCCTACTTGCTAAGTAGTCAAAGCTGGGCTTGAACCCCTGATTCCCTTGCTTCTTCCTCCAGAGTACTGCGGGGATCTTAGGTGTGCACCATTGTGGCCAGTCTTGTTTGCTTTGTTGTTGTCATCCTTTGGTTTTGTATTGTTTGTTAGATTTTATTTGTCTTTATACTTTATGTGTAAAAGTCGTTTGCCTGCATGTATGCTGTGTGCACGCACATGCTGTGCCCTTGGAGGCCAGAAAGAGGGGTTAGATTCCCCTTTGGAACCAGAGTTACTGAGTTGTTCGCAGCCACATGGGTGCTGGGAATCAATCCCAGGCCTCTGGAAGAACAGTCAATGCTCTTTACCGTCGAGTCATGTTGCCAGTCTTTGATTTTGCTTTTTTCTGAGACAGGGTCCCCTGCTGACCTTAAACCTATTGTATAGCTGAGGTTGCCTATGAACAGATGAAGGCTTGACCATGTCCAGCTTATTAAGACAGTGTAGCCCAGGCTACACACAATGTAGCCAAGGCTAGACTTTAACTTCTGCCTCAGGGTTCCCAAGTGCTGGGGTTTACAGCTGTACTCCCTCTCCCAGTTCCCAGATCAATTATCTGTCAGTCAGTCAGTCAGTCAGTCAGTCAGTCAGTCAGTCTGTCTGTCTGTCTACTTGTCTCTTTATCTATCTATCTATCTATCTATCTATCTATCTATCTATCTATCTATCTAACTATCTTTCCCTCTTTAAAAGGCATACTGTGTGCAGGATGCAGGCGTGCATGTGCCACTGTGGGCATATAAGTCAGAGAAGAGCCCCGTGTGATACCCACTTCTGTGTGGGTTGAGTAGCTCATCAGGATTATCCAACAAGTACTTTACTCAAGGAACCCATCAGGTCCAAAGGAGGGAGACTCCAGTTCCTCCAACTCTGAAAAGCTAGCTATTCAAATATCCAAAAACAGGCCCAACCTTGACTACTGGAGGATTTCTGGTGTTTCGATAAAGGGTTGTCTACCAAAGAAGAGCCATTTCCCTTATCACTGGCAGAAGGTACAAATGGCTACCTGTAGTGCCTTTTAGCACTCCAAAGAGAATGCTGGCCTCCATGCTCCCTAGTTACACAGGGGCTGTACTCTCTGATCCTTCTTCTGGCTCCCTAGGAACCCCAGAAATTGTGCCATGCCTCCATGTACCAGTTATGTGTTTCCAAGTATTGCTAGCATCCTAGCTCTTCTCTCCCCCTCCCTTACCCTAAACGCCCTCCAGCTCACAAGCTTCTGTCCCAAAGCTGCTCAATCTCCTTACAACCCTGCTTTTGCAGCTATGAACTCACTGTCTGCCCCCTACCTCCCCGGTCACACACATACACCTCTCCTTCCCTTACTATCTCTCTCCCTCCCTTTCTCTTTCTCCCCTCCCACCTCCCAGTCTTTTTGCCCTGCTTCTGCTCCTGCTCCCCTTACTGCCTCTCAAGGCCAGGTCCCATCTGGTGGGCATGTTCAGCCTTCTACTTCCTCTCTCTGCTCTGGACTCTTTCAAATACCCCTGGCTGCTCGCTCGTTCCCCCCACCCCATATCAAACAATAAAAATCTTCCCCTTAGCCATACCATGGGAGAAAACATGTTATCAATTCATAAAGAACATCTCGCTAGCCTTTTGTTGCTTTGTTTTGCTTGTAACAGGGTCTCATTTATCCCAAGCTGGCCTGGAATTCACAGCAACAGAGGGCTTCTACCTCCCAAATGCTAGGTTCATAGGTTTTCACCGCCACACTTGGTTTATGCCTTATTGGAAACTGAGCCCAGGTTTCTGTGCCTGCTAGACAAGCAATCTCTTTCTTAAATAGTGGAAAGGACAAATGCATTATGTTCTGGACTGTGAACCACCAGTTTTCAATCTCTCAGTTTTTTAATGTTCTGTGGCAAGAGAATAAGGAGGAAAGACGAAAAGAAAGGAGGCTGGCAGGAACCCCTGGGAATGCCCCACAAATTCCTGTTCAGCCCCTACCGAGCATGAGCATCTGAATTGGGGTGGGGGAGAGCACAGAAAGATGGTTTCCCATTCAAGCAGGCTTTGTTTGAGTTAACTCTTCCTTTCCTCGGGCACAGTGCCCTAGGGTTTATGAGTGTGCAAGCAGGTCTGAACAGGATGCTGCGGTGTAGGCTGGAATAGGTGTGGCTCTTGTTCCACAGTCGGGAGTGAGTGGAGGATGCGGGGTGTGGGGGTGGGGTGGGGGTAGTCTAGGGTGGGGGAGGGGCAGACACAGCCTCTGGCCCAGTGGGCCCTAGTTACACAGGGACTGCAACTCTCTGATCCTTTTCCTGGCTCCCTAGGAACCCCGGAAATTGTGCCGACCCAGTCTGCGTCAGGGAAAGAGTATGCAGTTAGTGGTTGGTGTCATGCCAACCTGGCAGGTGGCCAGAGCCCAGAGCTTACTGGGAGGAGCATCGCCTTGGAGCCTGGTGACCAGCTGTGATCCAGAATCTTTCCAGCAGAGAAGCATTGAGGTGGAACCAAGAGCATCTTCTCCTTGGGCATCTGCCAGGCTAGGATGGGTTTCTGGGCCCCCAGAAAAGCTGCTGTCACAGGACAGTCCCCATGAGCCCACTTTTGAGAGGTTTTTCAGCTTTTCCCATCTAAGACCCTGTGGTTCAGGCCTTCCCTCTGTGGGAATTCCATGTTGGGCTTCTGAGGGCTTTCCTTACCCCGTACCCTCTGTGGTCCTTCTGTTAAAAAATGATGAGTTACTTTCCAGGAAACAACTCCATCGCCTCAAGTCCTTGTGCTCTGCCAGAGGCTGACCTTGGCTTTCAAATATTGGGCTTCAGGACGAGCGTATGTGCCAGGCCCAGCCAATCACCAGGTTACATCCCTCTGCCCTGGAACCCCAAATCCAGCAGGCCCAAGCTCAAGGAATTTTGCTAGAACTCTCAGGAATAGTAAAATTGCCGGTAATTACCTCGATGCATATCTGGAGGCACTAGAGGACCTCTAGTCACGCCAGAGGAGCATGCCTAAGAGAGAGCCACGGGTCAGGGAGTGAGGGGGAGAGAGAGACAGCAAGCTGAGGTATGTTAGCACATGCCTGTAATCTCAGGACGCAGAGGCAGAGGAGACAGAGAAGGCAGAAGAGGCAAAGGCAGAGGCAGGAGAAGTTCCATAAGTAAGTGGTTAGCTTGGGCTACATAGCATGACCCTGTCTCAAAAACACAAATGGGAGAGCTAGTTCCCAATAACTCCAGTTCTGGAGAAGCCAGTGTAGTGTGCCCTTTGACCTCCTGGGACACCAGGCATAAACAGGGTACACATACTTTCATATGGGTAAAGCATTCAAAACCTAAAAATACAACAAATAAACTTAAAAGACAACAACAGTAACAGCAACAATAAAAAGAGGCGAGGCTGGAGAATGTAGGGCACGTGGCCAGCACTGGCCTAGCGCGTATGAAACCCTGTGTTTGAAGCCTGTCACCACATAAACCAGGCATGGTGGCTCACTCCTGTACTCTCACAGTGTGGCAGGTAGAGGCAGGAGGAGCAGGCCTGGGACACCTGAGAGCCTGTGGGGAGAGAAAAGGGAAGACGGAGAACAAGAGAGAGCCTAGTCTGGTGTCACACGTAATCAGGAGGCTAGGTCAAGAAGAGTATGAATTTAAGGCTAGCCTGACTATGCAAGCAAATTCCAGGTCAGCCTGAACTGTGGGATTTTGTCTCAGGAGACAGAAAGGGTGGTGTTGACAAGACTTGAACTGGCTGGAGCTCCTGGGACAGCTGGTGTTGTGATTACTTTCTCACTCTGGGACTTTGCAGGCAAAGGGTCCAGAGTGCTTACTGTGATGTCAAAGTGATTTGGAACAGAAAGCCTTGAATTCCTGGGGACTGAACCAAGAGCCTTTTGCATGGAGTTTTCTTGTTTGTTGATTGGTTTGTTTTTGAGATGGGGTATGGTACTTCTTGGCTCACCTGAGATTTGCTACGTAGACCAGGCTGGCTTGGAACTCACAGAGGTCCGACTGCTTCTGCTTCTCCAGTGCTGCGACTAACGGGGTGAGCCACCATGCATCCACAAGCTTTGTGCAAACGAAGCACAAGTGTTCTATCACTGAGCTATAGTCTGGCCTCTGTTCCTGAAATCATGCATTGTTTGAAAGCAGAGGCACACACACCCCCAAATCATAAATGTCCAGCCAGAGAAAACTGACTTTGATCTCTGGCGACTAGAAGTCACCACACTCAAATAGATACTGTCATGAAACTATCTCCCATCCAGTCAGTGATGGGACTGTTTTTGTAAGCACTCTTGCTTTTGACCTCTAAACCTCTATGCAAAGGTTCTTCAATAGGCTCTGAGTTCTAATTAAGTGTTCTTTTCATCAGTTTTTCTTTTGTGGTTAGGGATTGAACACCGTAACTTTAAATTTTTTCAAATCTTATTTTTAGTGATGGTTCTTACGTGCTTTAACCTCCCTTCTAGCCCACCACCCACCAGAGGCAGTAGAAAAGAAAGGATGGAGGTGGGGAAGTAGACCGGTTTAGAAATGGTTTTTGGGAGGAGATCCCATCTGTGTTGTTAGGAAATCAGCAGTTCAGTTCACAGGTTAGCAACGGCAGCGCGAGCCACTTGCCAACACTTCATAGGTACACCAGCAGCCCGGCTCGGCAGTGTCCAGGGATAGCAGCAGCGGTGGAACAACTGAATCGGCACGAGGCAGCAGGAGGGACATCAGGAGAAGTTCTCGGCCTCTTTCAGCAAAGCGAAGATCAGCGAAGATACGAGACCAACAAGTGTCCCACGGCTAGCTGTACCAGCAAGCCGACCCCAGCCTCTTTCACTGTCCACTGAGTCCGTTGTACACTCCCTGCAAACATCACATGTCCTCCACAGGTCATGCCTCCACATGTGTCTCACCTCAGCACATGCGTCTGTCTCAGCTGACGACACTCTGACAATCGGCCCACGTCTGCGGAAGCAGCGAGAAGTACCACACGCCAACAGAAGTTTTTGGTGTGGTTTCTCTCTATGGAGTCCTGACAAATGGAGCTCAGCGATGAAACGTAAGGCAGACCAATACACGTGTGTCATTAGTGACGGATCCTTCATCCCGTGACCTCTCATGTGCTTGCTTTAGCAGAACACACTTTCACCTGTGCCTGCTTCAGCCAAACATTCCTTCACATGTTGGACCCAGCAAAAACACCATCCAGCACCACCGACTTTCCAAAGAACCTTTACGTTTCCACCTCAGAACCCAGCACCTCATCAATATTAGATAAACCCCAGCCCTGAGCTACATCCCAACCTAGCTACCCCTCTCTGTTCTTAAGATTTATTCTGAAGTATCTGAATGTTTTTGCCTAAATGTATATGTGTTTACTGTATGTGTGCAGAAGCCTTTGGAGGCTGGAGAGGGCAAGTGCTCTTACCAACCGACCTATCTCCCCAGCCCCGTAATGTAATGACCCTTCCACATGTTTCCACAAACTTCTATGGGCACATGGTTAAACTTGCTTCCTGTTTGGGATTTTTTTTTATTTGTTTGTTTTGTTTTTTCCTCCTGATAAGTCTGTCTCTTGTCTGTTTAATTTGCAGGTCCAGAAACTCTAAGCATAAGACCGAAGAGGTGACTCAGTGGTTAAGAGCTCCTCTTTCTCTTGCAGAAATCCTGGGTTCAGGTCCCAGCACTCACGTGACAGCCCACAACCATCCATAACTCCAGTTCCAGAGAATCACAGGCATAGATGTGGTGTACATCCACCCATCTAGACAAGATATTCAGAAACAAAAATAAAAAAATAAAATAAAAATAGAGTAAAGACAATTTTTTCTTTTAGTTATCTGAACAAAAAAAAAATTCCCTTTTCACAGAATGTCTCAGGAATGAGACTTTCCACACAAACTATGATTTTCTCTATGATTTACTAAGTATCTAAGTATTAAATCCTTTTTTTTTTTTTTTTTTTTTTTAGAGATATGGTCTTACCAGGTAGACCAGGCTGGCCTCTAACTCACAGAGATCTGCCTAGCCCTGACTCCTGAGTGCTGAGATTGTAATCCTCCATGTTCAGATAGACTTTACCTTTTGGAGCTGGAGAGATGGCTCGGGATGTAAATCACTTGTCATACAATTTTGAGAACTTGAGTTCAAATTCCCGAAATTCTTGTAAAGCCAGGAATGATAGCACACAGTGTTCCTACAGTGTAGGAGGCAGACAGGAGAATCCCTAGAAACTCGAAGTCTACTAGGCTGGTGTGCACAAGAGCAAACAATGACTACCTCCAGCTACCTTATGAACACATGAATGGCGTAACTTCTTCAAACTCCTCTTTTTTTTTTTTTTCTGAGACAGGGTTTCTCTATGTAGCTTGGCTGTCCTGGAACTCACTTTGTAGACCAGGCTGGCCTCAAACACAGAAATCCGCCTGCCTCTGCCTCCCAGAGTGCTGGGATTACAGGTGTGCACCACCACCGCCCAGCTATCTTGGAATTTCTAATCAAGGTAAGCTGTCTCCTTCCTTCGGTTAGCTTTTACATAACCGGAAGCTTGTATAGCTGGGACTACTAAAAGAAAAGGCTTGGGCTGGAAAGATAGCCCAGCAGTTAAGAGCACCTGCTCTTCCAGAGTTCAATTCCCTGAACTCACAGCAGGCAACATATAACTGCTTGTAACTCCAGCTCCAGGGGGGTCTGACATCTACTTCTGGCCTCTGAGGGCACCCACACATGGGCAAATACTACCCCCATAACACATATTAAAAAGAGTAAAATAAGTCAGGTGGTGGCGGGACATACCTTTAATCCCAGCACTCGAGAGACAGAGGCAGGAGGATCTCTGTGCGTTTGAGGCAAGCCTGGTCTACAGAGCGAGTTCCAGGACAGCTAGAGCTACAAAGAGAAACCCTGTCTCGAACAACCAAAAAAATAAAAGAATAAAAGAATAAAATAAATCAGGCGGACAAGCTTGTTTCTAAAGGGAGAGGCGACATTGAATCATCCTAGCTAGCACTTCCTGGCTGGAGGGCAGCAGCTGAAGGAGTTGCTAAAGATCAGGAGGCAGATGCAGTGCCTAGCTCCCCATGTCCTTCTGCAGAAGTAATGAGTTCTGCTTTGCAGGCTCCACTCAATGCCCTGCCCCCCACAGGCCTTCATGGGATGCTGATAAATAGCTGGAAAGCAGCTGCCACCTGCTGCCCCGGAAGCAGGCAGGATCCCGCAGGTCACACTGCCTGCAGACAAACATCACCATCACGGTGAGAAACTG